>NC_090940.1:35846955-36160705 GCF_040938575.1 Ambystoma mexicanum | reverse complement strand
AAATGTCATTAAATGCTATACTACCAAAACCTTTCTTACAGTACATATTACATGCCGGCGACCCCTCCTATGGTGCGGGACGGCTATCTTCCAAAGATTGTCTGTCGCTGCGGAATAATGCCCTAAAGCAGGCAGACAATTTCCCAGGCATATCAAAGTTCTGGTGTTACCTGGTTAAATAATTGTGCTCACGAGTACAATGCTCCAAATTCAAATTGTCAGGGTTAGATTAGGAATCGGGGCACGATTCACCTGACCAAAGGACTGGGAGGCCCGATCTGGTTACTAAGGACAATGCTAAGGACCCACGTGTCGGTGATTTTCAGCAAATTTACCCACCTCATATATATGGACCCTCGTCAAGACGTCGTCTTGGGCTACAGCTCACCGTCCAGGGATCGGATTGTGCAGTTTCATCGAGGAATTCGCTTCCCGTCTAGAGTGGCCGGTTCTGTTGGCACCGTACGATCCCGGTCCGATAGCCGAGCCAACCTTCAACGAGACAAAGTCAATCTTGAAGGTCCCTATTCGGGCGCCATCTGTGGAATCAGAAAAAATACAGTATTACAGCTGTTACACCAAGCAAAGGAAAATACACCGACACGGGCTTGTAAAGATTCCCAGAATCTTTATTACAAAACTGAACAGTATTCAACAAAGTACACAAATAGCTATTTGGCTGTCAATACATCACAGAGACCACTAGCCGGGTTCAATGTGAGCAGTGAACAGAATTTCCTAGCTGGACATCGACGCATTTATACAATTTGTAAAAGGATGTCCAGCCCGCTTACAGGTTAATTATACACTGGGTTAGGGTTGCGCCAGGTTCACTTACCTAATTTACATATCTCGTGCATGCGGTTTACTTTTGAATATATTTACTAACACACTTCATTATTCTTTAATTTAACATTTACACCCTTTACATGCTGTTTTAATACAGACCAAACAAATGTTTCACATATTATATTTGGATAGCATTACTGTTCTTGTATACTTGTAGTTTAACATTGCTAATTCAAGTAATCCCCTGCTCCCGAGGTCAACAAAGGACAAGGTCTACATGACCCTAACATGTAGCCTGAAGGCAGGTTGGACCTTAACTCCCCTACAGAGGTTGGAGAGGTTAAGGCAAGAACAAGGGCACACGAGACGGCCTTTTTAGATTACAGGGTGCCTTTGTACAAACCCCCAAAATGGCAGTTCCAACCTAAAATGGAGGCTTCATTGAAGATGGAGGCTTACATCAATTTCTAAGGTCAAGACCTTGCCGTAGAGAGTTATTCGCGTACAATTTTAAGCAACTTGGCGTAGGCCAATATACATACAAATCGTTATAATAGGAGGCATAATGTAATATCCGGTTTGACAATAGCCCTGGGCAACATCACCCATTCTCGGGGTAGCCCTGGGCACCCTCACGCATTCTCGGGGTGGTAGCCCACAGCCCTGGGCACCATCACGCATTCTCGGGGTGGCAGCCCACAGCCCTGGGCACCATCACACATTCTCAGAGAGGTAGACGACAGCCCTGGGCACCCTCACACATTCTCAGAGCGGCAGCCCACAGCCCTGGGCACCCTCACACATTCTCAGAGAGGCAGCCCACAGCCCTGGGCACCCTCACACATTCTCGCGGCAGCCCTGGGCACCATCACGCATTCTTGGGGAGGCAGCCCACAGCCCTGGGCACCCTCACCCATTCTCGGGGTGGGACCCCACAGCCCTGGGCACCTTCACGCATTCTCAGAGAGGCAGCCCAGGGGCACAGGTGGGTGACAGGTCTTAAACATGCTCTCACACTGGTGCCCGGAAGAGGCGCATTGACCCATTTCTTTTCTGGCACTGTGAGGCCCGCTCACTTTTACCGTGTCTGCATTTGTCTCCCTTTCTCTGAGTTTCTCGCTCTCGTGTTTCACTCTCTCTTTGTGTCCATTTCCGTCCCTCTCGCCACACCCCCACTCCAGGCATGTTCTCAAACTCCGTTTAAGTTTCTGTGTACTTTGTGCCTGGCCTTTGGAGCATGCCCAGCTGTGCTGAAACACCTCTGATTCCAAACAAAATCACAGTATAATGGTTTAAGGTTAAGTCATTCCTTAAAACGTGATTCTGTCTGCCTCATGCAACCACCTGGAAGAGAAACACATCAAACAGGCTCATGTGGGCCCGTTTTGACACACAAAAGATGGCATGCATTGAGCACTCCCAATTTTTCAAGGCAATGCACAGGGACGTCATTTCACCAAAATGCTAGTGGCAGCGGAAGTGACAAAACACGGACCTTGACCTCCAATGACATCACAGGAAGTGATGTCATTTGACCCCCCCCCCCCCCAAGTGACATCACAGGAAGTGATGGCACACGACCTTCTGGTGTGCCTAACACCTGTGTTTCCAGGCGCCCTCATTTCACCCATATGTAAGGACCGAGGCACAGAGGGAGACGAGACTGGTCCACAAACACACATTTGGGGAATGCCATTTTCCAGATTCAACGTGGAGCCTATATGTAAAACTTGCTTAATGCAGTTTTTGTAACAGGGTAACCGAAATCTGTGACGCAGGCTACATCTCGTGTATGAAACATCTATAGATCAATGGACAGAGAAGTACGTGTCATCTGTGGCATTGCTGTGTTAAACAAGCCAAAAAAGCACTGACCTGGGGAGGTGTGCGCTGCTGTTTAACCAGGAGAAAAAGGCTGCACGAGTAAGGCCTGAAAATTAAACCATTGACCAGGATTTAGTATCAACAAAATCCCCTGGTTATAAATGTTTCTATGAGTCGGCTATGACTACGATCGAAGAAACCTAATGTGCAGGTGTAAGCTGAGGCCACCTCTCTCCGTATGCATTTATCTTTAAGTTACATGGCAAGCAACCACATGTAATGTAATCTAATAGAATTTATAAAGCGCAACAAAGACCTGGAGGCATCAAGGCGCTAGCGGGAAAAACATCACTGAAGAGGAGAGAGGAACAAAAGCCCTTTAAAACAGAAAGGTTTTCAACTGTTTGCGAAAGATGGACAGAAGGTCAATGCTCCTCATGTGAAAATGGAGAGCGTTCCACAGAGAGAGAGAGAGCCAGTGCAGAAAAAGATCTGCCTCCAGCACGACAACGGTGGAAACGTGGAACGTCCAACAAGAATTGGTTAGAAGAACGAAGAGTTCTAGTGGGCTGATAACGAGAGAGCTTGTTATCCCCATAACCCAGAGCCAAACATAAAACCTTAATGTCCAAGGCTTTGATACATGACTCTTCTTCAATCTTTTTAACAGGGTGAGGTCTGGGGAGGGGAGGCTGCACTTCCCTCAAGAGTGGAGCCCAATGCATCTACGATTTTCAGAGCTCTATGTGCGAGGTGTGTTATTCAAGGACCCCCCGAGCACCGGCCCGTGAATGAAGCTTCCACAAAGCCCCCAAGAAGGAGTCTGAGTGGGGAGGGGCGGGTCACTCCATGGCTCTCTCACTTCTGAGACTCTGTGTCTGGCGCTTATTTTCTTAAACAGTGTTGCATCAGCGCAGGATCCTGGTCGAGTTTGCGTCCATTCTCAACTATTCACATCACACCTGGATGCATTCACGGTGAGCAGAGCCCAATCAGGGGCATAGCACAAAATGTGGGGGCCCCCTTGTGAGTCATGCTGAGGTCCCCTTACCCCCAAGCTCCTTAACAAAGCACAAGGCACGCCACAACCCGGGCCGGGCCGGACCACCGCGTGGGCGCCATGTCCATGATGATTATGCCGCTGTAGCGGCATGCACTACTGCAAGTGAAAGAAGTAAATATGTTTTTTAATCAAAGCTTAAATGCTTCACCTAGCATAGAAAAAAGGGGGCGGTGCCTGATCCCAAAGCACTCTTGTTCACAAGAGAATTGCTTGGCATTTCGGTGCTGGACTGCCCTTGAGCAGGACAAAGACTGATATGTAGTAGACATTTTTCTTCTGTGAAAGGATGGTGAGCTAAAGACTTTGGTTGAGACTCAAACCCGGGAATATAGGGCGATAGAGTGAAACTCCCAGAACCCCCCTTACTTATGCATATTAAGTAGCTTTGGGTTTTCACCCCATGTTACTAGGGTAATCCAGACGTGGAACCCTTGCTCACTGATCTTAGAGAGGCACAGCTCCACCACACTGACGATGCCCAACAAGGCAGAAACATGTGTCTGGGGTTGCTATTGGTACTCTTGTTCAGAAGAGAATTGCCAGGCATTTCGGTACTGGACTGCTCCAGGGCAGGACAAAGACTGATAATTAGAGGAAATTTCTCTTCTGTGAAAGGATGGTGAGCTAAAGACTCCTGTTGAAACCCAAACCAGGGATAGAGGCCGGTAGAGAGAAACTCCCAGAACCCCACCTTACCAGCCACCATTGGAGGGTGTAAATATTTGCCACAAATATGCGATTGCCACCGAGCATAGCGAGGGGCCTGAACTAACGAAAACTGGAAAACTGGTTTGGGGAGTCACGGGGATTCTTCCCCCTCCTGTGAGATTTTGTTTTAATAATGGGTTAAAATGACGCCTTACACAGCACACTTTCTGTGAAAATGTGGGTAGAAGTCCAGACAGTTTGCAATCGGTTTTGTAGGGTCAAGGTTGACTCATGGAAAAAAGTACAATAGATATAAGTCACCAAAAGTGC
The DNA here is from genome assembly GCF_040938575.1 of Ambystoma mexicanum. NCBI lineage: Eukaryota > Metazoa > Chordata > Amphibia > Caudata > Ambystomatidae > Ambystoma > Ambystoma mexicanum. The sequence goes on along the minus strand of NC_090940.1, from coordinate 36,156,051 downwards.
ACATGTGCATTCCCAATGCACTGTCATGCCGGTCCCTTCAATATATGCCAGCGTAAAAAAAATGTTTATGCTGGTTGTGCCCATACATTTCCATGCTGACTCCACCAACATATGCTAGTTTTCCCATATAAGACCATACTTGTCTAGCCTTGAGATATTTGTTATAGTATCATTACTGCCAGTAGGTACAAAGCTGTCTCTGCCAATACATGCAAGTACTCCTATGTAAGAAAATACCCCCAAAGGTTTGGCCCTTAAAAGTGACATGTCACAATATGAAAACATGTCCAAACTGGTTCCAATGTTAGCCAGTCTAGACTCAAAAGAACACTCATCATCCTGGCTTCATTGTAGACGCTCAGTTAATAAAAAGTCATGCTACAGCAAGAAATATACAGACTGCTACGCCAAAACATCAGTCTAGCGAGGTAATACTACTTATCATGCTTGCTTTATCAAAGATGATTAGTAATAAATGTCATGCTGCAGTAAGCAATTACTAAACTGGCTGTACGAAAATGCCAGTCGAGCCAGGTAATGACACACATGAACTTAGATTTTCCCGAAAATACCATTGGCACCCACCCACCAAGAACATTTACACACATACCCATACACACTCACATTCCTATTCACTCACCCACCATTCACTCACCCATAAATCTCTCACGTGCACTTGCACTGCATTCTCCACACAGGAATGCACCCACCCAGAACATTCAAACACACACTATTTCATTCCTACTCATCACCCACCACTCACTGACCCATACACCTTTTCTTGCGTCCACTCACACTGTATTCTCCACACAGACACATACCTACCCAGAACATTGAAACACACTACCAGATTCATACTCGTTCACCCACCCACCAGTCACTCACTCATACACCTGTGCAGCAGCACCTCGGAGCGCATCTCATGCGCCAAATGGAATTACAATAGGAAATGACCTTGGACTCAAACAACCGGACAGACTCAAAGAATATGGAAAAGTATTACTTTATTGTCAGCTGAAATAAAGTAGGGAAAGCTGATGACCATTTGAAATGCAGCTCCCACGCTCTCATCTACGTTTTGATTACACAAATACTTTATACTTCGATGTACGTCAGCTATGACATCACCCTAGGTGGCAACAGTAAAACTTATCGAGGGGAGGGATTGGTTTAGGGGACATATACACCTATAGTATGTATAAGTGTTAATAACATTATTGACTGCCCCATATCTTGGTAGACAGGCCTCGAACTACCTCCAAATACGTATAATACTGATTATGAAAAATAATAACAGCGGATTGGCCTCTGCAACACTGTATAGCATGCCGCTACATAGCCACTAATGATTGGTTGGTACACCCTCCCAACCTCAGACATTTGGCTCGCTAGCAGCATGTGAACAGAATGAAACCCAGGCGCGGGGAAGAACGTAAGAGCACTGCCCCACATTGGTCGATTAGCCTACCATCTCTCATCAGCTAGACCATGAGCCAAGAAACCCAGGCGCGGGGAACAACGTCAGAGTACTGCCCACATTGGTCGATTAGTCTACCATATCTCATCAGCTAGACCAGGAGCCGAGAAACCAAGGTGCGGGGAACAACGTAAGAGCACTGCCCACATTGGTCGATTAGTCTACCATTTCTCATCAGCTAGACCAGGAGCCAAGAAACCCAGGCACGGGGAACAACGTAAGAGCACTGCCCACATTGGTTGATTAGCCTACCATCTCTCATCAGCTAGACCAGGAGCCAAGAAACCCAGGCCCAGGGAACAACGTCAGAGCACTGCCCACATTGGTCGATTAGCCTACCATCTCTCATCAGCTAGACCAGGAGCCAAGAAACCCAGGCCCAGGGAACAACGTCAGAGCACTGCCCACATTGGTCGATTAGCCTACCATCTCTCATCAGCTAGACCAGGAGCCAAGAAACCCAGGCACGGGGAACAACGTCAGAGCACTGCCCACATTGGTCGATTATTCTACCATCTCTCATCAGCTAGACCATGAGCCAAGGCTTCTCCTTTGTAGGTGACCTTGCTGGCGGTTTTCCTCTCTGGGATTTTTAAGGGAGTCGGGGTACACCACTAGCTTCGTCTGAGGCTCAATGAATAGACCTTGTTTTCGAGTCATGCACCATTTGTCAGTAGACCACAAATTTGTCAATTTTGACCTGTTATTTACTGCTATTTGATTTAATTATGCTGGGTGTTGTTACTCCACTTGGCCTCTGGAGACTTGATTGCTCCGTTTTATATGTACTTTCTTCATCCTTGATGTTCCAATACTTAGCACATGCAGATGTTTTTGCTTCTGCTTAATCTTAGAGAAGTGTGCCCTTCATTCATAGCTCATCCTGGTTAACTCCCTTTGTACTTTCCAATTATTTCTTGCTGTGATCCTTGGTCTCAGCAAAACAGATGTTCATTGTTTCTTACAGGAAGCTGTTTTCTGCAGCATTTCTGATCTGCGGCTCTGGTTTGTCTCTGATGTAGTTTTGACACGATCCGACGTCTGCATTTTCATCATGGCCGCTTTACTCACATTCTAGTTTTTCCTGCAGTAAGCGTCTATGTAACTCATCTACCTTGCCTTTTTGCATATATACAGTTGCAACCACTCACACTGCATTCTCCACACAGACACGCACCCACCCACCCAGGACATTCAAGCACACACACTATCACATTTCATCCCATTCACCCACCACTCACTGACCCCCAGCACATACATACATCTGACACGCGCACATGCAAAATACACATGACATTTATTTTAAAGCCTTCTTACCTGTTTTTCTAGCTTTGGTCTGTCATCCAGGCCACCCTCGGCTCCTCCTTGCTACTCACAAACAGGAAGCAGGAGGCTGGTGAGAGCTTACTATTTCCTGTATATGAGCTGCAAGGAAGCCGGAGGAGAAAAGGTTGGAACTTAACCTGTGTGACACGTGCACATGTCACGGTCAGCTCCAACCTCTACTGGGTGTTTTCTTCTCGCGCTGCAAGCCCCACCCCCCCACCTCAGACCTGGTGCATCAGAGCCCCCGCAATGCAGGGGTTCTGGGGGCCCCGGCTACTCCAGGAGCTTCAGTTTAAAAAAAAAAACAATGGGGGTAGCAAGTCAGAACACAGGGGTCGTGGCTGCGACCCCTGGCGACCTCCAAATGACATCCCTGGCAATGCACACTGAGATTAAATTACCTTCCAAGACTGACACACTTTGGCTAAGCAGTGAAACCAGTTTTCTGTCATGCGTTGCATTAAGAAATGTGAATACCCATATAAAATGAGGCTTTCTTTTTTGCATGACAAACAAGCAGACATTGTAGATGTAAACCGAGCTTCAAAAGAGTGTGTTCTTTGCTCGCTTGCATTGTCTAGTAATAAAGAACTTGGTAGATAACTGGAGCTGTGTGTGGACTTTCAGCCCTAGACGTTGCATCACAAGGCCAAACACTTAAACATTTACATAGTAGAAAAGGCAATGCTGATAACAAAGAAATGTGTTTAAAAACGTTCCTTGTTCCATATGAAAACTCTCACGGCCCCCCCATGGGTAGCAGGTAGCCCCCGGTTAGGGAAACTGTGTTCTGTGCCTGGTGTGCCGGCAGCTCTGGAACCCATGCTTGGCCCTCCTTCTCTTCTGGAGGGTGGGCCCTGAAGGAGACATTATGGATGCTGCAGTTGGGGAGGGCAGAGGGCACAACTTTGCTTACTCCTTCATTGGGATCTATGTGATCATTGAGACCACATATGGCCAAAAATGCCGGCATAAAAAGATTTTAAAAATTTCATTAAACATCCTTTACACCCCATAGATATGCGGGGGGAGACCATCCCCCGCAGCCCCGCTATATTACTATAATATCCCATACCGAAGAATATCCGTTTCTAAACCATCAATCAGCCCCACACCTCTAGGACACCAGAAGGGTTCCAAACAGATTGGAATACAAGTGAATTATAAACCTCCTTGTCCAATTTTGGTAATGTGGACAGAAAGGCAGGCTTATCTCCGCAAGATTGTGGATCATTGGTTAGTTGAAACACAGTGAAAATAAAATTCTTACCTAATGATCAAAATATCTACTTTATTATGATCACAACAGACAGTTCTAGCACACTACAAAATACAACCCACCCTGTAAAGGAATGCAGAGGACAGACAGTCTCAAAGAAGGAAAAGGGATGCACTCTGGATACTGAGAGGAGAGTAGTCGGTGTAGTCATTAATTGCAATAGTGCAAGCATACTTGATTTCAGCACAAAGGGAGCAATGGGTCGTAAAATGTCACTAGGGGGCTTCGGAGAAGGATCAGGGGGACAGAACCACAATGTACCTTGTGCTTGTAGAAGTTCTTGGTGCTTGACAGGGTGGAGTCAGTTTCAGGGTGCTTCGCAGCTTCTGCGACAGAGTTCAAGACGGGAGAGAGCTGCAGTTATCAGTCGGTAGGCAGTTCGTTGAGCGAGGCTGGATGGACGGCTGAAGGCTGTCCTACACGACGGCTCGGGATCAGGAATCGTTGTCTCAGTGCTGGTTGGTGGGTCTGAAGCACTGGTTGAGGCGTCTCAGACAACGTTAGCGACTGTGGCTTGAAAACAGTCAGCGGTGCAGTTGGTTGCAGCTCACAGGGCTGGACTGCCTCAGAAATGTCCTTTAAGGCGGGCGTCGGTGGATGCTTGCTGATGCACTCCTCCGAGCTTCTTCACTGGGCGTGTGTCGTCCTTTAAGGCGGACGGCCCAAAGCTGAGGAGAGTGTTGCAGGCAGCTGCCTTGTCCTTGGGTTGGTTCAGAGACTCTCTGGCACTTCCCAACTTGGAAGCTTGCTGCAGAGCCTAGCGGGGCACGCTGTGTGCTGGCTGGGTACCGGTTCTGGAGCTGCTGGAGGGTCCTCTTGATCCAGTATCTCCCTCTGTTCCCTGGGGGATGTTAAGGGGAAGGATCTTGCTTCCCTCTTATTTAATTGTACTATATTGTAAACTGGTTATTTTTTTAATTGTACAATGTTCATTTCTTATAAACACTTTCAGCATATATTGTAGTCATAATGAGAACATTACAATTTTCTTATTGAGCAAAGAACGTCATGAAAACATAGAATAACCACATCAAATAATTTCCAAAAGAAGTTTAGGATTGCCAGAGGGACAGTCTAGTATATTCCGATTGTACTCTTTTGAAATATCTCTATGAGAATGAAGAAGGAGCCGAATAGTAATGATGGATGTTACTGGCTGCTTTGCATAACATTATATCTGCTGGCCGGTGGTAGGGACCTGAGACAAATCTCCAGCAGAACCCTTACAGTCAGGAGGTGTTCTAACTGCGCCCCCATCAATGTGAGGAGTACAGCAGGGGTATTCTTCCATTCCTTCGCCCGCACTGGGTGTATATTGCAAATGTAGCTTAACAGGCCCACTGCCCCGGTCTTGCGTTAAGGCGTGTGTGCGCTAGGGTGAGCCGCTAAGGCCATCCTCTGATTTAGAGATGCCCCCTTGAGTGTGAGCAAAGGTGTGAAGCCCAGTGCTGCTTTTTGAGTGTGACTGAGGGCGCTCGGCCCAGGGATGCATCTCTGAGCAACGGTGTAGACCCTAGTGTTGCATTACTGAGTGTGAGCGGGAGTGCACATGCTAGGGCTGCTTCTTGCAGTGTGAGTAGAGGTGACCGGGCCTGCAGCTGACTCCACGAGTCTGAGTGTTCATTCCCAGGCCAGGCCCGTAGACTGCCTGCTTGAGTGTGAGTAGAGGCGGCCAGGCCTGCAGCTCGCTCCACGAGTCTGAGTGTTCATTCCCAGGCCAGGCCCGTAGGCTGCCTGCTTGAGTGTGAGTAGAGGCGGCCGGGCCTGCAGCTGACTCCACGAGTCTGAGTGTTCATTCCCAGGCCAGGCACGTAGGCTGCCTGCTTGAGTGTGAGTAGAGGTGGCCGGGCCTGCAGCTGGCTCCACGAGTCTGAGTGTTCATTCCCAGGCCAGGTCCGTAGGCTGCCTGCTTGAGTGTGAGTAGAGGTGACCGGGCCTGCAGCTGGCTCCACGACTCTGAGTGTTCATTCCCAGGCCAGGTCCGTAGACTGCCTGCTTGAGTGTGAGTAGAGGTGGCCGGGCCTGCAGCTGGCTCCACGAGTCTGAGTGTTCATTCCCAGGCCAGGCCCGTAGACTGCCTGCTTGAGTGTGAGTAGAGGCGGCCGGGCCTGCAGCTGACTCCACGAGTCTGAGTGTTCATTCCCAGGCCAGGCACGTAGGCTGCCTGCTTGAGTGTGAGTAGAGGTGACCGGGCCTGCAGCTGACTCCACGAGTCTGAGTGTTCATTCGAGTGTTCATTCCCAGGCCAGGTCCGTAGACTGCCTGCTTGAGTGTGTGTAGAGGGGACCGGGCCTGCAGCTGGCTCAAAGAGTCTGAGTGTTCATTCCCAGGCCAGGTCCGTAGACTGCCTGCTTGAGTGTGAGTAGAGGTGGCCGGGCCTGCAGCTGACTCCACGAGTCTGAGTGTTCATTCCCAGGCCAGGCCCGTAGACTGCCTGCTTGAGTGTGAGTAGAGGTGGCCGGGCCTGCAGCTGACTCCACGAGTCTGAGTGTTCATTCCCAGGCCAGGCCCGTAGACTGCCTGCTTGAGTGTGAGTAGAGGTGGCCGGGCCTGCAGCTGACTCCACGAGTCTGAGTGTTCATTCCCAGGCCAGGCCCGTAGACTGCTTGCTTGAGTGTGAGTAGAGGTGGCCGGGCCTGCAGCTGACTCCACGAGTCTGAGTGTTCATTCCCAGGCCAGGCCCGTAGGCTGCCTGCTTGAGTGTGAGTAGAGGTGACCGAGCCTGCAGCTGGCTCCACGAGTCTGAGTGTTCATTCCCAGGCCAGGCCCGTAGGCTGCCTGCTTGAGTGTGAGTAGAGGGGACCGGGCCTGCAGCTGGCTCCACGACTCTGAGTGTTCATTCCCAGGCCAGGCCCGTAGGCTGCCTGCTTGAGTGTGAGTAGAGGTGACCGGGCCTGCAGCTCGCTCCACGAGTCTGAGTGTTCATTCCCAGGCCAGGTCCGTAGGCTGCCTGCTTGAGTGTGAGTAGAGGTGACCGGGCCTGCAGCTCGCTCCACGACTCTGAGTGTTCATTCCCAGGCCAGGTCCGTAGACTGCCTGCTTGAGTGTGTGTAGAGGGGACCGGGCCTGCAGCTGGCTCAAAGAGTCTGAGTGTTCATTCCCAGGCCAGGTCCGTAGACTGCCTGCTTGAGTGTGAGTAGAGGTGGCCGGGCCTGCAGCTGACTCCACGAGTCTGAGTGTTCATTCCCAGGCCAGGCCCGTAGACTGCCTGCTTGAGTGTGAGTAGAGGCGGCCGGGCCTGCAGCTCGCTCCACGAGTCTGAGTGTTCATTCCCAGGCCAGGCCCGTACGCTGCCTGCTTGAGTGTGAATGATGGTGCCAGGTTGGAAGACTGCCTGAGTGTGAATTATGGTGCACTGGCCAGGTTGGTAGACTGCCTGCTTGAGTGTGAATGATGGTGCCCTGGCAAGGTCCGTAGACTGCCTGCTTGAGTGTGAATGGTGGAGCCCTGGCCAGGTCCGTAGACTGCCTGCTTGAGTGTGAATGGTGGAGCCCTGGCCAGGTCCGTAGACTGCCTGCTTGAGTGTGAATGGTGGAGCCAGGTCCGTAGACTGCCTGCTTGAGTGTGAATTATGGTGCCAGGTCCGTAGACTGCCTGCTTGAGTGTGAATTGTGGTGCCCGGGTCTGAGGGTGGCACACTTGGGTATGAGTAGAGCTCTTCCTGTCTTCAAATGCTGGCACTTTCCCTTTCAGTCTGCGTTTCCCCTAAGCTTCCGGCGCTCCGAGGCCGCTTCCGCAGCACTTGGCGCCCCAACGAACGGAAACCGACAAAGAACCTCTCATTTCCCCTCCGGACGGTCTCCGGCTGCTGCCGATCCGGCTATTTCCGGCCGCCCAGGGCCCCTGTCCGCACCGGCCCCTTTCCTTCAAAGCCACGTTGTGATTTCCAGACGGGGGGGATTCGACCCTCCCCTCGACCGCGACACCTGCGTCCAAGATGTGTCCGGAGTGCCTGCGGCTCGGCCTGGCCCTCCGATTCCTTCCATCCATGCCCTTCCTTGCATTCATTGATTGTGTGTAGCGCTACAGAGCTTCTAGGCGCTTGGTAACTGGACCTGGATATTGATGTGGCACTCTCGACGGGAAGCAGGTGGCGCCCCCTAGCTTTCGATGCCTGAATATGTAATGCAAGTGCCTGAAAGAACACGTTTGGCACCGTGTTAGTCCAGTATTAAAATCGCACAATGTGCAGGACAACATGCAGGTTGTGCTGCCTTCTGCTGGGCACTGCAGGAAACTTGCTGCTACACCTGGGACCAACATTTGCAATGTCTCCTATCAAGGGTTCCCACGCGTGCATGTGGCGTGTAAGTAGCTAAATACCCCCCCCCTCCCCCCCGAAGGACAGCCCTCTGCGGTTGCCTGGAGGGTGGGAGAGCAGCGGCTGCAGCATGTGGACTCGTCGTGTCTCAACCATGGCCTGGGCCAGGGAGTGAGGGGGCAGGGATGGACTGGCCCAGGAGGAAAGGGAAAGAGTGCCTGAAAGGTGAACTAATACATCAGAGGAGAGAGCCTGTCGCGTGTCTGACTCTGCCCCAGCCCCATCGGCCTATCTGTATGGTTGATGTACAGAGACTGACAGACAGGCAAATAAGTGCTCCTGTTGCGCCCATCCTGCTCACCTGGATGCTACTCCTGTTGCCCCCATCCTGCTCGCCTGGATGCTACTTTACTCCTGGTTCCCCATCCTGCTCACCTGGAGGCTGCTTTACTCCTGGTTCCCCATCCTGCTCACCTGGATGCTACTTTACTCCTGGTTCCCCATCCTGCTCACTTGGATGCTACTTTACTCCTGTTGCCCCATCCTGCTCACCTGGAGGCTGCTTTACTCCTGTTGCCCCCATCGTGCTCACCTGGATGCTGCTTTACTCCTGTTGCCCCATCCTGCTCACCTGGATGCTAATTTACTCCTGTTGCCCCCATCCTGCTCGCCTGGATGCTAATTTACTCCTGTTGCCCCCATCCTGCTCACCTGGATGCTACGTTACTCCTGTTGCCCCCATCCTGCTCACCTGGATGCTACGTTACTCCTGTTGCCCCCATCCTGCTTACCTGGGTGCTACTTTACTCCTGTTGCCCCCATCCTACTCACCTGGATGCTGCTTTACTCCTGTTGCCCCCATCCTACTCACCTGGATGCTGCTTTACTCCTGATGCCCCCATCCTGCTCATCTGGATGCTACTGTACTCCTGTTGCCCCATCCTGCTCACCTGGATGCTACTCTTGTTGCCCCCATCCTGCTCACCTGGATGCTACTCCTGTTGCCCCATCCTACTCACCTGGATGCTCCTTTACTCCTGTTGCCCTCACCATCGCTCCCTTTGTGCTGAAACCAAGAAACCTTAAACTGTTGTGGTTATTAACCACACCAACTACCCCCCTGTCAGTATCTAGAGTGCATCCCTTTTCCTTCTTTGAAACTGTCTGTCCTCTTTGTTCCTTTACAGGGTGGATTGTATTTCGTAGTGTTGCTAGAACTGTCTGTTGTGTATAAATAAAGTAGACATTTTTTACAACCTTGAGTGGACAATCCCTTTTATTATTGGGTTATAATTGTATTTTTGCTGTGTTGCAACTAACCAACGATCCATGACCCTTCAGAGATAAGCCTGCCGTTCCGTCCACGTTACCAAAAATGGACAAGGAGGTTTATAATTTGCTTGTCTTTCCAATCTGTTTGGATCCCTTCTGATGTGTTAGAGGCGTGAGGCTGATTGATGGTTTAGAAACCCATATTCAACCCTGTACCACAGGTGCCCGCAAGTAGATTTGTCACATTGGTGACAGACGGTTGATCTAGTTGGAGCCTTGCACACAGCTTCGTTAACCAACGATAAAAGTACTATTGCAGGCAATGTTTAGACACTGCTGGGTATTTGTTAATAATCATGGATCTTGACATAGAGACCATGAAAGGCATGACCAAGGATGTCCTGCACATCCTATGTCAAGAGAGGGGACTTCCTCACAGCACTAAGGTTAATAAACCTGAGTTGTTGACCAGCCTCCAAGCATAGGTAGAAGCGAGAGAGCCTAGGGAGGACACCCCAAGGGACGGGATAGGCCCTGTGTGACCAAATGAAGAAGGCCATCCAGAAGGGGTTCTGAAAGATGACGAGGAAGACAGCATGAGCAGAGTTTCTCGCAATACATCCCTCCGGGGGACAAGTCTGGTTTCTGAACACCCCAGAGTGTCCATGTGGTCAGGGGCTAGTGCGGCATCCCACAGGTCCCAGGCCTCAGCCTCTAAGTGGCCCAGTAATTGTTCCAGTGGTAAACAATGTAGCGACTAGAAAGCTCCTGCTCGAGGAGAGGAGACTAGCGCTAGAGGAACACAAACAGCGGGGCAAGGTCATCATAGAGCTGCAAAAGCTGGGGCTCAAAGAGACGAAGGAGGCCAACAGATCCACCTCTAGTGAAAGCAGCGGTAGTGGCTCAAACCAGGGTGCCCGGGATAAGCCCCAACACCACATCCCCAAAGATTTAGTGCAGGCCTATGAAGTGGGGAAGGTTATGTCTCACTGGTTTGAAGCAGTCAAGGTTGACTTTCAGCTACAGGAGGTGGGTGAGGTGCTGTGGAGTGCAGCCCTGATGAGTCACTTACCGACACCAGGGACTGATGCACTTCTTCAGTTATCTCCTGAGGAAAGGCCCGTTTATGAGAGCATGAAGGCAGCCCTCCTCAGGAAGTTCTGTAAAACCCCAAAACAGTATCTCAAGAGCTTCAGAGAGCTCAGAAAGAGAGGTGGCAGACATTTGAAGTGTTCACACACTTGTTGAAATATCTGAGCGGGTGGGTGAGTGGTAACAAAGTTGAAACATTTACAGGGATGTACAATTTGATTGCGTGTGAGCATGTGTTGAAGAATTGTGTGGTTGACCTACACCAGCATCTAGTGGACAAGACTATCACAGACCCCAGGGAGTTTGCAAAGGCTGCCGACAGGTTTGTGAGTACTCAAGTCCAGAAAAAGGCTCAGGCGAGCACACCCAAGCCAGATGAGAAATCGGGGGACAAAAAAGTAAACAAGGATGGGAAGGACAAAGGTCCAACCAAATCCTCTTCGAAGTCAGACCCCCAAAAGAACAAAGGGAAACCCCCAAACTCTAGTTCAGCCGTGCACACTAAAAAGAAGAGCGCAGGCACCCCTAACTCCGGGACACCTGCGTTCTCACCACACAAAGGTTGTTTTGTGTGGAAGGAGCTGGGCCATAGGAAAGGGCATCCTGATTGCAAGGGCTTTTGTGATGAATCTTGCAGAGTCCTCACAGAGTCTTTCCAGGTGGCCAGGGGAAGGCAACTGCTACCTGATCCCAACCCTGGGGGTGATATTAGCCGGGTGGATCACCTGAGAGGAGAAGGCCCCCAAGGAAATGGGATGGCTCAGCGCTCAGCTGGGAGAGACGCTGGATTCATCCTCTTCTGAGGGAGAGGTTTCTCTAATACCAGAATACCTGATGGATTGTTGTCACAGTAGGGCATCCCTTCCCAAAATCAGCCAACTTGTCAGTCCTGAAAGACCTAATGGGAAATGTGGGAATGATACATGTAAGCATCGGGGAACCAATCTCACTGCTTCTGATCGTTTTAATTCCATCTTGGGTTTGAATTATAAAATCAGGAATCAACTAATGATTCATTTGAAAACTTCTCCTGAAGGTACATTTTATAAACAATTGAATTAGAGGCAATTAAATTAAATAAAAAGGAACGAGAATACTTGGAACTTCAAGTCCCATAATGCTTTAGGTACTGGGATGAGGAGGAGGAGCTCAAAGGTGAAGAACTGTGATGTGCAGTCTAGTTCTAATGACCCACACCTGAGCGAAACCTTTAAGCATTTAAACCCCCCGCAGGTGCAGGCCATTAGAAGGAGGCAGAAGGAGCAAGAGAGACAGGAGAAACAAGACCGAGTCACTGCTGTATTGGAAGCGCGACACCGTGTTGTGGAAGTTGCAGAGGTCAGAAGCCCTGTAGATGGCAGAGAACACGCAGCGGGAAGCAGTTTGCCGATCAGATGTCCCTAGGGAGTGAGGGGCTGTCCGAGTGTTGCTGCCTGTGACTCCGGTGTGTAACAATAACCGGAGTGCAAGTGGTGCGGTGAAAGATCCAGCTACAGAAGGCACGAGCGAGGGAAACATTACTGGAGCTGTCAGTCGCCTGTGCGAACGGGACCAAGAAAGAAGGAGCAGCAGGTCAATTGGATGCGCACAGAAAGACAGATGAGTTTGCCTTTGCCAGGGAACCACGGGGCTCTCCAAAACAGACCGCTGACTCCCAATAACATTTTGAATACCCAACTATTTAATGGAGGCCAATTAAGTGTAACTCCTATGTTAGGAGAGACAATATTAAGAAATACTGTATCCACCATTGTTGAAGGGGGCACAACTCTTATATTAAATATTAAGAGAGATCGCATTGAGGAACACTGTAACTACGATTGTCAAAGCCAAAAGGGGATATTATTTAACCCAAGTAGAAAAGAATATAGCAACCACCTTTGCCAAAGTCAAAAGGAAAGACTATTCAAACAACCTGAATGTGATTTAAAGGAAGATCATTTGTACAAGAACACTATAACCAATATTGCCAAAATCAAGGAAAGGCAGTTAAGGAAAATCAGTTTAGCTAAAACCAAAGAATGGCAATTCAGGGAGAACAAAGATGGAAGAGTGATTTCCCTCCTTGTAATAATAATCGAGGAGAGGAATATTATCTGCATTGCCCGGTGGAAACAAATCAGAGTGAGAGACATTGTAAGTGTGTTGTGACTTATTGATGAAACCATTGTTGATTTATTTTTTCCACATTGAGGATTGAAGTGTGGAAAGCTTGAAGCAGCCTCATCACACTTGTAGTAGTGGTAGGAGTTTTATCCTGGCAGGTGAGTACACCAGGAAAATGACTATTAGTGGTTAGTCCTGGCAGATTAGTGGGCCAGGAAGAAGATATTGAATACTGTAATTGGGTAGAAGGTTGTGGAAGCATGAAAATGACAAGTCCATTAATATGTTGTGATGAACTGTGGAAAAACCATCCTGGCAAAACCTTATTGCTTATGAAGAAGTAGGTGTTCTCCAATGAAGAGAAATCATATCGAATACTGATTGACAGTGTGAAGATAGAATCTTTTTGTTCAAGCAAAAACTGTTGAACTGTTGAAGTCTGTTTAGCAATGAGACAATTCAAGTGCCAACTGAGAATTATGGAGTGAAAATAACGGTGTTGTATTTGGATTAGAACTTGGATATTGAAAAGGACTTTGGTTTGGAAAATCCTGAATTAATTTTGGGGATTGGGATCCCACACTGGTTACAAGGATATATCTTTTCATGGTTTATGTTTGAATGTAACTGTTATATAATTGCATTTAAACAGCCATTTGATACCTGAATGATTTTTGTTGTATGCATAAGTGTAGGGGACAGATATCTTTTATTATGGGTTTTTCCTTTAGTCCTAGTTGGACAGGTAGGGACATTCTCGTTAGGTTGGGCAAAGTGAGCCTTTTAACACACCCTTAATATTTACAATGGGCCTCATTACAAGTTTGCCGGTCCGGTAACAACGAGTTATGCAAACGGGTGCCTTTCAGCCCGCCAGGTCTGACCTGGCGGGCTGAAAGGCACCCACTCGTATATCTAGACAGATGCATTCATGAAAGGTGTCGGTGCATCCACCCTCCCCATTCCCCCAATGGGGCTCAAATGGGAATAGGGAATAATTATTACTTGCACCTGGCAAAGGTGTGCCGGGGCTGGATACCCCAGTAGATCCCCACTGCCGAGTATTGGTAATTTCATGTCTCCGGCGGCAGCCGTGCCAGTAATTACAAGCACGGCTACCGGCATTGTCATAATGAGGACCAATGTCTCCTTATGAAAACCTGTAGCTACTTGTCCACCTCGCATTTCTGACCCCTTATACTTTCCTGTTGCAGAGCACTCTGGTTATGACCTCATGCATACAGACAATTGTTGGTACGGACCCCAGGATTGGTTCATTAAGGTAGACTTAGCCTACACCAATCACTGTGGCCCATTTGGCTTTAAAAGAGGGTTGAGCCCCTCATTTGGCAGATCATCTGAAGACTTCACTTGAAATAACAAAGAACTCAACCTTGGATCCTGGCTGAAGGTTCAGTCGGCCTTACATCTCCCGCGAGTGAAGGAAGTCCAGGATTACCAAAGAGGGAAGCAGGGTGCCTCCCCTAAACATCTCCCAGGAAACAGACAGAGGGAGATAAAGAGCTCAAAGGCCCCTCCAGCAGCTCCAGAACTGGCACACAGCCAGCACACAGCGTCCCCTGCTAAGCTCTGCAGCACGCTTCTGGGATAGGAAGTACCAGAAGTTCTCTGCTGCCTGCAACACACTCCACAGCTGTAGGCTATCAGCCTTAAAGGAAGAAACAAGCTCATTGAAGAAGCTGGGAGAGGTGGCGCGACAAGCATCCATGGACGTCCGCCGTAAAGGAAGTTTTTAAACCAGTCGAGTTCTTCGATCCTCGAATGACTGCAACGCTGACTGTTGTCAAGCTGCTGTCACTTAAAGACATCTGAAACGTCTCAGCCAGTGCTTCAGAACTGCAAATCAGCACTGAGACAATGATTCCTGGCACGAGCCGCCATGTAGGCCAACCTGCAGCCGTTTGTCCAGCTTTGCTGGCCGAACCATCTTGCCGCCTGATATCCACCGCTGACTCACATCTTGAACTCTGTCCCAGAAGCCTGCAAAGCACCCTGAAGCCGACTCGACCCTGTTGAGCACCAAGAACACCTACAGCACAAGGTACATTGTGGTTCTGTCCCCCCTGTTCCTTCCCCGAAGGCCCCTAGAGACATATTAAGACCTACTGCTCCCTTTGTGCTGAAGCAAAGTAACCGTAAACTTGCGGTTATCAACCATAACGATTACCCTCCTATCAGTATCCAGAGTGCATCCCTTTTCCCTCTTTGCAACTGTTTGCCGTCTGCATTTCTTTATATGGTTAGTTGTATTTCATAGTGTTACTAGAACTGTCTGTTGTGTATAAATAAAGTCGATATTTTTGATACACCCTTGACTGGACAGTCTCTTTTATCATTGGGTAATAATTGTATTTTCGCTGTGTTGCAACTGACCAATGATCCACGACTTTTCGGAGATAAGCCTGCCGTTCCGTCCACGTTACCAAAATTATACAAGGAGGTTTATTATTTGCTTGTGTTTCCAATCTGTTTGGATCCCTTCTGGTGTACTAGAGGTGTGGGGCTGCTTGAGGGTTTTGAAACCAATATTCACCCCTGGACCACTGGGGCCCTGGAAGTTGATTCGTCACAATGCCCTTGCAGAATCTGTGCATTACGTATTGTAATATGTAAATTTGTCTCAAAATTCTCTGCCCCTCATATGTTACGTTACCTCTCCCCCAAATTACAGGATATATGTATCCCTCGTTAGAAATCCCAGAGCATGGGGAATGTGAGATATGGATTAGGAGTAGCGTCGTCACCATGACAACTGTAACTTTTACTCTCTGTTATGTGTGCATTTCTCTTTCGAATCCATTCATTACCCTATAGAAATGGTGCATTTCCATCTAGGATCTGGAAAATCCTATCTAGGAATGGTTCCGTGCCCTACATAAGCTGTGCGGCTCCTCCGCCCCTAAAAGCAAGGGGCATGCCATGTTAACCCCTTTTCCACTCTTTGCCCCCACAGGCTGAGGTGCAGCTCTGCTCCCTTGAGGCCAAGAGAGACGCTGTGGACCAGATGTCGCTGAAGCTCTTCAGCGAGCAGTATGCCCGCAGCAGCAAGCGCAAAGAGGAGTTTGCGGATATGTCCAAGAGCAGCGCCGCGGGCAGCAACGGGTAAGGCCGCTTCCTGTTCCTCATCTCTAATGTAAAGCATTGCGTCCCTTTTCCAGCCTCCCTGCATCTGTGGTGGGGTATCGCCCCATAAGGTCCTACCCAGAAGACCATGACACATGCTTTTCCTGCATTAGGCATAAATATAACATCACGATTCCGAAAATACAGAGGTATGTGTGATGGCGTCGTAGGGGTGTCCCCCGCACTCCTACTTCAGTATTTTCAATTTCAGGGGCTGCGGGGGTGTTCCCCCGCATACATGAAAGTGAATGCGGGGGACATAAAAAAACGGTATTTTAACGTACATCCTGCGGTGGGAAGGGAACCTGGAAGCCAGATCTAAGCATGTATACCCAGGTCTGATCTGTAAAATAAGGCCATTAAAAAGCAGCCCCCTGTCTCAGACAGAAAGGGTCGGTCCATTGTGAAACGCAGACGAGTCCTAACAGGCTGCTCTCTCTAACAAGCCTCCTGTGACACTTGCAACGGTGATGGCAACGGTTCCTAGTCATTGCATCGACTGCCATACCATTGAAAAAAAATCCATTAAAAAAAGCCTCTAATACATTCTTTTTAAATGTATTTATTTTAAATGTGGGTTCCCCCTAAACCCCCCTTTTTATCTTTAAAACCCATGATAATTAAACTAACCCTTTAAAAAATGCATTCAATGCTTTTTTTTCGATGCTTTTTTTCAATGGTATGGCAAAAGGCCAAAGGTTTGAAAAATCAGAGGCAAGCGTAGTAAGTCAGAACCTTAATAAGGATCCAAGGTGTGACGTTGCTGCTCAGCCTGTGAATGCTCATGGCCCTGAAAGGCTATTGGGTGATAATCCTCTGCACCGACCCCCCCCGCCCCCCCCCACCCGTGCTCGCAGCAGAGCATGCAGCACACATCAAGCTGGAGACCCAGCCATGTGGCCCTCAGACACCTGTGCAACTTTATGATGGTTTCTCTGTGTGTAACCGAGACTTTGGGGCCCCACACAGCTGGGCTCCTAGGGGAGAGGTCCTTAGGGGGGGGTCAGTCAGAGTTCACGCCACTCAGCAAAGCAGCAGGCAGAACACCTAGCCAGGACTGGCAGCACCACGCCTACTTGGGTGGACTAGCTGCTGACATCAATGCTTCTAAGTATTGGTAGAGTTTCCATGATATCTGGGGGTGGCGTATGGGGGGGGGGGGCACCGCCTTATTAGGCCGCATGACTTTTACTCTCTGCTGCCCGCGCGATCCGGCGCAGCAACCCTAATATTACCTGCCAGCACATGGCTGTGCATTACATCTATCCGGTGCATTCGGCCAGTTTGCAGGTGCTGCTTTTCAATGCACGCTTTTATGGAATGTGTTCCTTTCCAGTTCTAAATAAAGCTTCTTATTTTACAGTGAAACTAGGTTCCTTTCAGTGGACTCTCGCTGGGTCCCCTAACCGAAGAAGGGGCCGCTACATGTCTCTTTAATTTCTTTATATTTTAATTCTTACACATGTCTGGCTGCCGCCCCCCCTCTTCTATATGATGGGGACCTTTAATGAAAAGAAATGTGTTCGGTAGAGGAGCAGCTGATTGCCTCCACAGGAAGTCGCACCGACCGGCCATATGTGTGTTGGAAGCCTGAGATTGTGCCGTGCAGTTGCAACTACTCCACAAGGAATATTCTAGAAAAGGTATCCGCTGAGAAGACCCTATCAAATGTAAGAGATGACAGTCTGAGGGACGAGCGCCCCGAAGGAATATAAAAAAGAGTGAAAGAGAAGCTGGTGACATCATGAAAGACGAGCGTGACGTTCAGAGAAGACTGGCTAAAGAAGAGAAAGTATGGACCTTATAGAAACTGATGACGAAGTTGAGAATTGAGTAAACTTTCATATGCAATAAGAAGAATGCACGTGCGCGAAGCACTGCAGAAAATGCAAGCCGTTCAATAATTGTACAGATGCTGTAAGGCAAGTAGATTAAGTGATCATAGAAGCTGGCTATGAGTAGTGAATAGACTGCAGGCAGAGCCTCCATTGTATAGAAGCTGGACTTCAGTGTCACAAATTTAATAAGCAAGGACCCCTGGATAGAAAACTGAGGGCTGTGTCGCAGCAAATAATTAGCTGAGATCATGCAAGAGCCTGGAAGGGCTGTCTGGCCTGGTGTCAAGGCTTAAGCAGCCAAGACTGGTTATCTACTCTTGAAGGCAGTGAACATGAGAGGCTGAATCATCCCTTGTTAAGGTGCAAAAAAAGAAAACCATGAGTGCCAAGCTTTATTCATTTAAGACATTTAATTGCTGCAAAATGGTCCAAATTGTGGTCTCCTGTCACGTGAGCCAAGGATGGAAATAGGGTTGGGCGAGGAGTTATAGAATGCGATAGTGTGCGCTCGCACTCTCTTCTATTCCCAGAGACAAGAATACTATGCAAGGCCAAGTTCAAAGACAATCATCATGGCAGAAGGCATGGGTGATGAGAGATGTTAGGTTAATTGGGTGGGGAGGTAAAGTCAAGTCCACCCCCTGGCACCTGGGGTTGAGTTTACGTGCTGCTAAGTGAGCTGAATGTTCCAGACTGGCACGAGTGTACCAACCAATTGTAGAGGGCCGTATAACGAAGGGCCTTATAGTTCTAGAACCAATCATGTAATGTGTACCTAATAGTGATGAAGATGACTTGCAGCTTCTGAATGATTTCCATCAGTGAGAGGTCAACAGATATACTGTCTGGTTTCTCATTCACTCTGCTGGGTCACACTCTGGCAACCAATCATCCAGAAGCAGGCTAGGAGAGTGATGGTTCTAAGCAGGCTAGCAGAGTGATGGTTCTAAGCAGGCTAGGAGAGTGATGTTCTAAGCAGGCTAGGAGAGTAATGGTTCTAAGCAGGCTAGGAGAGTGATGTTTCTAAGCAGGCTAGCAGAGTGATGGTTTTAAGCAGGCTAGGAGAGTGATGGTTCTAAGCAGGCTAGCAGAGTGATGGTTCTAAGCAGGCTAGGAGAGTGATGGTTCTAAGCAGGCTAGGAGAGTGATGGTTCTAAGCAGGCTACCAGAGTGATGGTTCTAATCAGGCTGGGAGAGTAATGGTTCTAAGCAGGCTGGGAGAGTGATGGTTCTAAGCAGGCTAGCAGAGTGATGGTTCTAAGCAGGCTAGCAGAGTAATGGTTCTAAGCAGGCTAGGAGAGTGATGGTTCTAAGCAGGCTAGCAGAGTGATGGTTCTAAGCAGGCTAGGAGAGTGATGGTTCTAAGCAGGCTAGGAGAGTGATTGTTCTAAGCAGGCAAGCAGAGTAATGGTTCTAAGAAGGCTAGGAGAGTGATGGTTCTAAGCAGGCTAGCAGAGTGATGGTTCTAAGCAGGCTAGGAGAGCGATGGTTCTAAGCAGGCTAGGAGAGTGATTGTTCTAAGCAGGCAAGCAGAGTAATGGTTCTAAGCAGGCTAGGAGAGTGATGGTTCTAAGCAGGCTAGGAGAGTGATGGTTCTAAGCAGGCTAGGAGAGTGATGATTCTAAGCAGGCTAGGAGAGTGATGATTCTAAGCAGGCTAGGAGAGTGATGGTTCTAAGCAGGCTAGGAGAGTGATGAGAGGCTAGGAGAGTGATGATGCTAAGCAGGGTAGGAGAGTGATGATGCTAAGCAGGCTAGGATAGTGATGATGCTAAGCAGGCTAGGAGAGTGATGATTCTAAGCAGGCTAGCAGAGTAATGGTTCTAAGCAGGCTAGGAGAGTGATGATGCTAAGCAGGCTAGCAGAGTAATGGTTCTAAGCAGGCTAGCAACGTAATGGTTCTAAGCAGGCTAGGAGAGTGATGATGCTAAGCAGGCTAGGAGAGTGATGAGAGGCTAGGAGAGTGATGATGCTAAGCAGGGTAGGAGAGTGATGATGCTAAGCAGGCTAGGATAGTGATGATGCTAAGCAGGCTAGGAGAGTGTTGAGAGGCTAGGAGAGTGATGGTTCTAAGCAGGCTAGCAGAGTAATGGTTCTAAGCAGGCTAGCAACGTAATGGTTCTAAGCAGGCTAGGAGAGTGATGATGCTAAGCAGGCTAGGAGAGTGATGAGAGGCTAGGAGAGTGATGATGCTAAGCAGGCTAGGAGAGTGATGATGCTAAGCAGGCTAGGAGAGTGATGGTTCTAAGCAGGCTAGGAGAGTGATGATTCTAAGCAGGCTAGGAGAGTGATGGTTCTAAGCAGGCTAGGAGAGTGATGATGCTAAGCAGGCAAAGAGAGTGATGATGCTAAGCAGGCTAGGAGATTGATGGTTCTAAGCAGGCTAGGAGAGTGGTGGTTCTAAGCAGGCTAGGAGAGTAATGGTTCTAAGCAGGCTAGGAGAGTGATGGTTCTAAGCAGGCTAGGAGAGTGATGGTTCTAAGCAGGCTAGGAGAGTGATGATGCTAAGCAGGCAAAGAGAGTGATGATGCTAAGCAGGCTAGGAGTTTGATGGTTCTAAGCAGGCTAGGAGAGTGGTGGTTCTAAGCAGGCTAGGAGAGTAATGGTTCTAAGCAGGCTAGGAGAGTGATGGTTCTAAGAAGGCTAGCAGAGTAATGGTTCTAAGCAGGCTAGGAGAGTGATGATGCTAAGCAGGCTAGGAGAGTGATGAGAGGCTAGGAGAGTGATGATGCTAAGCAGGCTAGGAGAGTGAAGATGCTAAGCAGGGTAGGAGAGTGATGATGCTAAGCAGGCTAGGATAGTGATGATGCTAAGCAGGCTAGGAGAGTGTTGAGAGGCTAGGAGAGTGATGGTTCTAAGCAGGCTAGCAACGTAATGGTTCTAAGCAGGCTAGGAGAGTGATGGTTCTAAGCAGGCTAGGAGAGTGATGGTTCTAAGCAGGCTAGGAGAGTGATGAGAGACTAGGAGAGTGATGATTCTAAGCAGGCTAGTCACACACGACACTGAAGTCATTTGGAAGGATAGCGCAGAGCAATTGGAAACACACATTCAATGCTTGAAGAGCAATGATCGAGATATTGAGTAACAGCAGGGATCTGGCCATGTATATAACCGAAGGACAATTAAAAACATTTCTTTTTCAGAAACAAACAGCTGAGAATTGGATGCTGCGTGAAGCAACGGTTCCCCCCAAGAGACCACTTACAAACATTCCTTGTGGGGAATGTATGATGTGTAACTAATTAAATTCATTAAAACAATGTGATCTATACACCGAAAAAACATAAACCGCAGGGCTATCGCTAGACATCATTAGGCAGTGTCACATACAAACCCCAAACAAAAACAAGGATTGCACTATTAACACAATCACTCTGTGCAGCCTGACGTATGTTGCGTCAAATACGAGTCATCACGCAAAACAGCGATGAAAATACAAGCCTGTGTAAGATCTTGAAACAAGCAAGTGAGAATGTTCTATCCACTATGAGGCATGGACATGCACCAGTGACGTGTAGAGAGGTCCAAACTCTACCGAATATTATTAACGCTTTGCATGATGGACCTTCGGAAACAAAACTCCCATTGAAACCTTGCAGAGATATTTTTATGTGCCACGTGTTGAACCAGCTGAAATACTTTAAATAAGATGCAATATTTAATATCCAGTGAAGCAATCAATCAAAAGATTACAAAATGTATAAAGCACATCACTCAATTAAATTCCGGTCATGCAAGTGTACATAGGGAGGTGCAAGGGAGGGGGAAACTAATGCGCCCAATCCAGCAGGGCACAGGGTTAAGTGCAGTGGGGGTTACCCCTCTCATGGAACGAAAGCTGAAAGTGCAGTAGTGCTGGGTGTAGTGCAGATGACCGGAGGCAAGTGCAAAGACTGGCTTGGGAGCCTGGCACCTATGAGGCTCTGGAGGTGCGCCAGGCGACCAGTCAGCAAAAGCTGACCAGAGTTAGGGGAGAGGGGGAGGTTAACAAGGCAGAGGGGGGAGAGAGAAAGGGGAAGAGAAAGGGAGGTCTTGAGGATTTTCCAGACCTTAAGGAGATCCAGCTTAAGGGGGAGACGGGAAGGGAGG
Source organism: Ambystoma mexicanum (assembly GCF_040938575.1). Taxonomy (NCBI): domain Eukaryota; kingdom Metazoa; phylum Chordata; class Amphibia; order Caudata; family Ambystomatidae; genus Ambystoma; species Ambystoma mexicanum. Next base: position 36,134,168 of record NC_090940.1, on the reverse strand, counting down.
CTGTTCCAGAGGGAGGCACCTGCAGACGATAAAGATCTACCCCCAAATCTCTTGAAAAATGTGTCACCCGCAATGAGTTGGAGGAGGCCGAGCCAAGGAGAGTATTTAGGAAGAGAGCATTGTAGATAGTGCGGGCCACGGCCCCAGAAAGCTTTGTGGGCTATGCAGAGGGTCTTGAACTTGATCCTAGCAGCCAGAGGTGCATGTGGCCCCTGTACATTGCAGGGCTCCTTTGCAGGCGGTACATGTAGCCCCTGTACATTGCAGGACTCATTGCAGAGGTACGTGTGGCCCCGATGCATTGCAGGGCTCCTTTGCAGAGGTGCATGTGGCCACTGTGCATTGAAGTCTATGATTGCAGAGGTGCATGTGGCCCCTGTACATTGGAGGGCTCCTTTGCAGGTGGTACATGTGGCCCCTGTACATTGCAGGACTCATTGCAGAGGTACATGTGGCCCCTATGCATTGCAGGGCTCCTTTTCAGAGGTGCATGTGGCCACTGTGCATTGAAGTCTATGATTGCAGAGGTGCATGTGGCCCCTGTACATTGCAGGGCTCCTTTGCAGGCGGTACATGTGGCCCCTGTACATTGCATGACTCATTGAAGAGGTACATGTGGCCCCTATGCATTGCAGGGCTCCTTTGCAGAGGTGCATGTGGCCACTGTGCATTGAAGTCTATGATTGCAGAGGTGCATGTGGCCCCTGTACATTGCAGGGCTCCTTTGCAGGCGGTACATGTGGCCCCTGTACATTGCAGGACTCATTGCAGAGGTACATGTGGCCCCTATGCATTGCAGGGCTCCTTTGCAGAGGTGCATGTGGCCACTGTGCATTGAAGTCTATGATTGCAGAGGTGCATGTGGCCCCTGTACATTGCAGGGCTCCTTTGCAGGTGGTACATGTGGCCCCTGTGCATTGCAGGGCTCCATTGCAGAGGTACATGTGGCCACTGTGCATTGAAGTCTATGATTGCAGAGGTGCATGTGGCCCCTGTACATTGCAGGGCTCCTTTGCAGGTGGTACATGTGGCCCCTGTACATTGCAGGACTCATTGCAGAGGTACATGTGGCCCCTATGCATTGCAGGGCTCCTTTGCAGAGGTGCATGTGGCCACTGTGCATTGAAATCTTTGATTGCAGAGGTACGTCTGGCCCCTGAGCATTGCAGGGCTCCAATGCAGAGGTGCATGTGGCCCCTGTACAGTGAAGTCTTTGATCATGGATGTATATGTGCCGAGCAGACCTACCTTTAAGTGTCTGCTCCCAGAAGTGCACGGGCGGCTGTCGCCCTGATGGCAGTGGGATGGTTGAGGGGTCGGGGAGTCTGGATTTGCACCCCAGTATTTCTTGGTGAGATGCCTCGTGGAAAGAGCTGCTTTGGGCTAGATTGTGATAGAAGCTAATTGCAAGCAGGTCTTCCATTTCCCGGGTAGTTTCTTCAGCGCCCACCAGGACTGAGGGGTCCCGACAGGGGGCCTCCCTCTACGGCCGGGGTAGACGCTCACATGTCAGGGCTGCATGTGACTGACATACGCCGAGCTATCAGTCAGCCCCCCGCCCCCCTGTCCCCAAAGGCCCGCCCAGGCCACCTCTGCTTATACATCATCATTTACAATGAGCAAGATGCTCCCACTTGGCACTTCTCCTATAGGTTTATATTTTGGCATTTTATTTCAAAAGGTTAGCCAATATATCAATAATCCCAAGCTCTGTGTTCTTTCAAAAGGATGAGGGGGTGGGGCAGAATGCCGAGGGAGACTGGGGGTGGGGGTGGGGGGTGAAGCCCTGCGCTGGTGCTCATGTCCATGTAGGAAGCGTGGTGTACGGTGCAGCATATTTGCTAAATACCGCGATTACCGACCTTCCGCATTCTCCTGCTACACCCCCAGCCTCTGCAGTCTGCAAGTGTCCGGTGGGGGGTTCGGGGGGGGGGGTGCATGACTGTGTATTTCCTTGTAGAGGAGCAGTTAGACGCATTAACCCTAACTCCCACACCCTCACCGCCGTCATATTGCAACAGTAGGAGAAGAGCCCTATACGGGACTCCATGTGTTATGCCTATGCCGCATCGAGGGCACGAGAGACGACATGCACTCAGACAACCGTATCAACTGTATCCTCGCACTGAGAGAGTGGAAGGATGTCTGCACACACCATTGGACATCATGGAGCGATAAGTAAAATCTGTGGGGGGCAGAGTGATGGCATAAAGAAGATGTAGGAAGACGTACCGAAACGATATGAAAGTACTCAAGAGTGACGATGTAACGAAAGCAACAAGAGAAACATGTATGAAATATAAGAGTAATCATGCATACAAAAGAATATAAAGTAACTCGCTGACCAATAAGTGTAAATATGCAGTAACGCAAGGTAGATGAGACATGTAGAAGCTTGCTATGGAGTAAAATATAACATGCCTAGGACGGCCATGATAGGAAAATGGATGCCAGCTCGTGTCAAGATTCAATTCAGCGACCTCAGATACAGTCCAGAGTTGCAGAGTCAGGAGATGCTGGAAGAACAGCTTTGTGTGAGGAATAAAGAGAAGTCTATGTTGGCCTGGGATCAAGGATGGTGTTTCTAAGGAATAGCTGCAAGACACAAAGGGAGGCAGATGGATAAGACATGGATGTAAGACATATTTCTCTTAGATTAAAGAAGAAGAAACCATGTGCAAGAGCCAAGAATTGGACAATTAACAATGGATAAGGCTCCTACAAGTGAGCAAGTCTCCAGAGGCCAAGAGGAGCAATGACACCCAGTATAATTAAACCAAATAGCAGAAAATAAGAGGTTGAAATTGACACATTTGTGGTCTCTTCACACGTGATCCAGAAGTCAAAACAAGGGCTATTCATTACACCTTGGATGAAGATACTGATGGGCTTCCACTCCCTCAAATGTCCCAGAACAGAGACCGAGCTACACGGCCAGCTACAGACGGGAAAACGTGGCTCATGGACGGACTGATGAGAGATGATGGACTAATTGGGAAAGTGGGGAGTAATCTGAGGTGACTCAAGCACCTGGGTTTTGTTTCGCTTACGTGCTGCTAGTCGAGCCTAAAGACCAAGGTTGGTTTAAAATGCTAACCATCAGTGGGTCTATGGGGCAACCTGCTATACAAGGTTGCATAGACCAATCTGCTGCCATTTTGTCCGCTATAATCAGTATTATACATATTTAGAGGTAGTTCAAGGCGTGCCCTAAAGATAAGGGGCCGCCAATGGTGTACTAACCCCTATTTATTCTATAAGTAGATGTGTTCCCCTAACCAATCCCTCCCGTCAATGGGTTTTACAGTTTGCCATGTAGGATGATGTCATAGATGACGCATATTGGGGTATAAGACCTCTGTGTAATCAAGTCTGTGTGTGAGTGTGCAAGCATCAGTCCGATGTCTGCCAGTTTACACTGCTTTACTAAATTGAGAATGTAGCAGTACTTTGCCGCATTCTTTGAGAATGTCCAGTTATTTGTCTGAGATAGTTATTGGTAATTCCATCTAGCACACAAGAGACGCTTCAAGGTGCTAGAGCACAGCCTCTAGGGCAGCGACAGAGGTGGGCCTGTGACTTGAAACCTTGCCTTCTGAGTGATTGATGAAACTTTGTGATTTGTATCACCAACAAAGAAACCAGTTTGCAGCGTTTCTGCCCCATCGCCAGACAACAAATAGCTCAAAGTTTCTGCCACTGGCCATCTTCATTTCTGCCACATGCCATTCCCCAGCACCTATGCTGAGGCCTGTTCTGCGCAGCTTTTACCTCAATGGGAGGCCCTGACCTGTATCTCCCTTCTACGCGGGGGACTGTTCCATGACCACCCTAGCAGGGGGTGCTCCATCGAGCCACCACCTCAGCGGGGAGGATGTTCCATGTACCCACCCTTTATGCAAATTGGTGCCTGATGGCTTCACCACCTCTGCGGGAGGCTGTTCGATCATTCGTCCCCTCTTTCCTATGACCTGTGGTTTTAACCTCATGCATAAACTGATTGTGGGTATTGGAAGGACATTTTTAAAATGGCTCTCCGTTTTGTAAAAGTGTTTTCCACCTTCCTATTCATTGCAAAGTCCTGCGTTTCCTTGATTTAAACCAATCCCCTTTTTAGTGGAAAGACTGCATAATCTATGTGTCATGAAAATGCCAAGGTACTGTTGAGAGGGTCATTGTGCTCTGTAGTTGGACATATTTAATTTCAATCATTTTCACATATCTTCTGATTGCTCCTCTTTTCGCATGATACGAAAGGCAAACCCGACTACCAGGACCATAGCAGTAGATTGCATGCAGTGGGTGGCAGAATAGACAGATGAAAAGGCAGCAGTGTTAACCAGTGGGGCCAAGCACCGCCTAATGGGACGTTTAAAAAGTCCTGAAGCCAAGATATGCTATTTCCAAAGTCAGAACTTGGCCTGATGACTGCTAGCTGTTTTGGTCTCGATGGCTCTGGTCGTCTGTACACGCAATAAAGAATGTTTAGACATTCCATGTCGTGAGCAGTTTGTTTGGTTTGTTGAACATTTTCTTCTCCTGGGATCTTCTTGGCGTAGTCGGGGTATATCGACAACCAAAGTATCATTTCATTTTGGGGATCATCTTTTCCTCATCACTGGCGCAGGTTTCACTGTTAGCGTGAATTTTTTGATGTCTGCAGAAATGCGAAGTTGTTGTGACACAGGTTGTCTGCTACAGAATCCAAGTTGTACGTTTAGACATGTTGCACATCTGTTCAGCTCCCTCCCTTACAAATTAAAAAAAACGTCTGTTCACTTGATTTGCTATAAACTCTTCCCCATCATGTCATTCCGGGACTCCCAAAATGCGCAGCTTTTTCTTGCATCACCGGTTTTCCAGATCTGTCTTTTTGTTGGTCTTTTCATGGCTCCCCTCCCCCAGCTCCTTCTTAGATGTGTTGCAAGTGATCCACGCAGGTCTTGCTCTGAATCGCTGTCCTCTCAGCTCCTTGAATAGTCTCATTTTTCAGGGAAGGATTTCCTAACTCGTCCGCATGTGCAATGCTGTCTGCTTTTGAGTCCGTACCACTGTATCCGGGGTCTAATTGCTTGCCTCTGATTAGCCGCCCTTGAGCTGGTGAGGGAGTTTTCTGTTTGTGTTTCCTCTAGTGCTGCCAGTTCAGATGGATCTGTAATTTTCCTGATTGCGCCAGTGGATACGCTCTGATGCAGAATCACAAAATGATAGCCTGGATATTAAGTCATATTTATAATTCCTTTAGATTCTACATTCTTGACGTTTCTCCCTCCCGGTGGTCTACTATTGCCTTTCAGACGGTGGAGTATTTGCCGACTCCATACTGCACAGCGTGCCTTCCCGATTACCCACCCCTCTGTTTCCTGCATGCACCTGTCAATTTGCCCACTCACTCCGGGGCCCATTCTGATCTCATGATGACAAGAGTGTGGGAATATGACGTTCTCCCCTCCAGTTTCCAGCACCGCCCTTCTGAAGTGGCTGTGAGATGGTGTGCTTTCCAGCAGCAAAAGCTGCTGGAATCTCTTGTTGTGTGCTCCAGCTGCATTGCCAGCATTTCTTAAAAGACTCTCAGTTTTCAAATTTAAGAAAGTTTTCTTACAATTTCATTAAACTAGATAAGCGGTGCTGCCTTCTAAGAAATGCTATATTTATAAAGGGAAAAAGTGTGCAGTAGAGTTTAGCAGCACCTCACAGGTGCCGTATTTTAACTCCTTTTTTTGACGTGCTAAACCGGTTCTGCTGGGAGGAGAATCCCCTTCATGTGGCTGCCCTGCACTCCTCATGGTTGCTAGGACTGTTGTCAAACCATTAATCAGGCACATGCAAAAGCAGAGGCTTTCGTGTACTTGCACCACATTCTTTCATTATCAGAATATGGGGTTTGTAATTAAAGTGTTCCTTCGTCATGGAAGAACACTTTCCTACGTTTGCATGCAATTCAGAATCGGTCCTTCAGTATTGATTCTATGATTCCCATATTATAGTCTTACGCAGTGGTGGAAATGGAAAAGAATTGGTGGGGGATCCCACAAGGGCCGGGTGGGGGCGGAGTTTGGGTGTGGCCGTGCCATAGGAGGCAGTGTTTAAGGGGGCAGAGCTGGCAGTTGACGTCCAATTAAAGGACATTTCCAAAATAATAGTTTTAAATGGTGCTATTTCTTTCATGCTGCTTCTTTTCCAAACTATATATCAATTCCACTTTAAACCACTTCTTGAACCGCACCCGGCACAGCTCCTTCAGCTCCCCTCTGAAAGCAGTTGGGTGGCTGCATTGTGTGTGATAGTTTCAATGTTAATAAGGGTATTTATTTATTCATGCAATGTTTGTCGGATACCTGTATATTTATTTATATATGTAATGATTGTCGGATACAGCATCCGATAAACATTGCATAAATAAATAATCCGGGTCCATGTATCCAACAAACATTGCATAAATAAATAATCCGGGTCCATGTATCCAACAAACATTGCATAAATAAATAAACCAGTCGTGGCTGAGGACCGGGTCGTGGCTGAGGCCTGTAACTTCCTCTGGTGACCCCTTGCACAGGGTCACAAGAGGAAGTTACAGTTTGCTCACAGCGTTTTTTTTTGTTTTTGTTTTCCCCCAGTGGATCCCGATATCGGCTACACATCTGGTGCGGATCTCGGATCTGGAGAGAGCCAGCGCAATCGCCAGCGCTGGTTTTACCCTAATCGAGGTCTGAATTTCCTCAGTCGACACCACTTTTCCTCCAGTGCCGTTTCGCCATTTGCTTTTCATGCTGCCCACCACCGGCATGTCTCTCCCCCGCTTTGCGTTTAAGACTCTTAACCTGCTCTACTTCAGAGCTACCTTTGGTGCACGGGACTTCCTGCCTCCCTGGCCCTGTTTCTGCCACACTGCCAGCCTCCCCTACGCCCTGTTGTCCTGGTTCCACAGCATGGAGCCCTCCCTCTGGCGTTTGCTGCATTCGCTCTCCTCTTCGGGATCATTTCAACTGAAAATGCACTCGCCACGAGACCCACAACAGGGGTCCATTTTTTAGCTTGCAGGCCCTACATGCTTCTTTTCACGGCAAGCCCTTCCTTTCGTCATGTGTGTCGGCATTCAGGACCAGCCTTCGCTGTGGCAGCACCTGGGGCGAGGAAGCAAAATGTGGCATCCCCCCCCTCAAGGCATGGGGGAGTGCCAAATTTGGGGCAGCTCTGTTAAATAGAGCGCTGTTGCCAATCCAGCATGGGCTAGGCTTTCAAAGGCTGTGCCATGCTGGTTTAGCAGCAGCGCCCAATTGAAAGGAAAAGCACCCCGCTCCCGTGCTGGAGGGCCCGGCACCATGCCTAAAACCGGCCCTGTCCGCATTTATACATTCATGAAAAGGCATTCGGGGAAAACCACCCCATCCCATTCTGGGCCAGCATCATGGGTCATTTTCTTGGCCCGAGTGGCCCAGAGTGAACCCGAGTGGGCCAGAGTGAAGCAGAGGGGGCCAGAGTGGCCCAGAGAGAACCCAAGTGGGCCAGAGTGGGCCAGAGTGAACCCGAGTGGGCCAGAGTGAAGCAGAGGGGGCCAGAGTGGCCCAGAGAGAACCCAAGTGGGCCAGAGTGGGCCAGAGTGAACCCGAGTGGGCCAGAGTGAAGCAGAGGGGGCCAGAGTGGCCCAGAGAGAACCCAAGTGGGCCTGAGTGGGCCAGAGTGAACCAGAAGGGGCCAGAGGGGGCCAGAGTGGCCCAGAGTGAACCAGAGGGGGCCAGACGCCAGAGTGAACCAGAGGAGGGGGCCAGAGTGAACCAGAGTGGGCCAGAGTGGGCCAGAGTGAGCCAGAGTGGGCCAGAGGGGGCCAGAGCGAACCAGAGGGGGCCAGAGGGGGCCGGCGTGAGCCAGAGGGGGCCACAGTGAACCAGAGGGGGGCAGAGTGAACCCGTTTCATACGTTACAATAGTTTTAACCAAGGTTATTAAGCAAATATGCTTATAAATGCATTGTTTACATATTATTTTACTAAAAACAAACCTTGGATAGTACCCAGACAGTTTGTTCTGAAAATTAACATATTGCAATGTGGGATTGGGTGGCCACTTTTTCATTGGTGCTTCCATTGGCAGAGGAACACCTGATTGTTTCTTTTGCTCACTCTTCGCAGTAGTATTGGGGCGACCTTTAAGTCTGCGCCTATGCTTCTGGCGGTTTCGGCTCTGGTGTTTGGGTTCTCTCCAGCCTGATGTACTCAGCTCGAAGCCCAGGTGATTCTGACTTGGAGTCAGTCTGTGGGTATTGACCCCCATCGCACCGATCTGTACTGTTTGAAATATTATAAGAAGGAACCCCAGGTTTTTGAGCTACGGGTTCAAGAGGTTGCACGCAGCAACTGCAACATAATGGCTTCATGACTGCACTGGGGCCACATCTGGTGCCCTTTCCTGTCAACTCTGCATCTTGAGTAGTGGTAGAAATGTACCCAAAAAACTGGTGGAATTGCAATCTCAGTGGGGAACAGGGTAGGTGGGCGCATAGTACAACATGTTTCAAAGGGTTAGGGCTTGGGCAGGTTGAAAACCAAGCGGGTGGAATGGGCAAAAGAAGGTGGTCGCCTGCACTATTTTCAATGTTGTTTTCTCTTTCGAGGGGGCAGAACTTTTCTATATTGCCTCCGCTTCCTGACCTGACTCTGCCAGAAGCCGTGCTCCCTGATCTGGACTCCGCCAGAAGCCGTGCTCCCTGATCTGGACTCCGCCAGAAGCCGTGCTCCCTGATCGGTACTCCGCCAGAACCCGTGCTCCCTGATCTGGACTCCGCCAGAACCCATGCTCCCTGATCGGGACTCCACCAGAAGCTGTGCTCCCTGATCGGGACTCCACCAGAAGCTGTGCTCCCTGATCTTGACTCCACCAGAACCTGTGCTCCCTGATCTGGACTCCGCCAGAACCCGTGCTCCCTGATCTGGACTCCGCCAAAACCCGTGCTCCCTGATCTGGACTCTGCCAGAACCCGTGCTCCCTGATCTGGACGCTGCCATAACCCGTGCTACCTGATCTGGACTGCGCCAGAACCCGTGCTCCCTGATCTGGACTCCACCAGAACCCGTGCTCCCTGATCTGGACTCCACCAGAACCCGTGCTCCCTGATCTGGACTCCGCCAAAACCCGTGCTCCCTGATCTGGACTCCGCCAGAACCTGTGCTCCCTGATCTGGACGCTGCCAGAACCCGTGCTACCTGATCTGGACTCCGCCAGAACCCGTGCTCCCTGATCTGGACTCCACCAGAACCCGTGCTCCCTGATCTGGACTCCACCAGAACCCGTGCCTGACATCTACATGGAGAGATGCCGCTTCAACAGGGCCCTGAAGCTAGAAAAACCTGCCCTGCCTTGAGTAGAAATTGCTAATTGATTCTCGAGCGCGTGTCCCAGGGTGGAAAGTCTCGCCGCCTCTGGTGCACCAGAGTCCTGGAGATGGTCTGCGATCTGGGAGGCTAGCTCAGGGGCAACATGCTCTGAGCAACACAGGTTCGATCCCCCGGTCCGCGCTTAGAAACCTTTGGGTATTAAGCGCATTATAAATAACCAATGACAATTACAATCCTCCATGGGTGAGCGGTCCCATGCTGGGATAAACTGTGTGACGCTGGCCTTCGGCTCATCGTGCACAGGACCATGGGTGCACTTGAAGACGATGCAGGAACCTCTACTAAAACCGCACACTTATTCAGTGGCATAAAGGGACGAATACCGCAGAGCCCCCCCCGACATGTGAATGGCTCTCTACCCACCTGAGCATTCACCTTGCGACAACAACTCAAAATGGCCTCCAGAAAGCCGGGGTAGATGGGGTGTGAGGAGAGATTCCTTAATGTTACCAGGATCTCCCCCAGCAGCGATGAAGCCAGCTAGAGCCCCTGCAGCCACAGATGACAAAGCCAGCAAGAGCCCCTATAGCCACAGAAGATGAAGCCAGCTAGAGTCCATGCAACCACAGATGATGAAGCCAGCTAGAGTCCCTGCAGCAACAGAAGATGAAGCCATCTAGAGTCCATGCAGCCACAGATGATGAAGCCAGCTAGAGCCCCTGCGGCCATAGATGATGAAGCCAGCTAGAGTCCCTGCAGCAACAGAAGATGAAGCCAGCTAGAGCCCCTGCAGCCACAGATGATGAAGCCAGCTAGTGTCCATGCAGCCACAGATGATAAAGCCAGCTAGAGTCCCTCAGCCACAGAAGATGAAGCCAGCTAGAGCCCCTGCAGCCACAGATGATGAAGCCAGCTAGAGTCCATGCAGCCACAGATGATGAAGCCAGCTAGAGCCCCTGCAGCCACAGATGATGAAGCCAGCTAGAGCCCCTGCAGCCACAGATGATGAAGCCAGCTAGAGTCCATGCAGCCACAGATGATGAAGCTAGCTAGAGTCCATGTAGCCACAGATGATGAAGCTAGCTAGAGTCCATGTAGCCACAGATGATGAAGCCAGCTAAAGCCCCTGCGGCCATAGATGATGAAGACAGCTAGAGTCCATGCAGCTACAGATGAAGAAGCCAGCTAGAGTCCCTCAGCCAGAGAAGATGAAGCCAGCAAGAGCCCCTGCAGCCACATATGATGAAGCCAGCTAGAGGCCCAGCAGCCACAGATGATGAAGCCAGCTAGAGCCCCTGCAGCCACAGAAGATGAAGCCAGCTAGTGTCCACACAGCCACAGATGATGAAGCCAGCTAGAGTCCCTCAGTGTCACGACGCGTCCATCCTGGAAGTTGTGGACTCAATGGAAGAAACACTAACGGAACCATCCGCTGTGGTCTAGTGTCCGGACTGCCTTGCCACGTCCCCTGAGGCTCAACGTTATCTACGCACCAGACAGCTACGCCGGTGCGTTGCAACCCTCTGTTTCCACTTTGGGTCTACACGCTGAGTTTCTTCCTTCGCGCTCTTCGTGTGAGTATTCTCTGCCCTCCTGCTGTTTCCCCGCTTGGTTTCTGTTTCCTGCTTTCCTCCGCTATACCTCCCGCTTGCCGCCTGCTTACCTTGTTTCCTGCACTCCCTGCTCTGCGCAACTCTCTGGTCCATTTACTACAACCTTCGTTCCCGCTCCTCTTCTTGTGCGGATCCCGCTTCCACTCTGCTGCATTTACTCTCTTCCCGCTACCGCCTTGTTGTGCCTGGATTTCGCTTTGTTTGAATTTTGGAAGAGACTTCTGGGAATCGTAGTCTACGCTCTCCTGCATTCCATCCTGCAGCAGTTAACCATCACGCCAGGGTTTTTTCAGGCCTACACCTTTTTCCCTGGAATTAGGGGCGGACTCCCACAGGGTCCCACTGCCGAGCAGTCTGCGAACTGGCAAGGTGGCCTCCAGACGAGTCCGTCCCAAAACCTGCAAAGAGAGACAAGAGGGAACTTGGAGAAATAGAAGGACGATATCTACAGAGAGCTCCTCTGAGGAACAAGATACAGGTGAGAAGGAAGAGGGGGAGGATCCTGGTATTTACCTTAACATAGAACCCCCCATATCTGAGAGTTTGCAACGCCAAAAGATGGCCAGTTTGGAGTAATATCAGGAACTTGTCAATGCGATTCAGGGAATTACGGCTGAACTGCAGGCAGTAAAGGCTGATAATAATGCATTAAAAGCGGATAATGCTGCTCTACGCCTACAAGTTACACAAAGGGAGGAGGTACGAGATGACCTTCCTCCTATGCCCTTGCCATGTGGCAAGTACGAAGGAAATCCCAAAGGAATGAAAGAATTTCTTGACGCATGTCAGGTCTACTTTACCTTTCGCCCAAGGATGTTCATATCTGACAAAGCTAAAGTCGGTTTTCTTATCTCCAATCTAGGAGGTAATGCCCTAGCTTGGGCAACCCCGTTGGTGACTAATTCCAACCCAATTCTAGCTGATTATGGAGCCTTTGTTCAACAGTTCCACACAAGATTCGAAAGACCCGAAGTTCTATTCACCTCATATGAGAACCTAGTGGATACTAAACAGGGTTCTCAAGATGTACAGACGTACTTGTCAACCTTTCAAAGGATTGCAGCGGAAACGGGATGGCCGGATTCCGCCAAACAAACCCTCTTCAGACGGGGTTTACTTGATGAGATTAAAGACGAACTCTCGAGGGTAGCTAGACCAAAATCCTTCCAGGAACTGGTTACTCTGGCTCTTCAGATAGAATACTGCATGGCCGAGAGACGCACCGAAAGAAGAAGGTACAAGTCTGGAATATCACCCTCCTCATCCTTCTCCTTTATTCCTACACCACCTGAAAGAACCGTGCAACAAACAGAAGAACCCATGCAAATCGGAACTGCACGAGGGCCCCTAACTGCAATCGAGAGAAAGAGACGTAAAGACTTGAACTTATGTATGTATTGTGGTTCTGAGAAACACCTCCTGCGAGATTGTCCAAATGTACCTCCCAGGAGATCGGGAAACGAAAGACCCCGACCCTGAACAGGGACAAAGAAGGGGTTCAAACGGCAGGTCCCTGTATCACTAATACACCCCAAGTATCAGATGCCTCACATCAGTTGATGGTTTTACCGGTGGTTTTAGATTGGAAAGGAGGACACTCTGTAGAATGTCTGGCCATGTTGGATTGTGGAGCGGCAGGGAACTTCATGGACGATCAATGGGCTTTAGATCATGCTATCCCCAGAAGAGCGAAACCTCTCCCAATCCCTGTAGAAGGGGTGGATGGTACCCCTTTGTCCTCGGGCCTTATCAGGCAGGAGACTGAAGAACTGGGAGTAAAGATGAAATTTCATCAGGAAGTAATGGTGTTCGATCTCATAAAAGCAGCTCACTTTCCAATTATCCTATGCATCCCATGGTTAAGAAGGCATAATCCTGGCATTGACTGGACAGCCAATGTAGTGGAATTCTGCTCTGAACGATGTTTCCGGTTCTGCCTATCCAACAAGGAAAAACTATGTCCTCAAGTGTCTACTCTTTCTGTAAGAAGTATCAACACCATACCAAGGCACTATCAAGGTTATGCAGATGTGTTTACAGACGTTCAACCCAGACCTTTACCTCCAAGTCGCAATGAGGATTGTAAGATCGATCTGGTACCGGATGCTGTAGTTCCTTTTGGACGTATGTTTCCATTGTCTCTTCCTGAAAGGGAAGCTCTAAGAGAATATTTGGACACCAATATTCAAAATGGTCTTATACAAGAATCCACCTCGTCAGCCGGAGCATCTTTATTTTTTATCCCCCAAGAAAGGTACCAAGGAGCTCCGACCTTGTATTGACTATAGGGATCTTAATAGCTTGACCATTCGGGATCGGTACCCCATGCCCTTGATTAAGGATATAATGGAAGCAGTGCAAGGAGCCAAGTGGTTTACTAAGTTAGACCCAAGAGGAGCATATCATCTCTTGAGAGTATGAAAAGGAGACGAATGGAAGACCGCTTTCCGGACTCCCTTGGGTCATTACGAGTACAAAGTGATGCCTTTTGGGTTGGTCAATGCTCCAACTCAATTCCAGAGATTTATGGACAAGATTTTATGTGATCTTTTGTTCAATTCAGTAGTGGTCTATCTGGATGACATTTTGGTATTTTCATCAACCCTAACACAACATCGTCAGCATGTATCAGAGGTACTCCAAAGGCTCAGTATACATCATCTACTAGCCAAACCAGAAAAATGTTTGTTTGAGGCTGTTACAGTCCCTTATCTGGGATTTATCCTGTCGGAAGGAAGGGTAGAAATGGATCCCAACAAGACCTCAGCCATCCAAAACTGGCCCACTCCAAACTCAGTAAAAGATATACAGAGGTTCCTAGGACTGACAAATTTTTACGGTAAATTTATCCCAGGATTTTCCAACATTGTCCTGCCCATCACAGCCTTACTGAAGAAAGGCACACGATTTTGCTGGAATAAGGAGGCCGATATGGCTTTCAAACATCTCAAGGAGGCTTTCGTTTCCGCACCTATCCTCAGGCAACCTGATCAAGCCATACCTTTCATTGTAGAGACAGATGCCTCACAAGGAGCTATTGGAGCTGCTCTCCTACAAAAGAAGGAAGATCGACTGGAGCATCATGTTGCTTATTATTCTAGGACACTTCCCGAGTGAAAATAATTACTCTGTAGTTGAAAAGGAACTGTTGGCCATCAGACAGGCCTGTGAAGAATGGAGGCACCTTTTACAAGGAGCTAACTTCCCGTTCCAGGTACAAACTGATCACCGGAATCTTAGTGTACTCAAGAGTATGGAATGCCGAAATTCTTGCCATGCCAGGTGGGCATACTTCTTTTCTCAATATGATTTTGAACTAACATGCTTACCAGGAAAGGAGAATCACCTAGCGGATGCCCTCTCCCGGAGTTTTGGGGAAGAATCGGGTTCGTACTCCAATCACGAACAGTTACTTCAAGGGAAGAAATTCATAGGAACGGTCAACACCTTTTTACAACAAGTGTTAGAAGCCCAAGCAAGATCCACGGTCACACGTTTTCCATCCTTAATCAAGAAGGGTGAATACTTGTTTAAAGACGACCAGCTGTTCTTACCGAATTCCGGACTACAGTCTCAAGCACTAGCCTGGTGTCACGATCTACCCACAGCCGGACACAAGGGTCGAGCGGCCACACTACATCTACTAAAGAGAAACTTTTGGTGGCCGACAATGGTCAAGGATGTCTATGCCTATGTATCCTCTTGTCCCACGTGTGCTCAAAGTAAATCCAGTACGGCCAAGCCGCTGGGCCTTCTCCAACAGGATTCTTTACCTGCGGGTCCCTGGCAGCATATATCCATGGATTTTATCGTGGACTTACCTCCGTCAGAAGGATTCACAGCCATCATGGTAGTAGTAGACTCATTCAGTAAACTTGCTCATTTTTCCCCTCTCTAGGGAACTCCATCTGTCACCAAGACTGCAGAAGTATTTCTGAAAGACATAGTCAAACTACATGGTCTACCACATACAATAGTCTCGGATCGAGGGACTCAATTTACCTCAAAATTCTGGTCCTCATTGTGTAAACAATTGCAAATCCAAAGGGCATTGTCTTCCGGATTCCATCCCGAGAGCAATGGACAGACCGAACGACTTAACGCTACATTGGAACAATACCTCAGATGTTACTGCAACCAGACACAGGATAACTGGAGCCAACTTCTATCCATAGCCGAGTTCTCCTATAATAATACAGTACATTCGGCGATTGGTATGAGCCCTTTCAAGTGTACTTATGGATACAAACCTCGACATATCCCACAGTCAGTGATCCCAACCACTAACATACCCACTGTTTACCAATTGTTGAACGCCCTCAAACAAACCCACTTGAGAGCTCAGGAAACATTAACGGCCAGCCGTCAATCCTATAAGAAATGGGCCGACAGAAAGCGACGAGCAAACCCGATCTGGAAGCTTGGAGAGAAGGTTTGGTTATCCACAAAATACTTACCAAGGCGGATACGTCCAGGAAAATTCACTCCAAGGTATATTGGCCCATACATCATTGAACAGCAAATCAATCCAGTAGCTTTTCGACTTAAGCTACCCTCTTCCTTACGAAGGATCCATCCAGTATTTCATGTGTCCCTTCTCAAGGATTACAAAAAAGATCCATATCAAAGACAAATCAAGAAATGCATCCCAAACTTAGAAGAAGATCCCGAATATGAAGTCTCTCGTATCTTGGACTCTCGTTACAGACACAGGGTTCTCCAGTACCTCATACTTTGGAAAGGATACCCTTGGACTGAAAGGTCTTGGGAACCTGCAAGAAACCTCAGTGCACCCAGACTACTACGTCTCTTCCATAGAAACCATCCAGGGAAACCCAGAGGGGTCCAGAGGAGAAGAGGTTATACTGTCACGACGCGTCCATCCTGGAAGTTGTGGACTCGATGGAAGAAACACTAAAGGAACCATCCGCTGCAGTCTAGTGTCCGGACTGCCTTGCCACGCCCCCTGAGGCTCAACGTTATCTACGCACCGGACAGCTACGCCGGTGCGTTGCAACCCTCTGTTTCCGCTTTGGGTCTACACGCTGAGTTTCTTCCTTCGCGCTCTTCGTGTGAGTATTCTCTGCCCTCCTGCTGTTTCACCGCTTGGTTTCTGTTTCCTGCTTTCCTCCGCTATTCCTCCCGCTTGCCGCCTGCTTACCTTGTTTCCTGCACTCCCCGCTCTGCGCAACTCTCTGGTCCATTTACTACAACCTTCGTTCCCACTCCTTTTCGTGTGCGGATCCCGCTTCCACTCTGCTGCATTTACTCTCTTCCCGCTACCGCCTTGTTGTGCCTGGATTTCGCTTTGTTTGAATTTTGGAAGAGACTTCTGGGAATCGTAGTCTACGCTCTCCTGCATTCCATCCTGCAGCAGTTAACCATCATGCCAGGGTTTTTTCCGGCCTACGCCTTTTTCCCTGGAATTAGGGGCAGACTCCCTGAGGGTCCCACTGCCGAGCAGTCTGCCAACTGGCAAGGTGGCCTCCAGACGAGTCCGTCCCAAAACCTGCAAAGAGAGACAAGAGGGAACTTGGAGAAATAGAAGGACGATATCTACAGAGAGCTCCTCTGAGGAACAAGATACAGGTGAGAAGGAAGAGGGGGAGGATCCTGGTATTTACCTTAACATAGAACCTCCCATATCTGAGACTCAGCCACAGAAGATGAAGCCAGCTAGAGTCCCTGCAGCCACAGATGATGAAGCCAGCTAGAGTCCATGCAGCCACAGATGATGAAGCCAGCTAGAGCCCCTGCGGCCATAGATGATGAAGCCAGCTAGAGCCCCTACAGCCACAGAAGATGAAGCCAGCTAGTGTCCATGCAGCCACAGTTGATGAAGCCAGCTAGAGTCCCTCAGCCACAGAGGATGAAGCCAGCTAGAGTCCATGCAGCCACAGATGATGAAGCCAGCTAGAGCCCCTGCAGCCACAGATGATGAAGCCAGCTAGAGTCCATGCAGCCACAGATGATGAAGCCAGCTAGAGTCCATGCAGCCACAGATGATGAAGCCAGCTAGTGTCCATGCAGCCGCAGATGATGAAGCCAGATAGAGTCTATGCAGCCACAGATGATGAAGCCAGCTAGAGTCCATGCAGCCACAGATGATGAAGCGAGCTAGAGCCCTTGCAGCCGCAGATGATGAAGCCAGCTAGAGTCCATGCAGCCACAGATGATGAAGCCAGCTAGAGTCCATGCAGCCGCAGATGATGAGGCCAGCTAAAGTCCATGCAGCCGCAGATGATGAAGCCAGCTAGAGTCCCTGCAGCCACAGATGATGAAGCCAGCTAGAGTCCATGCAGCCACAGATGATGAAGCCAGCTAGAGCCCCTGCGGCCATAGATGATGAAGCCAGCTAGAGCCCCTACAGCCACAGAAGATGAAGCCAGCTAGTGTCCATGCAGCCACAGTTGATGAAGCCAGCTAGAGTCCCTCAGCCACAGAGGATGAAGCCAGCTAGAGTCCATGCAGCCACAGATGATGAAGCCAGCTAGAGCCCCTGCAGCCACAGATGATGAAGCCAGCTAGAGTCCATGCAGCCACAGATGATGAAGCCAGCTAGAGTCCATGCAGCCACAGATGATGAAGCCAGCTAGTGTCCATGCAGCCGCAGATGATGAAGCCAGATAGAGTCTATGCAGCCACAGATGATGAAGCCAGCTAGAGTCCATGCAGCCACAGATGATGAAGCGAGCTAGAGCCCTTGCAGCCGCAGATGATGAAGCCAGCTAGAGTCCATGCAGCCACAGATGATGAAGCCAGCTAGAGTCCATGCAGCCGCAGATGATGAGGCCAGCTAAAGTCCATGCAGCCGCAGATGATGAAGCCAGCTAGAGTCCATGCAGCCGCAGTTGATGAAGCCAGCTAGAGTCTATACAGCCACAGATGATGAAGCCGGCTAGAGCCCCTGCAGCCACAGATGATGAAGCTTTCTAGAGTCCATGCAGCCACAGATGATGAAGCCAGCTAGAGCCCCTGCAGCCACAGATGATGAAGACAGCTAGAGTCCATGCAGCCACAGATGATGAAGCCAGCTAGAGCCCCTGCAGCCACAGATGATGAAGCCAGCTAGTGTCCCTGTAGCCACAGATGATGAAGCCAGCTAGAGTCCCTGCAGCCACAGAAGATGAAGCCAGCTAGAGCCCCTGCAGCCGCAGATGATGAAGCCAGCTAGAGCCCCTGCAGCCGCAGATGATGAAGCCAGCTATAGTCCATGCAGCCGCAGATGATGAAGCCAGCTAGAGTCCATGCAGCCGCAGATGATGAGGCCAGCTAGAGTCCATGCAGCCGCAGATGATGAAGCCAGCTAGAGTCCATGCAGCCGCAGATGATGAAGCCAGCTAGAGCCTATGCAGCCGCAGATGATGAAGCTAGCTAGAGCCCCTGCAGCCGCAGATGATGAAGCCAGCTAGAGCCCCTGCAGCCGCAGATGATGAAGCCAGCTAGAGTCCATGCAGCCGCAGATGATGAAGCCAGCTAGAGTCCATGCAGCCACAGATGATTAAGCCAGCTAGAGTCCATGCAGCCACAGAAGATGAAGCCAGCTAGAGATCATGCTGTCACAGATGATGAAGCCGGCTAGAGCCCCTGTAGCCACAGATGACAAAGCCAGCTAGAGCCCCTATAGCCACAGAAGATGAAGCCGGCTAGAGTCCATGCAACCACAGATGATGAAGCCAGCTAGAGCCCCTATAGCCACAGAAGATGAAGCCAGCTAGAGTCCATGCAGCCGAAGATGATGAAGCCAGCTAGATTCCATGCAGCCACAGATGATGAAGCCAGCTAGAGTCCCTTCAGCCACAGACGATGAAACCAGCTAGAGCCCCTGCAGCCACAGATGATGAAGCCAGCTAGAGTCCATGCAGCCGCAGATGATGATGAAGCCAGCTAGAGTCCATGCAGCCGCAGATAATGAAGCCAGCTAGAGTCTATGCAGCCACAGATGATGAAGCCAGCTAGAGCCCCTGCAGCCGCAGATGATGAAGCCAGCTAGAGTCCATGAAGCCACAGATGATGAAGCCAGCTAGAGTCCATGCAGCCGCAGTTGATGAAGCCAGCTAGAGTCTATGCAGCCACAGATGATGAAGCCGGCTAGAGCCCCTGCAGCCACAGATGATGAAGACAGCTAGAGTCCATGCAGCCACAGATGATGAAGCCAGCTAGAGCCCCTGCAGCCACAGATGATGAAGCCAGCTAGTGTCCCTGTAGCCGCAGATGATGAAGCCAGCTAGAGTCCCTGCAGCCACAGAAGATGAAGCCAGCTAGAGCCCCTGCAGCCGCAGATGATGAAGCCAGCTAGAGCCCCTGCAGCCACAGATGATGAAGCCAGCTAGAGCCCCTGCAGCCGCAGATGATGAAGCCAGCTATAGTCCATGCAGCCGCAGATGATGAAGCCAGCTAGAGTCCATGCAGCTGCAGATGATGAGGCCAGCTAGAGTCCATGCAGCCGCAGATGATGAAGCCAGCTAGAGTCCATGCAGCCGCAGATGATGAAGCCAGCTAGAGCCTATGCAGCCGCAGATGATGAAGCTAGCTAGAGCCCCTGCAGCCGCAGATGATGAAGCCAGCTAAAGCCCCTGCAGCCGCAGATGATGAAGCCAGCTAGAGTCCATGCAGCCGCAGATGATGAAGCCAGCTAGAGTCCATGCAGCCACAGATGATTAAGCCAGCTAGAGCCCCTGTA
The DNA here is from genome assembly GCF_040938575.1 of Ambystoma mexicanum. Taxonomy (NCBI): domain Eukaryota; kingdom Metazoa; phylum Chordata; class Amphibia; order Caudata; family Ambystomatidae; genus Ambystoma; species Ambystoma mexicanum. The sequence continues at coordinate 36,114,541 of NC_090940.1, read as the reverse complement.
GCCACAGATGACAAAGCCAGCTAGAGCCCCTATAGCCACAGAAGATGAAGCCGGCTAGAGTCCATGCAACCACAGATGATGAAGCCAGCTAGAGCCCCTATAGCCACAGAAGATGAAGCCAGCTAGAGTCCATGCAGCCGAAGATGATGAAGCCAGCTAGATTCCATGCAGCCACAGATGATGAAGCCAGCTAGAGTCCCTGCAGCCACAGAAGATGAAGCCAGCTTGAGTCCATGCAGCCACAGACGATGAAGCCAGCTAGAGCCCCTGCAGCCACAGATGATGAAGCCAGCTAGAGTCCATGCAGCCGCAGATGATGATGAAGCCAGCTAGAGTCCATGCAGCCGCAGATAATGAAGCCAGCTAGAGTCTATGCAGCCACAGATGATGAAGCCAGCTAGAGCCCCTGCAGCTGCAGATGATGAAGCCAGCTAGAGTCCATGAAGCCACAGATGATGAAGCCAGCTAGAGCCCATGCAGCTGCAGATGATGAAGCCAGCTAGAGTCCATGCAGCCACAAATGATGAAGCCAACTAGAGTCCATGCAGCCACAGATGATGAAGCCAACTAGAGTCCATGCAGCCACAGTTGATGAAGCCAGCTAGAGTCCATGCAGCCGCAGATGATGAAGCCTTCTAGAGTCCATGCAGCCGCAGATGATGAAGCCTACTAGAGTCCATGCAGCCACAGAAGATGAAACCAGCTAGAGCCCATGCAGCCACAGATGATGAAGCCACATAGAGCCCCTGCAGCCACAGATTATGAAGCCAGCTAGAGCCCCTGCAGCCACAGATGAGAAAGCCAGCTAGAGTCCATGCAGCCAGAAAGATGAAGCCAGCTAGAGTCAATGCAGCGACAGATGATGAAGCCAGCTAGAGTCCATGCAGCCACAGTGAAGCCAGCTAGATTCCATGCAGCCACAGATGATGAAGCCAGCTAGAGGCCCTGCAGCCGCAGATGATGAAGCCAGCTAGAGCCCCTGCAGCCACAGATGAAGAAGCCAGCTAGAGCCCCTGCAGCCGCAGATGATGAAGCCAGCTAGAGTCCATGAAGCCACAGATGATGAAGCCAGCTAGAGCCCATGCAGCTGCAGATGATGAAGCCAGCTAGAGTCCATTCAGCCACAAATGATGAAGCCAACTAGAGTCCATGCAGCCACAGATGATGAAGCCAACTAGAGTCCATGCAGCCACAGTTGATGAAGCCAGCTAGAGTCCATGCAGCCGCAGATGATGAAGCCTTCTAGAGTCCATGCAGCCGCAGATGATGAAGCCTACTAGAGTCCATGCAGCCACAGAAGATGAAACCAGCTAGAGCCCATGCAGCCACAGATGATGAAGCCACATAGAGCCCCTGCAGCCACAGATTATGAAGCCAGCTAGAGCCCCTGCAGCCACAGATGAGAAAGCCAGCTAGAGTCCATGCAGCCAGAAAGATGAAGCCAGCTAGAGTCAATGCAGCCACAGATGATGAAGCCAGCTAGAGTCCATGCAGCCACAGTGAAGCCAGCTAGATTCCATGCAGCCACAGATGATGAAGCCAGCTAGAGGCCCTGCAGCCGCAGATGATGAAGCCAGCTAGAGCCCCTGCAGCCACAGATGAAGAAGCCAGCTAGAGCCACTGCAGTCACAGATGATGAAGCCAGCTAGAGCCCCTGCAGCCACAGACCTCACCAGGGCTTCTTAAGTTTCCATCAAACAGATTTCAGTTTAGTGGTGACTGTTATAGGGTGGTAAAATGAAGAGGTGTGCTTTAACTTAAAAAGTGCAGTTCCGGAATAGTGAAAGTGCATGCAAAAAAGTAGCGGAACTGTTCGGGCTTCACGCCTGAATGACCCTGGCATCCACAGTTTTCCTTCCCAAGCTTTGGCTCTCATTGGTTCTTCTAAAGAAAGCTCTACCTTTTCAGGCTTAGTGCCTCAGTGAGCCTCGTATCCATGATCGTTGTTGCTTGGCTGTGGCATCCGTGGTCCTCGTTACTAGGCTCTGGCTCTCACCAGTTCTTCTAAAGGAAGCTCTACCTCTTCAGGCTTCGTGCTTCATTGGTTATTTTTCTTCACATGTTGTCACTTGTAATTTGTGCGACCCCTGCACCAGATATGATACGATAGACTCTTAGTTAATTAAATTATGAATGATTTTATTTTTCATGTATTATTTTCATCCATTCCAGTCATCTAAGTTTACATGAAAAACACTTTTATTCTCCCAACACGTGTTTCTCCACAGCTGTTAGCCGTGGTTCCTCAGGAGAGATTCTGTACACAGAAAAATAATAGTAATTTAGAATACTTTTAACAAAATTATTGAAAATTGAGCTCAACATAGCATTGCTTAATGATAATTTCACCTTTAACACTTTATAAATGCACTCTCTTGAGCTTTTGTATCATCTCTGTATAGAAAACAAGACTAAAGAAGAGGAACACTGTTGTATTGAATTAAATATTCTGGATAACTCACCCTTTCTTTTTTTCTTTTTTTCAAAATATAATTGTAGTTTTTTTGATTTCAAGACTTGAAAAGTGGGTTTCTTTTATGCCAAAATTGATAAATCTGAAAAGAATTTCAGAAGGACCAGTTATTTTTCTTATAAAGGTGTTGTTATACTCCTTTCTACAACGTGGCTGAGTTTGGCTGATCCAAAAAAAAATTTTTTAAAGAATGAGAGAGGAAAAGCTTTACCTTATTCTTATTGTTATTTTGCCAGGACCGATTGCCTTAAGCATGCTCGCCAGGATCCGCGGTTGTTGCGAAACTAATTTTGTTCCGTTTTTATAAATGAATTTGGCGCGTGATGACGTCATCGCGTGCGCGTGCCGCGATGACGTCAAGACGCTCCAAAAGTGTGCTGCGGCCATCTTGGTGTATATATTGTTTACTGCAAAACCTACTTTTACTGATACTTTATGATGCTTTTGACAGAGCGCTCTAAGAACGTGTCGCCGCCATCTTGGTGGATATTTTACTCGTTAAGAGGCTTACTTTACTAGTGATTTCGTTCTTGGTTTATGGGTACATGGTTACATTCAGATGATACAAAACATTAAAAATGATACAATTCAATATTTGCACAGACTGAACAATATTATAAGCAATTTGGACATAATAGCTTTTGATGACATATAGTGTTGACAACATCTTATTACAGCAAATATGCCATCTCATGATCTGTGTTCAAACCTGTGGAACGTGTCCAAAATGCAGATTTTGATTTTCTTTTTCGTAGTAGAAGTTCTCTATCACCACCTCTTTCCGGTAGGGCAATTTTTTCTAAGCCCAAGACTTTTATATCCTTGATATTTTCTAGATTGTGCTCATTATAAAAATGTGTAGCCATTGGGTATCTTGTGTCTTGATTTTTTATAGCTCTTAGGTGTTCCAGGATACAAATTCTCATCTCTCTTATTGTGCTGCCTACATATTTCTTTGCACAAACACATATAATTGCGTAAATGACAAATTTGCTTCTGCAATTGATAAATTGTCTAATTTCTTGTGTTTTTCCAGTAGGTAGATTAACTTGTTTGGTTCCATGTAACATATAAACACATATTGTGCAACTTCCACATTTGTGTGATCCTGTTGGTGCTGGCAATTTCACAAATTCACTTAGATTACTCATTTTGGCTTTTTTTAGATGGCTAGGGCTTAACCTTTGTTTTAATGTGGGAGCTTTTCTGTATACCATTGTTGGTTTTTCTTCTAGATATCCTTGTAGGGTTGCATCTGTGAGTAAAATGTTCCAATGTTTATTTAGTAATTTTTTCACTATATGTGCTTCACTGCTATATGTGGTGATAAACTGTGTTTTCACACATGATTCTGTAATTTTCTGTTTGTTTTTCAATAGATTTGATCTTGCTTCATTGGCCCTGGCCTCCACAGTCCTTGTTCCCAGGCTCTGGCTCTCCTCGGTTCTTCTAAAGGAAGCTCTACCTTTTGAGGCTCCAAGCTTGGTTGATCCTAGCATTCACACACCTCGTTCCCAGGCTCTGGCTCTCCTCGGTTCTTCTAAAGGAAGCTCTACCTTTTGAGGATCCAAGCTTGGTTGATCCTAGCATTCACACATCTCGTTCCCAGGCTCTGGCTCTCCTCGGTTCTTCTAAAGGAAGCTCTACCAAGCTTGGTTGATCCTAGCATTCACACGCCTCGTTCCCAGGCTCTGGGTCTCCTCGGTTCTTCTAAAGGAAGCTCTACCTTTTGACGATCCAAGCTTGGTTGATCCTAGCATTCACACACCTCGTTCCCAGGCTCTGGCTCTCCTCGGTTCTTCTAAAGGAAGCTCTACCTTTTGAGGATCCAAGCTTGGTTGATCCTAGCATTCACACACCTCGTTCCCAGGCTCTGGCTCTCCTCGGTTCTTCTAAAGGAAGCTCTACCAAGCTTGGTTGATCCTAGCATTCACACGCCTCGTTCCCAGGCTCTGGGTCTCCTCGGTTCTTCTAAAGGAAGCTCTACCTTTTGACGATCCAAGCTTGGTTGATCCTAGCATTCACACACCTCGTTCCCAGGCTCTGGCTCTCCTCGGTTCTTCTAAAGGAAGCTCTACCTTTTGAGGGTCCAAGCTTGGTTGATCCTAGCATTCACACACCTCGTTCCCAGGCTCGAGTACTCATCGTATCCGCTAAATAAAGCTGTAGATATTCAGACTCCAGCCCTCATTGGTTTGCAGGCTCAGGATGTTGCCAACTCTAGCAAACTCTGCCACAGCTTGTCAAACTCTGTGCATGGGCTGGCATAGACCTCTATGGCAAAATCCTTCTGCTTGCAGCCCTTGCCGGGTGAAGCAACCTCTCCCTCAACCTTTGAGTGGCAGGAGTTGTGAAGCGTACCCTTTTCCAACCTCTTTCGTGGGTTCTGGCCTTGTCAGGTCATCTCCCTAGCAGTGTACTGACATGTTTCTATAACACAATAGACCATTTGCTGCACTGCAGCTATAAGATAATCAAGGGTTACGCAGCATATTCTCCTTCTCCAGGGCAGCGGAGGTTGTAGCGCAATTCAGACAGCCGGTTGCTTCCAGGCACCGGTTGTGGGGTTGATGTCAAGTAAAGGGGTGTTGGCTACTGGTGAGATGCTTGGGGCATGTGACTCTAAACAAGTGCCATCATTTTAAGGACATCTTGTCTTTACTGGATATGAGCAAAAACAGATTTCACATGTATGGGGCAATGCCCCGCTGCCCAACCCATGCACCACAGTTCGGGGATGGTGAGGATGGCACCTGCTCTGGAAGAGCCTGTTTACACAAGAAAGGTGTGTTTGTATGTGAGAAATACAAGTTGTTTGTACCACTCATGACAATTGCGCATGACTTCACGGGTAGCCATGCAGCCCAGAAGGGTGGTGAGTATGTACTCACATGCCCTTATTCGGTACTAAGGGCTTCATTATATGTTTGGTGGAATCTCGGCCGTAAATCTGCTGAGATACCACCAAACGGAATCACTGTTAGTGCCACTTGGTCTGGTGGTATTACCACCGGAGTACAAGTGGCGGTGTAAGTCCCCATTTAATTGGAGTGCATAGGACACACAGGAGATTTTGGTGGAGCTACCGTGATGGTAATTCTACTGGCAGTAATTGCACCAAAATTTGGCAGAAAGGTGGCGGATTTACCTCCAGCTCAGAGGGGGAGGTGAATCCACTGAACTTAACGCCAAATTCATAGATGGGTGGTGATATTACCGCTGCATTTAACTGCACCGCCCAACTTGTAATGATGCCCTAAATCTTGCTCTTAGGTTTTTAACCAGAAAAGGCACAGAGGGCCAGATTCCTTTATCACGCATGTGTGATTAATGACCCATACCTGGTATCATATTAATCTCTTCGTTGATATTTTGATAGCCTTCCTAGAGCCACAGAGACCTTCCCCATCATGCATTGCGCTAAGTCTCCACATCAGAGAGTAGCAAATCTGGTGCAAACTCCTGTGCATTCTGCAAAACTCCTCTCTCTCTCTCTCTCTCTCTCTCTCTCTCTCTCTATCTCTTTCTTTCTCTCTCTCTTGCTCTCTCTCTCTCTATCCTCATCTCTACTTCTCTGTCTCTCCAGCTTTCTCTTTCTCTCTGTCCAGCTCTTTCTGCCTCTCTGCCTCTGTTACTCACTACCCCTCTCTCTATCCTTCTCCCACTCTCTATTTCTCTCTCTCCCTCTCTCCCTCTCCTACTCTCTACCTCTCTCCCTCTCTCACAGTGGTCGCTGTGCTAAAATTAGTTAAGTTGAGTATCGAGATACATAGGAAACCCAAAAAATGTATTGCTAATAACTTTTGACTCACATGACAGATTTGGCTGATATTTTGTTAACAAAAAGTGTGTCAAGCATAATCCTCCAAACCCCCTCCCTCGAACACCCTCTTCCTCTCGCTGGAGATTTTTGGAAAGATATGTTAAAAAAAAGAAGGTTATTAAGAAGTAAAAAGAACCTGTTTCGGCCTTGTCCCCATTCATTTTCCCATAGAGAAAAACGTTTTTCTCCAGCGCAAAGCCAAAACCGCTGGACGGAATCGGACCAGGTACGAAACAACTTGGGCATGAAGCTTTGACTCGATTTCAGGGATGGGTCCAGGGTTATTCCGTCCAGTAGTTTTTAAAATATTTGACGGAGATGGGGATGCCCCCTTTCCCCAAAATTATAGCTATATCTCCCATGGTGCTTTGCAGGAGAGAGACTTTTCAGAAATGAAAAATCTGCCTTTTTTTCGATGCAAGAGACTTTCGCTAACATTTTAAACATATTTGCGAATATTCTAAACGATATGTTGAAAACATGCCTTTTGGAGCAGGAAAAAGGATGAAATGACATAAGGCTAGAGGTGGAGAAGGGGAAGAGGACACCATGTGAAATTGGGGAGCTGGGGGTGTGCTGGGGACCAAGTTCAACGCTCAAATTGTTCACATTTTTGGGTGGTTTTTGCATATGTAGGGTTATTTTATGCTTATTCAAATTTATGGTAGAAAATGGGGTTGGGAAATAAAAGTGTGTTGCTCTGATAATCCTGGATAATCACAGTTCTTTTCGCATATTTGGGGTTATTTGTAGTCCATTGGTAATGGAACCGCAGTTTTTAAAAGCGAGACTTTAAAAAATGAGATTACTACAAAGGAAAGTGGAATTGTACAGCTACAGTGAGGTGTGGGTTAACCTATTGGGGCAACATGCCAAGGGGTGCAATATGGATCTGGCCAGGGAGCACGACGGACGTACTCCCTGGCCGGGGCTAAAGGCCCTGGTTAGTGGGCCCGATAGACGTGTGTAGTGGGACTAAAAGAAACATAAGGGAAACTACAACAAAACCCTTGAAATTCAGCAGCTGTGGCAAGTCATGACCAGCTTAACTCTGCGCGTCCTGTTGCCAAGCCCATGATTCCATACACATTATAAGAGAAGGGATTCATGCAAAAGGCCATTATGGGGGACATCCACGGGAGCGCGCCAAGATAAGATGGTCATGACTTCCCACATCCTCTGAATTTCAAGGGTTTTGTTGCGTTAAATTTGTGCAACTTAACTGCAGCTTAACCAAGGTTTTTTTAGTGAAAGGTTTTTTTTAAACCTTGTTAAACCCAGCATAACTTTCTTGGTGTTGTGAAAACATGGCCCAATGCTCCAACCGCAAGGCTGTCAGGACTATACTCCACTGATGAGCTCTAATAAGGGTGAAACCAGGTATGCAGTTGTCCTGACAGCCTTGCAAAGGTCTGTCTTGGGTTGATTAAGCGATGTATGAAATAGCACTGCCCTCTTAGACAAAGAGAAAAAGGTTTGCATTTGGGCTAATTTGCAAACCCACAATGCCTTGATGACTTGGCTCTGAACTGGAGGTGGACTTCCAGTGATGGCTACTAGGTGGCGTTGTGGAATGTGAGACATCTGTCAAATGGACTATCCTACATACGTGTATTTACATACACATATGCTCCTCATATGAAGTAAGGTTTTCAACAAACCATCCTTTAACGCAACTGGTTCCAGAAGAAACCATTCTTAACTGGTTTACTGAGATTTCCTCCTGAGAGTGGGCCGCTTCTCTGCATCACGTGACCCGTCTCTTGTTTCTCACTCCGCAGCCTCCTGGACTTTGACTCAGAATATCAAGAGATTTGGGAGTGGCTCATGGACATGGAGTCCACAGTGATGGACCGCCACGGCCTCATGATGTCCGAAGAGCAACAGAAGCACCTGTACAAGGTGAGAGCATGTGTGCCTGAACGTATACCTGGGGTGAGGGGTCACTGACCAGCACAACTGCCAATTTCACCCTTGTGTTGGGTTATTTAAACATAGCAGCACCTGTTCTGAGAACTATGTGAGACTTCAAGAGCTCTGCTTGAGACCTGAGAACCCCTGTGTGACAAAGCAACTTCCGGGGCACCAGTGCTCCTGGGATAAATGTAGGTTTCTAAACCATCAATCAGCCCCACACCTCTAGTACACCAGAAGGGATCTGAGCAGATTGGAAACACAAGTCTATTATAAACATCCTTGTTCAATTTTGATAACCTGTACGGAACTGCAGGCTTATCTCCGCAAGGTTGTGGCTCGTTGGTTAGTTGCAACACAGCAAAAATACAATTATTACCCAATGATAAAAGGGACTGTCCAGTCAAGGTTGTATAAAAATATATATTTTATTATTACTACAGCAGATGGTTCTAGCACACTACAATTACAACCCACACTGTAAAGGAATACAGAGGACAGACAGTTTCATGAAGGGGAAAGGCATGCACTTTGGGTACTGACAGGGGTTCTATGTCATTTCATCAACACCCGTTTTTACGACTGTGTTTATATGACGTGTTTTTGGCGAAAAAACTAATTGACATTTTTTAAACATTATTTTGAGGGGATCCCCCCCAAAACCCCTGTCCTCTACCTATTTTGTTTATTCCCGACCCCCAAACACTTTATATGCCCTTTCCCTCCCCCACAAAATAATTTGAAATGTTTTTTCTGCAAAAACCCGTTGTAAAAACCCCCATTGTTAAAACAGGTGTCGATGAAAGGATGTTGTACTCTGACAGGAGGGTAGTTGGTAAAGTAATCAGTCTTCCAGTTCAAGGTTATTCGGTTACAGCACCAAGAGGGCAAGTCATAACTTTCTATAGGGGCCTTCAGAGAAGGACCAGGAGGACATAATCACAATGTACCTGGTGCTGTAGAAGTTCTTTGTGCTCGAGAGCACACAAGGCAGTTCCAGGGTGCTCTGCAGCCCTTGAGACAGAGCTAGTGGCGGGAGACAGCTGCGGGTAACAGGCGACAGGAAGTTTGGCAAGAGGGGCTAGACAGATGGCTCGGGGTCAAGAATAGTTGTCTCTATGCTGGTTGGTGGATCTGTAATGCTGGTCGAGGCATCTCAGGATGGCTTTAGTGACTGCTGCGTGACAACAGTCAGCGGTGCAGCCGGCCGCCTTTCGAGAGCTTGACTGCCCTGAAAATGTCCTTAAAATATGGACACTGGATGATGCTTGTTGTGGCACGCCTCCTAGCTTCTTCGCTGGACTTGTGTCATTCTTTATGGCGGACGGGCCAAAGCTGAGGAGAGTTTTGCAGGCAACGGCCTTGTCCTTTGGTCAGAGACTCGCTGGCACTTACCACCTAGGAAGAATGCCTGCAGAACCTATCAGGGCACGCTGTGTGCTGGCTGGGTACCGGTTCTGGAGCTGCTGGACGGGCCCTCTGAGGTCGGTATCTCCCTATGCTACTGGGGAGATGTTTAGGGGAGGGATCTTGCTTCCTCTTGGAAATCCTGGCCTTTCTTCATTGGCAGAAGCTGTAAGGCAGACTGCACTTTCATTCAGGATCCAAATAAGTCCTTCTTCTTACTCCTTTCGAAGTTGTCGGATGATCTGCTAAAAGAGAGGCTCAACCCTCTTTTAAAGGCAAATGAGCCCCAGTGATTGGTGTAGGCTAAGCCTACCTTAATGAACCAATCCTGGGTCCATAGCAACAATCTCCTTTAGGCCTGCGGTCATAACAAGGCTGCTTTGCAACAGAAAAGGTCAAGGGGTGAAAACACGTTATACTAAGTCACACCCATCTTCCTGTCTGTAGTGGATCAAAGGATCTCTCTGGTTAATTGAGCTCTCTGTGGTCCCTGATCAAAGTGCAGGTCTCCCTTGAAGTTATAGCAAGAACAGACGTTCTGTCTCCATCAAATCACATACTTCTTCTCTCTGAAAAGGGGTCCCCCTGCACTGGTTGCCTACTGTAAACATTTTTCCCAGACATGACATTCACTGCCCTTCATACTAAGGGGTGGGAGCTGACTTCAAGTTGACACAGATGCATATAAAAAAGGTGTTAGGTTTCCTGCCCTTTGTTAGTTCTGTGACCAGGCCTCTTCACAGGCCTGCTTCAATTAACTCTCATCAGTATGCGCTGCCACCATACAGAACTGACAATGAACAGGGAGCCTTTGATATTTAATTAGACTGGCCGTGGCAGGTGGAAAGTGTTGCTCTCCTCCTCTTGCTGCTTTCATGTACTCCTGGCTGTCTCATTCCACCTGAACATGGCAGGAAGACTGCACCGGTAGGCTGTGCCCACCCAGAGTACACGTGACTACGTGTTTGTTCTGCGGTGAGCATAGGAAAATGTGTGCGGATTAGCCATACACATTTTCTGCGGTTGAACTCCCATCATTCAATTTCTTTAAAAAATATCACAAAAAGCCCAGACGAGTGCACATCTGCCGTGCGGATGGTCAAATTCCTCACAAAGTGGTCTAGCGATGAATATCGGTTTCTAAACCATCAATCAGCCCCTCACCTCTAGTACACCAGAAGGGATTCAAACAGATTGGAAAGCAAATTATAAACCTCCTTGTCCGATTTTGGTAAGGTGGATGGAACGGCAGATTTATCTCCGAAAGGTTTTGGATCATTAGTTAATTGCAATACTGCGAAAATACAATTATTACCCAATGATAAAAGGGACTGTCCAGTCAAGGTTGTATACAAATATCTACTTTATTATTATCACAACAGACATTTCTAGAAAGACTACGATATGCAACCCACCCTGTAAAGGAATGCAGAGGACAAACAGTTTCAAAGAAGGAAAAGGTATGCACTCTGGATACTGACAGGAGGGTGTTCGGTATAGTAATTAATCGCAATAGTTGAAGGATACTCGGTTTCAACACAAAGGGAGCAATGGGTTGAAAAATGTCACTAGGGGCCTTCGGAGAAGAACCAGTAGTTCTTGGTGCTAGACAGGGGCGAGTCGGGTTCAGGGTGCTTTGCCGCTTTTGCGACAGAGCTCAAGTTGGGAGACAGCAGGTATCAGGCGGCAGGCAGTTCGGCAAGCGAAGTTGGACAGAGGCTGCAGGCTGGTCTAGACAGTGGCTCGGGGTCAGGAATCGTCTCAGTCCTGCTCTGCCTGCGGTTCTGAATTACTGGTCAAGGTGTCTCAGATGGCTTTAGCGACTGCAGCGTTACCACAGTCTGCAATGCAGTCAGTTGCAGCTTGAGAGCCTTGACTGGCTCGAAAATGTCCCTAAAGGCAATGCTTGTTGATGTTTGTCACTGCACTCCTCCTAGCTTCTTCACTGGGCTGGTGTAGTCCTTTAAGGTGGACGGCCCAAAGCTGAGGAGAGTGTTGCAGGCAGCTGCCTTGTCCTTGGGTTGGTTCAGAGACTCTCTAGCACTTCCCACCTAGGAAGCTTGCTGGAGAGCCTAGCAGGGCACGCTGTGTGCTGGCTGGGTACCGGTTCTAGAGCTGCTGGAGGGTCCTCCTGAATTTGTTCTCTCCCTCTGTCCTGTGGGAGATGTTTAGGGGAGGAATCTTGCTTCCCTCTTGGAGGTCCTGGCCTTCCTTCACTGGTGGAAGATGTAAGGCAGACTGTACCTTCAGATAGGGTCCAAATGAGTTCTTCCTTCTGATTCTGGTGAAGCTTCCAGATGATCTGCCAGAAGAGGGGCTCAGCCCTCTTTTAAAGTCAAATGGGCCACAGGGATCGGTGTAGGCTAAGCCTTCCTTAATGAACCAATCCTGAGTCCCCACCAACAATCTCCTCAATGCATGAGGTCATAGCCAGGGTGCTTCGCAAAAGAAAAGGTAAATAGGTCAGGACGTACTAAGGCCCACCCATCTGCCTGTCTGTTGTGGATCAAAGGGTCTCTCTGGTTAATGGAGCTCTCTGTGATTCCTGATAGCGTCCGGTCTCCCTTGAAACTGCAGCAAGACCAGACTTTCTGGCTCCGTCAAACCACATACTACTACCATCTGAGTGGGGTCTCCCTGTGGGGATGAGTACTGTAAACACGCAGTCCCAGACATGACATTTCACTGTCAATCGATACTGAGGGCGGGAGCTGGCATCAGGTTGGCGCAGTGCATATGAAAGGGTGTTGGGGTTTCCTGTCTCTTTTGTTAGCCTCTGCAGCCAGGCCCTGTGTGGGCCTGTTTGAATTAAACTCTGCATAGTATGTGAATGCTGACACCAGCTACAGGGCTCAACAAAATTACAGGGCAGATCCATGGAGCCTTTGTTAGTCAATTGGGCTGCCCATGGCAGGGTGAAGGTTTGGCCTTCCCCTTCTGGAGATGCATTGTGTACTCCACCTGTCAGATTCCAACTAAAAACTGACAAGGGAGGTCTGTGGCTGTGGGCTGTGTCCAGCCAGACTACACAGATCTATACGTATGTCGTGCGGTGAGCATAGGAAAATGTGTGCGGATTAGCCACACAAATTTTCCGGAGGTTGATCTACCATCATTCAATTTCATTTAAAATTTCAAAAAAGCCCAGGCGAGCACACTGCCACGGTGCAGATGGTTGAATTCCTCGCAGATCGGACAGTACCCGTTACGTTTATACTTATATGCAAAATGTTACCCTCCATGAGCTTCTCATCATTCGTACTACAATGTGCACGAATATGTGTAAAAACAGATGCTTTCGCCTCTACACCTTCTTTGGGCACTTTGTAATGCAAACTGTGTAAATGCTACCTGGCGTTTACACATGGCAGGCAGCACTTGCAATCGATTGCTCTGGATTCCGCCTGTGTTTAGCAGGTGCCAAAGCAGACGGATTCCAGCGGATCACAATACATTACGGCCAGCACCAAAACCATACCCGTGCGGTAATGCAGGTGGAGTTCTGCAGAGGAGGTGGCGGAAGGCGTAATTCCACTGCATGCCCGCTCCGCCACACACATCTGATGGAAAATAAACAGCATGGTTTTATGCATAACATTGACGTTCCGCCATAAGAAAAATGAGATTTGGGGGTGGGAGGAGGTGGTGTGTTTGAGAGAGAGAGAGTAGTGATACAGGGAAGAGTAGGCCCCCACATGAGCAGCCAGGGGAGGAGCCTAGGCGATTTCTGCTCAAATGCCAAGCCGCACTAAATCTTGCCCACTTAGGCCTCTCGTATTGCTTCATTGTGACAGTCCTCGCCCATGAATTGTGGGCAGCATATGGCGGGTCTCGCGCAGCAGCTTGTGGATCATAAAAAGCCAAATTAATAACTAACCGCAGAATCAGCGGTGGAGAACCAACCCCCCCCAGACCCCCTAGCATTTTACCAATATTCCCTTATGTGCTTATTAATGTTTTTCATGGGGTGGAAAGCCCCGCCAGCGGTGGGGCTATTCGCCAGAGGTGAGACGCATGCGTTGTGGGAGTCCTGCCCCGGAACAGAGATGTAACTTGCAGTGCCCATGGGCACCCATGGGCACCCATCCTATTAAGCCAGAGCATATTCTTTCTGGGGCTCACATGCATGTGCCATGGACCAGAAACTGCAGCCTGTGCGTCACCCGTGAAACCCCACTAGTTACTAAGAAAGAAAAGAAGGCAGGACCTGCCTTGGGTGGCTGCTGTGTGCCCATTTCAAATAATAATCATAATAATTTTGGCATTTATATAGCGCTACGAACCCTCAGGCATCTGAGCGCTGCTTATTATTACCCACGGTGTGTGTATTTCAGTGCAGGTTCTAAATCTAAGATGGCCGCCAGGCACACATCCATCAGGCTTTTTTTCAGCCTGGCTGCAGCCTTTTCACATTAATGCATTAGTATCAGTTAGGTCCACGGACCTCTACAATGACCTGGAGTATCTCAAATGGGATTTCTACCTTTTTTGGTCACTTTCTTTTTTTATACGCTGCACAGATTCTCACCAAACCAAGTGAGAATGGCAAGTAGGACAAGACGCCAGCTTCTTAAGATGTTTGTGGCAAATCGATGCAGGGTTTTTGGTGGGGGAGTGTGAGAAATTGGACTATCCGCACGGTGGGTGTGCACTCACCTGGGCTTTTTTGAAATTTGATATGAAATTGAATAATGGTAGATCAACCGCTGGAAAGTGTGTGGGGCTAATCCACACACATTTTCCTATGCTCACTGCACGACTTACATATAGACCTGTGTATTCTGGGTGGAATGTCATATTTAGTTGGGACCTGACAGGTGGAGTACACGATGCATCTCAGAAGGGGGAGGGCCAAACCTTCCTCCTGCCATGACCAGCCTAATTAACTAACAGAGGCTCCATGGATCCGCCCTGTCCTTTTATGAGCCATGCAGATGGTGGCAGCAATTAACATAATTAACATACGAATAGAGTGTACTTCAAACAGGCCCAGATGGCGCCAGGCTGCAAAGATTAACAAAGGAGACAGAAAACCCCAACAACCTTTGATACACTGTGTCAACCTGAAGCCAGCTCCCACCCTCAGTATCGATTGACAGTGAAATGTCATGTCTAGGACTGCTCATATTACAGTAGTCTTCCCTGCAGGGGGACCCCATTCACAAGGTACGAGTGTGCGGATTGACCACGCCAAAAAGTCTGGTCCCGCCTAAGCTTCAAAGGAGACCTACTTCTTTAATCGGGAACCCCAGAGAGCTCCATTAACCAGAGAGAACCTTTCATCCACAACAGACAGGAAGATGGTTGGGACTTAGTATTACATGTTTTCATCCCTTTACCTTTTCTGTTGCAAAGCACTCTGGTTATGACCTCATGCATACATGACATTGTTGGTGGGGGCACGGGATTGGTTAATTAGGTAGACTTGGCCTACACCAATCACTGTAGCACATTTGGCTTTAAAGGAGGGCTGAGCCCCTCTTTTGAGCAGATCATTTGAAGACTTTGCACAGAATAACAAGACAAACTCAGCATTGGATCCTGGCTGAAGGTACAGGCTGCCTTAAATCTTCCAACAGTGAAGGAAGTCCAGGACCTCCAAGAGGAAAGCAAGATCCCTCCATTAAACATCTCCCAGGGAACAGAGGGAGATACCGAATCCAGAGGACCCTCCAGCAGCTGCAGAACCGGTACCCAGCCAGTACAAAGTGTGTCCTGCTAGGCTCTGCAGCAAGCTTCCTTGGTGGGAAGTGCCAGAGAGTCTCTGAACCAAACCAAGAACAAGGCAGCTGCCTGCAAAACTCTCCTCAGCTTTGGGCCGTCCGCCTTAAGGGACGACACAAGCCCAGTGAAAAAGCTAGGAGGAGTACATCGACAAGCATCTACCGATGTCCGCCTTAAAGGACATTTTCGAGCCATTTGAGCCCCTCAAGCTGCTACCAACTGCACTGCTGATTGTTGTTAGGCTGCAGTCGCTAAAGCCGCCCGAGACGCCTCAACCAGTGCTTCAGAACCGTCGACCAGCACTGAAACGATTCCTGACCCTAAGCTGCCGTGCAGGCCAGCCTGCAGCTGTCTGTCCAGACTCGCTCGCTGAACTGTCTGCTGCCTGGTACTCGCAGCTGTCTCCCATCTTGAACTCTGTCACAGAAGCTGCAAAGTGCCCTGAAACCGGCTAAACCCTATTGAGCACCAAATACTCCTGGTTCTTCTCCAAATTCCCCTAGTGAAATTTTATGACCCATTGCTCCCTTTGTGCTGAAACCAAGTATCCTTGAACTATTGCATTTGTTTACTATTCCGACTACCCTCCTGTCATTATCCTGCGTGCATCCCTTTTCCTTCTTTGAAACTGTCCGTCATCTGTCTTCCTTTAGAGGGTGGGTTGTATTTTGTAGTGTGCTAGAACTGTCTGTTATGATAATAATACAGTAGATATGTGTATACAACCTTGACTGGACAGCCCCTTTTATCATTGGGTAATAATTGTATTTTTGTTGTGTTGCAACTAATCAACGATCCACAACCTTTCGTAGATAAGCCTGCCTTTCCGTCCACGTTACCAAAATTGGACAAGGAGGTTTATAATTTGCTGGTTATTCCCATCTGTTTGGATCCCTTCTGGTGTACTAGAGGTGTGTGGCTGATAGTTTAGAAACCAATATTCATCCCTGGACCCAGTGGCGGCCTTAGCAGCGGCAGCAGTTCCCTGGACTGTTTAAGGAAAATGTGGAGCCCTCCCCTCGCACCCCTGGTCAATGCGGGGGGGATTTTTTTCTACCTCCCCGCGCCTGAGCAGGGAGTTAATCACTGGAAGAGGGCGCTCATGCTAACGCATGAGCGGCCTATTCTAATAAAAACTGCCTCGCTCCCGCATCGGGGCGGGGAGGTAATCATCTCAATAGGGTGCTCATTTGCATCAGCCCCCTATTGTTACTATATGCACCGCTGCAGGGGCATTTAATAACAATAGGGCGCCTGCTGTGCCTTCCCCCACACGCCAGCTTGGGGGAGGATTAAAAGACTCCCCCAAGCTGGCGTGGCGGGGGGCTAATGGCTGGACCAATGGTGCCCCAAAGTTGATTCGTCACAGGGAGACAATAAAAACGCATCAACCTGAGTTTCAATGAGAATTGATACCATTGCAACCCCACAGTCACTTTGCGCCCCTGCGCAGAACGTCATGAAATATCCCCAAACCATTCCGAGTTGGATGTGTTTTTTGGGGAAAGTTTTGTGTCAATCGGTGGAAATGTTTTCAGCATCTCAAACAGTGATTTCCCGCGTCCAACTCGCCCATAAGGAAGAGTCACTAGCCCAGACTTTTACACCTTATTCGTGTGGCACGGGAGCGCGCGGCGGTGGGCATGACATTATAGCGCTGAACATATTTACGGATAAGCATTTAGTGCGGGAGTGGGCGGAGCCTAGAATGGTTGCTTATGGGAATTCAGGACGAAAATACTCATCCGTGGGGCTTACGGAGTTAAATGAGCAATCCATGAAAAGGTTTCAGTAAACAGCAGGCGCTGCCGCCATCTATGGGAAGTTCCCGGAACAGCTACACAATGCAACCAAAGTGGCGACCACCCTATAGGGCGCCCGGCGATTTCATGAATAAATATACATGTCAACCCCATTGCGCATCATTTCCGGTCTACATAACGCCTAAATAGCACCCCCGAACGCATGCACACTTCGGGGAGATGCTTTCTGCTGCAATGAACGCTGGGGCTATGGAGAGGTCTTCACACTAGAAGACTGATCTCCTCCCCCAGCGTGCATTTACACATCTGCAAAGTCTTCGGATATGAACATCTGTCCACCCCTAGCGTGCATTTACACATCTGCAAAGTCTTCGGATGTGAACATCTGACCACCCCCTAGCGTGCATTTACACATCTGCAAAGTCTTCGGATGTGAACATCTGTCCACCCCCCAGCGTGCATTTACACATCTGCAAAGTCTTCGGATGTGAACATCTGTCCACCCCCTAGCGTGCATTTACACATCTGCAAAGTCTTCGGATGTGAACATCTGTCCACCCCCCAGCGTGCATTTACACATCTGCAAAGTCTTCTGATGTGAACATCTGTCCACCCAAAGCGTGCATTTACACATTTGCTAAGTCTTCTGATGTGAACATCAGTCCACCCCCAGCGTGCATTTACACATTTGCTGTCTTCTGATGTGAACATCTGTCCACCCCAGCGTGCATTTACACCCCAGTGTGCATTTACACATTTGCTAAGTCTTCTGATGTGAACATCTGTCCAAACATCCAGTGTTCATTTACACATCTGCAAAGTCGTCTGATAAGAACAGCCCTCCACCCCCTCCCCCTCCAGCGTGCATGTACACATTGGAAACGTCTTCTGCTATGAACAGCAGTCCACAGCCCCAGCGTGCATGCACACATGTGTTAAGTCCTCTGATGATGACAGCTCTCCACATCCCCAGCGTGCATTTACAGCCCCAGTATGCATGCACACATGACACGTACACATCTGCAAAGTCGTCTGATAAGAACAGCCCTCCACCCTCCCCCCACCCCCAGCGTGCATGTATACATATGCAAAGCCTTCTGATGAGGACAGCTTTCCACAGCCCCAGCGTGCATTTACAGCCCCAGCGTGCATGCACACATGACACGTACACATTGGCAAAGTCGTCTGATATCAGCAGCTCTCCATAGCCCCAGCGTTGAACATTCGCGCACAGGCCTCTGGTGTGTATCCATGTCAGCACAGCCGCAAGGCGCCGGAATTCGGAAGTCATTTATAGGAGGACCCCCTAACGGTCCCTCTTCATAAGCGGCCCGGCAGAAACATGCCAAATGTGGACGCGTTCTGTTGCTTCTAATTTCCTAAAGTGATTGAATTTGGTCCCCAACTGCTCGCCGTAGGATTCCTTCCATTACCCAGCACAAAGGTCAGGGGGTTTCCAGGCTGGAACAGGCCCTGCCAGACCTTTTAGCTGACCTTCCATGGAAAGGTCAGACGGAATCAATAACTCTCCTGGCCGAGGTCACGGGCACTCGTGCGCGAGATTGGGGCAGGGGGAGGGGGCTGATTGCAGGCCACTCCAGAATCTCGCCCACGCGGGACCCGTGGGGTAATTACAATCAGGAGCGCCTTGACAAGGAAGGCGTTTACTCAGCTCCATGCCGGGAGTCATGAAACATACACCAGCGGTAATACATGTGGGCTCCTTGTGAAATCCGGCGTGGACCCCTGGCTGATTGAAGGCTGCACAACTGCCGCCCCCCCCTGCCCCCGCCAACCTCTGAACAGCCAATCATTGTGGCATTGGTGTAGCAGGCACACCACCCCACCCCACAAGGCCATGAGGGGGGAAATCACTGAAATACCGCGGCGCTGGCATCTACCACCAGTGGCGCTTTGACCAAGCCAGTCTGTCATCCTACTTGCCCTCCTTGCTACCCTGGTGTGACTGTGTCTGCCCCCTTTACTCCGCCTAGAAAACTTCCCCAACACTTACTAGGTCTACCTTCACTTCGTCAACAATTTACACTTTCATGCCTTTACACCTTCATGCCTTTACACCTTCATGCCTTTACACTTTCATGCCTTTACACTTTCATGCCTTTACTTCTTCATGCCTTTGCTTCTTCATGTCTTTGCTTCTTCATGCCTTTATACCTTCATGCCTTTACTTCTTCATGTCTTTACATCTTCCTGCCTTTACTTCATCTGCATCTTCACAAGCAATGCATGTGGTTATGGTTAGCTAAAGGTTCGGGTTGGGCGTCAATGGGTAGCAAAGGGGTAGAATATGGGATGAAAAAGAAGCAGGGTATAGGGGGTCTCCCCCTGTAATGATAAAGTGAATGCATGGGAAGTAGAGACAGCAAAGGTAAATAGGGTGGGCTTTGGGGTACCCAGTTGACGGGATGGGACTCATGCGGCGCGTAACGGAGAAGGTTACTACAGTGAATGGGAGAGCTACTATCAGTGCCGTTGAACCTTGTCGAGATTGCGTTGACTTAAACCCACCTCAGATGCCGGTCGACATCGGCAAGTGGCCCTCACCATTAAGAATTTCACAATCACTTCAAGCCGATATCATCCTGCCTGAGAGAGGAGCGCTCGCCATTTCCACTTTGTCGATCATCCCCCAAGCCCCCGGTTTCCTAGTGGAGCGATTCGAAAACCCCGAAAAAGCTCCTGTGCAGCTGATGGACACAATGGACTCAATGGAGGATATGGAAAATGCGATGCAAATGATCGAACCCTACCAGTCGGGCAAGGGGGAGAACCAGATACTCCAATTCAATTGCAACTGCCTAGACACATTGATACAAGTTTAGGGAAAGATCTCCAAACTTCTGACCTAGCTGCTCTTCTGGCTAGAGAACTATCTACGCCGACTGAAAGGACCGGCTTACTGCACTAGATCAAGAGCTGTCCATTGCAGATGGAAACCTAGAAAATGCATCCTCCCCCACTCATTTAGATCTCAATGTGGGGGTGGGTCTAACACTTCCGACGAGCCCCTTTTGGCAAGTACACAATCTGGGCTTTCACCCTGTATGAGAAACCATGAAGAAATTGATGCAAGAAGACGGGATTCGAGCTCAAGTGCCTCACTTTTGATGAATGGGACTTTAAGCGTCTTCACACAGGTTTTGTCTCATTACCCTGAGGAATGAATGATGTACGTCTTCTCTTTCCCCCGGGCCGAGCCAAGTCTACAGGTGTACGAGGCCCTCGTGGACTTGGCACTTTCCATGAACATCTCCAAGTCAGTCCGGGTCCCGTACAGATGAGTCGGATCAGGTTCTCGGCTGTGTTCAAGGGAAGGGGTCTTTCCGCACACACGGCAGGGCATCAAACCTTGATGGTGGCAGAGAGTTGTAGGCATCGCAGCCTCTTGTCTTCACGTTCTCCTTCTGTACAGACTGTAGTTGAGGCCGTTGCAGTCGCATTTGGTCAACACAAAGGACGAGTCCTTGGAAGATCTGGACGCCGAGCCTGCTGATTCCCACGTCTCTCCAGTAGGGGTCACAAGAGCGCAGTCTTCTGAAGCGGGCACTCGTTGACCAGAGTTCAGACGGGTGGAGCAACACCTAAATCTGAAGGTCCCCGGCCTGCGTGAGAAGACGCTTCACGTCGCTGCGTGTAACATGGCTGCCGTGGAGGTTCTCGCTCGGGCTGCAACCTAGCGACTGAGATCTCCTCCAGTTTTCAGAGCACCCGCTCCTGGAACTCCCTTTGGAGCACATGTGCTTGCTCAGTCTAGGGGGCGCAGTCTACCCTCCTCCCTGCCATCCCTGGATTTGAGAGCTTGGTATCTGAAGCGTTAGCGTAGACCCAGCGGAGAAGTTCAGATGAGGACTGGGCGTTAGGTCTGAGGCTCAGAAGGAGTCTACCAGGGCTGTGCTTTACTCGCCCAGCATTGATGGAAAGAGCAACCCTCTTCTGGCCACTTTGCAGGACATGGTGTCCTTGGCCATGTCATGGGTTCTCACAGGTTCCTGCAAGCATTACCTGTTCAACTCCTGATGCACACCTGAGCTCTCAGGGGGATTGGCTTGAGACGGAGAAGCACACCCTTCAATGGCCTTCTCCGTCTTTGCACCAACCCCCACCTCCCAGGAGGGAGCTAGTTCCTTGACTGGATTGGAACCTGCTTCTAGACTCTAGCACACCAAACATTCAAGCCTATGGCACCCTGTGAACTGACCGTCTGGTCCCGTGGACTGCGCCTGCAAGATGAAGGAGCAATTCACAGGCCTTTTCCTTTCAGGATGTGTGTATGGTTCTCACCTCGGCCCCAAAGTGTTTTCTCGCTTTCCTCTAAATGGGTTCCTTTTAAGGGGTTAAAATGGGCGGGGCTGGGGTGAAAGGATAGAAAAACAGGGGGCTTGGGAGGCGACCCCCCAAATAAAAATGAAAAAAGAGGTATTTTTTCGGGATTTTGGCCAGTCTGAAATGTACTACTAAGATCACATGTAACCGTGCAGAATCTGTGGTTATTGCCTCTTCTGCTTATTATATTTGGAAGGAATGTTTCAAATTTGACTCATGAGAAAGAATGTGGAAAACTTTGAAAGCTTCTTTTAATCAGTTGAGTGAACATGTTTTTTTAAATATTGTATTATGAAATTTATTTTGGATGTTATACATTATATTGGTATACTGTCTGTATGTGTATGGCATTTTAAATGTGTTTAAGGCCTGTTTAATTTCCAAATACACAATACAGGAGGAAACAAAGAAAAAAGCGTCGCGCACGCGCAGTCTGTGGCAACGGGACCACAGTGTGCACTGGTGCTCAGAACAAACGACACGATGGTAATAGTGTGTGCCAGGAACACGGGGGGCAATCCGAGCCTGCTCTCCCTGTGCAGGGGGCCGGGGGTAGTCCCAGCACATGCGGGGCCACTGGCGCGGGCCCTGGCCTGCTCTGGCCCCCAGGCGCGGTACCTTCTCCTCCCAGGCCCGTGTCCATCTGGCTGCCCATCCTGCGCCCGCCGCTGCCAGCCCCGGCATTGATATGCAGAGCACTCCTGGCTGTTTTAGGAGGAGCCGCATGGCAGCTTCCCATCTCCATATGGGGGTCTGCGAAGGGTGAGTCGGATTTCACTCACTCCTCACTGACGCTGAATATTAAACGGATGCAGACGGCCATTATACACCGCCGGCTTCAGAAGAGGGGTCTCCAGCAGGTACCGGCGGTGGGAGCAGGTGAGAAAGTGCGAGCTGCCCGTGCAGGTGCCTGGCCGCTGGAGCCTGGAGGGCTGGCGGAAGGAGCAGGTGCACTGAAGGCAAGGACAACCCTTGCAAATGATTGGCACCAGGGGATAAGGCACCGAGATCCCTTGCATGTGATTGGGAGCTGGAGATTGGGGACTGAGAACCCTTGCATGTGATTGGGAGCTGCAGGAGATGAGGCACTTAGAACCCTGGCATGTGATTAGCTGCAGGAGATGAGGCACTTAGAACCCTTGCATGTGATTAGCTGCAGGAGATGAGGCACTTAGAACCCTGGCATGTGATTGGCTGCAGGAGATGAGGCACTTAGAAACCTTGCATGCGACTGGCTGCAGGAGATGAGGCACTTAGAACCCTTGCATGTGATTGGGAGCTGGAGATTGGGGACTGAAAACCCTTGCATGTGATTGGGAGCTGGAGATTGGGGACTGAGAACCCTTGCATGTGATTGGGAGCTGGAGATTGGGGACTGAGAACCCTTGCATGTGATTGGGAGCTGCAGATTGGGGACTGAGAACCCTTGCATGTGATTGGGAGCTGGAGATTGGGGACTGAGAACCCTTGCATGTGATTGGGAGCTGGAGATTGGGGACTGAGAACCCTTGCATGTGATTGGCTGCAGGAGATGAGGGACTTGGAACCCTTGCATGTGATTGGCTGCAGGAGATGAGGCACTTGGAACCCTTGCATGTGATTGGCTGCAGGAGATGAGGCACTTGGAACCCTTGCATGTGATTGTGAGCTGGAGATTGGGGACAGAAAACCCTTGCATGTGATTAGGAGCTTGAGATTGGGGACTGAGCAATGGCACCTGATGGGGAGTAGGAGATTGGGGACTGGGAACCTTTGCATGTGATTGGGAGCTGCAGATTGGGGACTGAGAACCCTTGCATGTGATTGGGAGCTGCAGATTGGGGACTGAGAACCCTTGCATGTGAGTGGGAGCTGCAGATTGGGGACTGAGAACCCTTGCATGTGATTGGGAGCTGGAGATTGGGGACTGAGAACCCTTGCGTGTGATTGGGAGCTGGAGATTGGGGACTGAGAACCCTTGCATGTGATTGGGAGCTGCAGATTGGGGACTGAGAACCCTTGCATGTGATTGGGAGCTGCAGATTGGGGACTGAAAACCCTTGCATGTTTTTGGGAGCTGGAGATTGGGGACTGAGAACCCTTGCATGTGATTGGGAGCTGCAGATTGGGGACTGAGAACCCTTGCATGTGATTGGGAGCTGGAGATTGGGGACAGAAAACCCTTGCATGTGATTAGGAGCTTGAGATTGGGGACTGAGCAATGGCACCTGATGGGGAGTAGGAGATTGGGGACTGGGAACCTTTGCATATGATTGGGAGCTGGAGATTGGGGACCGAGAACCCTTGCATGTGATTGGGAGCTGCAGATTGGGGACTGAGAACCCTTGCATGTGATTGGGAGCTGGAGTTTGGGGACCGAGAATCCTTGCATATGATTGGGAGCTGGAGATTGGGGACTGAGAACCCTTGCATGTGATTGGGAGCTGGAGATTGGGGACCGAGAATCCTTGAATATGATTGGGAGCTGGAGATTGGGGACTGAGAACCCTTGCATATGATTGGGAGCTGGAGATTGGGGACTGAGAACTCTTGCTATACCACTGCGTCGCAGGAGGGGGTGCTTCGCGAAGCTGTTTACTGAAGCGTTTGTCTCTGGTAGGCTCTGGCAGATGGTGGGCAGCAGGTGGATATACCTCTCTGCTTCAATAAGTGAGAACGGTACTGTACTTTGTTTCTTTTAGTAAAGAGGGAAATGTTTGAGCTCAGAAGCCTGGCAAAATCACGACCAACTGTTTGAGATGGCTCGTGCTTTAACCCTAAGCAAACACAAAGGGTGATGCCTCATGGAATTATAATCCCTTCCAACTATTTCATGTTCAGGACTCAAGACATTAATGAAAAAATGCGATGGGTCAGTAAACTGTGAGCTGTTAATTCATTATAAAGCCTGTGTTTTTTTATTTTAAGATATGCATTTAAAATTTCAAAAACAAATTACTAATCCTTCTGAATTTCTTATAAACAATTCATATTTCTGAAAAAAAACCTTTTTAATACATATCAAGGCATAACATAAGCATTGTCGCAGAGCAATTTGCTATGCAATTCTGTAGGTTTGCTAATTAAATTGGCACTTGTGTAGCAAAGCTAGCTATTTAAGGTACCCTATTCAATGAAAG
Organism: Ambystoma mexicanum; assembly: GCF_040938575.1. Classification (NCBI taxonomy): domain Eukaryota; kingdom Metazoa; phylum Chordata; class Amphibia; order Caudata; family Ambystomatidae; genus Ambystoma; species Ambystoma mexicanum. Next base: position 36,089,974 of record NC_090940.1, on the reverse strand, counting down.
CACAGCTAAACCTGCATTCCTCTATTGCCTTCGGAGCTCTCTCCACCCTCTTTTCTCTGTTCACTGCAAGTTCGAAAGGGCTAATGTAGAGAGAGTGCAGCAGTAAACATCCGCTTCACTCATGTGCCAAAAGGCCTGTGTGGGAGTGCTACACACATTTTATTTTGATTTTTCAAATAATTGAAAACCAGAAATAATCGGGTTAATACTGTTATTAAGCTAACTGTAACCTGTCTGCCAAAGACAAGTATGTGTTATTTGTTTTTTTAAAAGGCTTTCAATTCCTTTTCTAAAAATGCAATAGGTTACATAATGCATAATTACAGTATTGCTACTGTAAAACACGGCATTGTCTCCATGCTTTACAGTGAAGGTAATCTAAATCTCAGTGTCAACTAGATTTCATTTTGTTGGGGAAGATGCATCATATTGACGAGTGGACACTTTTGAAAATGCACATGACCACACTGCCAAATGCTTTGATTGCAAAGCTAGTCCTGTGGCCAGCTGGTTACATACGGCTTGCAACTGGTGCTCAACCCATGAGCTGATCCCATACTCCTTGACAATCTATCTTACCATGTTGCTTTATACCTGCATCCCTGAAAAAGAGATGGCCGTAAACTACAATATTCTGCCTAGTTTGCCCAGTTCTCTGCCTGCTACGCCATCCACTCTGCTTAGTCTTTTACATAATAAATACACAAAGCTAACTTGATAGTAGTAATCAATAGTTTCATCCAGTCTTTACATCTACAGAGCTGCTGCTAAACTGTACACTGTAGTTGGCCTCCAGAGCTCACTGAATATGATTGCATTATATATTTGCAGCTACAGTCGAGAGCTGGCGAGACTGTTTTCAGAGCCTTTTTATCATATCTATTTATTTGTGTCCATTCATAAAGCTGACGTTTTTACAGACACTCATCCAGGGTTCGCAAAGTATTTTCGCCCACTGGCATAGTTGAGTAGATTTTAAGACGGGCCAGTACCATTTGCCCGGGATGTTGGAAACTTTTCTTTAAACTTTACTTTGTTTGCAGTAAATGTCTGTCAGGACCGATGGGGGGTGTCTGTATTTCCGCTCTCTATATAGTAGAGGGGAGGCACAGAGGACCCCAGCCAAGATTCTCCAATACGGTAGCAATGGACGAGCAATCAAGGCCTAGCTTCTCGGGAGGTGATGCAGGCTGGTTCTTAAGTACAGTGTAGTCCCCAAGCCCCCACAAGGAATGTCCACACACTGTATTACTGAAAACACAGTCTTTATACAATTAATATTCAAAGGTTATGTACACTTATCACAATAACGCACTTTGTGCTCCGGAAAATCAACAATGGTAAATATCTACAATTCTAAAGTGGTACCACTAATATTCGATTAGAGTGCATCAACAAGACTGTCAGAATGCCACACAGATCAATAGCAAGGAAACCAGCAATAGAGAGAGGGGAGAAAGCAGACGGATGAAACAATAGGCAGAAGACTGGCCCCTACCACCGGACGCAGTTCTGAGTGGAGATCCCCCCACCTGGGCAACCTGCAAAATAACGATAGAAAACAAGCCCAGTCCATATATTGTTCAAGAGTCTCGTTCTCTCCTACAATGTTTTTACCCCCCAATGTACCTAGTGGAGTAGAGTTCGTCGGCGAGGCGTCGACAGATCCTTCTTGAGTGACTCCCTTGAGGGCAGGAGTCACGGATCGTCGAGAGGCGTCGCGGACTCGGGGTTCGGTGTCGGGGAATCGACGGCCCTTCTTGAATGCCTTCCCTTTCAAGCGGGAGACACGGGGCGTCGAACATCCGACCGTGAACCGGGTAGAACGCCGTCGATGAGGCAGCAGGCTTCGATCCAAGCGGTGCTCGTCGACGACAGAGCGTTGGCGTCCTGCAAGGAAGAGGCGTGCGGGGCACCTCGGTGACGATAGTTCTGGACCGCAAAGAGATGAGGAGGAACTGTGGCCCAGCAAGGGCGTCGAGTCGTCGGCGTCTCTGCGGTCTTTGGGTGGCGGGAAACCCACCGGCGGATACTCCTCGGCGCGTCGACCGTCCGGCCTTCTTCAGCAGGAGACGGACACGGCGATGCAGACGAGAGCGTCCGTTGATCAAGAGAAAGTTCTTAGGCAAACGGGAGCACGGCGGCTCCGGTCGGCGACAGCGGTCGTCGACAGTGGCGGACAACAGTCCGGGCGCTTCTCTTTGGGATTCCGCAGCAGTCCCCGTCTCCGGTCGGCAGCCTGTCGTAGGTCTGTCTACCAGGGAGCGTTGGCAAAGATCAGCTGTGCACGATGGTCCCTCGTAGCTCGGGAAGAGGGCGCCTTACCAGGTCCTCTCTGGGTCAGTCCTTGGAGACACAGCCGCTTTCAGATCGTGAAGGAGAGCAGCAGCGATCCTTCTCCTCCAGCAGGGCCTCAAGGTCAAGCGTCAGTTACTCCAGTTACTCGTCGTAGTGGACTTCAGCTTCTGAACAATTTCCAGTGGTGAGAGGTCCCCAGATATACTATCCGGTCTCCCATCCAGACTGCTGGCACACACTCAGCAGCCAATCGTACAGAAGGGCATTCATGCAGTCGGTCAGCCAATCAGGCACGCAGGGCATTCAGGCCACTCTTCTCCCGCTCAGACACTCACAACAAGGAATGTGGATTGAGACAAGTACTCAGCCATTCAACACTACACACTGCATTCAGGCCAGTTTCGGGCAGGGCTGTCTCAGTCTTTGTCCCTCATGACAGAAACCAGACAGCCACAACAAGGAGTGCATATTGGTCACACTCTCCATTCACCCAGGTCCCACCCACAGGAGGTACCCACATCATACAGTCAACGGGAAGGCTCCAGTCAGTCTAGCTGGGCCTTCACAACAACACCATATATGGAACTTCCACCCAACAGCCAGTCAGGGGGAAGGGACAGAGTCAGGGCTTCCCAGGACTTTGGGAAAACAAGGTATCAGGCAATAGAAAACAAGAGGCCACAGGGGCCATCTTGTGTCCTATCAGGAATCAACTGATCCCAGTGGCAGGGCCGGGGTATCCCAAAATGGAGGATACTCAGTGCACCTGTCAAACTCAGCATGGAGCTGCCACCAGCCCATGCCCTGCTCTGTGGGCCACCCACGGGTGCCCAAAAACATACACTAGGGGCACAGGGTTGTACCCCTACCCACGGGTGCCATAAGGGTATCCCATGGGTCTGTTCACCAAACCAAAAAGAGAGAGCTGCACCGCCAGGAGTCCCACATGGACTTCTGCGCGGAAAACACGACAGAACACACGATAAGAACAGTAAAGGACAAGGATACGGAGGCCCTGTCCCTCCGATGCATTTCCAGCATCACAGTCGCCCCCCCAGACTGAGGTTAGGGTGCCTAATCTCCCACGGGATAGACACCCTCATCCAGACGGTCAACATACCTTCTGGAAGGGCCATCTGCATTATCGTGACTCTTCCCTGGTCTGTGCTCTATGGTGAAGTCTAGCCCTTGCAGGCTAATGGACCACCTGAGCAATTTCGGATTCTCACCCTTCATCTGCATAAGCCACTTCAGGGGCTTATGATCTGTTTGGACCTTGAAGGTGGACCCCGTAAGGTAGGGCCTAAAACGCCTAAGGCTCCAAACTATACTAAAACATTCCTTTTCAACAGTAGCCCACCTAAGTTCTCTACCCTTGAGTTGTCTACTGATGAATATGATAGGATGTTCTCTCCCTTTGTCATCTAACTGGGACAAGACAGCTCCAATTCCGGTGTCGCAGGCATCCGTCTGGACGATAAAGGGTCGGCTGTAGTCAGGCGCACACAACACGGGTGCCCTGCACAGACTTTCTTTCAAGTCATCAAAGGCCCTCTGACAGTCTTCAGTCCAATTAACCTTCCTAGGTTGTTTGGGTGAAGTCAAAGCTGTCAGTGGTGCAGCTATGGTCCCATAGTCCGCCATGAAATTGCGATAATACCCAGTGAGGCCCAAAAAGGCTCTCACCTGGGTTTGAGTAGTGGGGGTCTCCCAGTCATGTACATCCTGTACCTTACTGGAGAGAGGCTGGATTTGACCCCCGCCTACCTCATGACCAAGATAGGTAACTTTCCCCTGAGCTATCTGGCACTTGGTGGCCTTGATAGTGAGGTTAGCCCTTTTCAATGCCTGCAACACTTTATCCAGGTGTGTCAAATGCGCTTCCCAGGTGGAACTGTAGACGGCAATGTCGTCTAGGTAGGCCACACAAAAGGCCTCCAGCCCACTGAGCGCATGATTGACCAACCGCTGGAAAGTGGCAGGGGCATTCTTCAACCCAAAAGGCATGACCCTAAACTGGTAGAGTCCCTCTGGTGTTGAGAATGCCGTCTTTTCCTTGGCATGGTCCGTCAGAGCTATTTGCCAATAGCCTGAGGTGAGGTCAAAGGTGCTCACGAATTTGGCAGCACCTATGGTGTCCATGAGCTCATCAGCCCGAGGCAGTGGGTGCGCGTCAGTTTTGGTGACGGCATTGACTCCTCTGTAGTCTACACAGAACCTCCAATCCTTGGTACCGGCAGGGGAACTTGCCTTGGGGACAAGGACCACTGGACTGGACCATGGACTGGTTGAGGGTTCAATTACACCCAGATCCAACATCTTGGCGACCTCAGCCTGGATGTGGTTCTTAACGGTATCTGACATACGGTAGCACCTGCTTTTGACAGGCACGCTGTCACCAGTGTCAATCTCGTGCCTACACCAAGGGGTAAGGCCCGGTGTCAGCGAAAACAGAGAGGCATACTGCTGGAGCAAAGCCCGGCAGGCCCTCTGCTGCTCGGTTGTCAAATCTGGAGAGAGATGTACTCCCTCCACTGAGCCATCCAGAGGGTTGCTATGCAGCAAATCAGGAAGGGGCTCACTCTCATCCTCTTCTTGCCCTGAAGCTAGCAAGAGACATGAGACTTCTGCTCGCCGGTGGAAAGGCTTGAGCCTGTTGACATGGAATACTTGAGGGGTTACCCCGGAGGCACCCAGGTCAACCAGATAATTGACTTCACCCATCTTGGAGATTATCCGGAAGGGTCCAGTCCACTTGTCTGCCAGCCCTCGAGGCTTGGTAGGCTCCATCACGAGGACTTCCTGTCCCGGAGTCCAATCTACCTGCGTAGCTTTAAGGTCATGCCAGTATTTATTCAATTCCTGGCTGGCCTTGAGATTTGCTGTTGCCTGACCCATCATCTGTGTCATCCTCCGTCTGAGGCCTAACACATAGTCCCCCACTTGCTTGGCGGGACCGGGAGGGGTGGCTTCCAAGCCTTCTCGGATCAAGGCGAGGGGCCCCCTCACGGGATGTCCAAAGAGTAACTCAAAGGGGCTGAAACCAACACCCTCTTGAGGTACCTCCCTGTAAGCAAACAGCAGGCATGGCAGGAGGAGATCCCATTTCCTCCTTAGGGGCTCTTCCAAAGCACCTAGCATGCCTTTGAGAGTTTTATTAAATCTCTCAACCAGACCATTGGTCTGGCGGTGGTAAGAGGTGGAGAACTTGTAGGTTACCCCGCACTCTTTCCACATGGTCTTCATGTAACTCGACATGAAGTTGGATCCTCTGTCAGAGACAACCTCCTTGGGGAATCCAACACGGGTAAAAATGCCCAGGAGAGCCCGGGCAACCACCTTGGCAGTAATAGTCCGAAGGGGTATAGCCTCAGGGTACCTGGTGGCATGATCAACCAAGACCAGGATGAACCGATGTCCACCTGCAGTGGGAGGGTCCAGGGGACCCAAATATCGATGCCCACCCTCTCAAACGGTGTGCCAACCACTGGCAAGGGTTGCAGTGGGGCAATGACCCTGCCTCCAGTCTTGCCAGACAACTGACAAGTCGGGCAGGTCCGGTGGTGGGACTCCACTTCCACTCCCATCCGGGGCCAGTAGAAGTGGGCAGAGAGCCTCTGCTTAGTCTTCTTGGTACCAAGATGACCAGCCAAGGGCACCTCATGCGCCAACTGCAGCAGAAAAGGCCTGTAAACCTGGGGTACCACCAACCTCTTGAGGGCACCAGGTTCAGGCTTAGTGGGCTCACTAACAAGGAGCTCACCCTCCCAATAAATCTTGAATGTCCTAGGCACTTCACCTTGTGCCTGGGACAGGGCCTGTGTCCGCAGACCCTCGAGAGAGGGACACTCTCTCTGTCCTTTACAGAAGTCTGCCCGGGAGGGTCCCCCTTCAGCTAACAAGCATTGAAGGTTGGGATGATCCTCCGGGTTGAGAACCTCTCCCACAGGAGAGTCTTCTGTCTCAACTCCCACAGGAGTTGAGTTTGGGTTTTCCACTGGACCCAGCCCGTCCGGAGCATGGAGCACAATGGGTGCTGTCGGAACAGCAGGAAGAGAAGGGGTTCCCCCCACAGAGGTGGCCTTCTTGGTCTTCCTTCTTCTTGCCTTAGGCCGCGCCTTTGGCTCGGGTACCTGACTCACAGCCAGACCCGGTGTCACCTGGGACCTAGTGACCGCAGCGGCAGTCATGGGGAGACCATCCGAGATCAACCCCAACTCTACTAGATCATTTCCTAACAGAATGTTAGCAGGGACATTGTCCTGAACCAGGACAGGAAGCTTTGCTGTCTTGTCTCCAATCATGAGTGTGACTAAGGCTACAGGCGATAATTTGGGAGGCCCACCAGCTAACCTGGTGGTTCTCAGAGGAGCACTTACATAGTCCTCTGGCTTGAGCAGGGTCCTGTCCACCACTGTCATGCTTGCCCCAGTGTCTCTCAAGCCAGTAGAAGGCTGGCCATTCAAGAGGACACTTCTCAAAAACCTACGGGTGTTCTGCGGGATCGTCGCCAGTACTTCTGCGTACTGGTCCCAGGCCCCAAGGGACACTAAGGAAATTTCTACCGGGGCACCAAAGGTGATCCCGGTAGAGGAGGGGAGGACGGTGTCCTCCACCTCAGACGCGGGGTAAGGGCAGGTCAGGCTGACAGCCTGTACTCCAAGTGCAAAATCTAGTGGGGATAAGTCCTCTGTGGGTGGGAATAAGAGTAGTGGTCACCCTGCTGCAAAGCAGGCTGACCACTACTCTTATTCCCACCCACAGAGGACTTATCCCCACTAGATTTTTGGTTCTTAGGAGAGGAAGGTTTTGGTTTACTCGACTGTGATTGCTTGGGGGACTCCTCAGCTTTCTGCGAGGCCCCCTTCTCTTTATCCTTGTCCTTCCCGCTGGAGTCCTTAGGGGACACCCGGTGGGAGACCCACTTGTCAGCCAACCTAGCCAGCTTAAAGGGGTCCAAAATGTTCTGGTCAGCAACATACCGACGCAGCTCTGGTGAACAGGCTTCAGAAAAATGCTCAAAAAACAACAGGTGGGACAATTCAGCAAAAGTTTTCACCTTGTACCCATCGATACACCCCATCATGTTCATGTGCGCAGCACTCACCCAGTCAACCCAAGACACATTCTCTCGTTTCTTAAAATCCCTGAACCTTTTAAGGTATTGGGTAGGGGTCTTGCCAAACTTGGCAATCAAAGCAGACTTCATACACTCATACTGACCCCTTTCTTCCACACTCAGCTTCAGAATACAGTCATATCCAGTTTGAGGCACTCTGCTTAACAAACACTTAGCCCAATCTCTTTTCTCAACATCATGAATTGCACAAGCCATTTCAAACGCTTCAATCCATTGGAGGATATCTGAACCCTCCAAAAACACACCAACCAAATCTTTCATAAACTTGGTGGCTGGGGACCTGCCACTCTCAATTGGTTTAGCTGAAGTCTCCACTCGAGCTTTCTCTAACTGGATTCTCTGACATTCAGTGTCCTTGTCTTTGAGCGCAAGATCCCTATTCTTGAGTTCTACTTGCTGTGCCAGCTCCTCTTTCTTAAGCTCAGCTTCTATTTCCAATTTGCGATATTCAAAGGCCAACTTCATCCTTAATAACTCAAGTTCCATGGAATTGCTGGGGTTTGGAACAGAGGCAGCAGGAATGGCGACATTCCCAGAAACAGATTCAGCGACAACCCCAGGGGCAGAGTCCTCACTGGTTGCATCCCCCCCTTCGTCAAGAGTTTCACCATCAGTCTGGTAGTCCACCAGGGCAGCTATCAGCTCAGCCCTAGACTTATCCACAAAGTCTAACTCCCTGGCTTCACAAGCACTCTGGAGAGCCTCTAAGCTCATCCTAGTCAATTTACCATTCGCAATGGACTCCATTGCTTGTAATGCAGTTATTTGGAACACACCTAAACCTTAATTTAATAAAGTGCAGATATTTTGTAAGTGGCACGGTTATACACTGATTCTTAAAACCATAAGCATCCCACCGCTGCCACCAGCTTGCCAGGACCGATGGGGGGTGTCTGTGTTTCCGCTCTCTATATAGTAGAGGGGAGGCACAGAGGACCCCAGCCAAGATTCTCCAATACGGTAGCAATGGACGAGCAATCAAGGCCTAGCTTCTCGGGAGGTGATGCAGGCTGGTTCTTAAGTACAGTGTAGTCCCCAAGCCCCCACAAGGAATGTCCACACACTGTATTACTGAAAACACAGTCTTTATATAATTAATATTCAAAGGTTATGTACACTTATCACAATAACGCACTTTGTGCTCCGGAAAATCAACAATGGTAAATATCTACAATTCTAAAGTGGTACCACTAATATTCGATTAGAGTGCATCAACAAGACTGTCAGAATGCCACACAGATCAATAGCAAGGAAACCAGCAATAGAGAGAGGGGAGAAAGCAGACGGATGAAACAATAGGCAGAAGACTGGCCCCTACCACCGGACGCAGTTCTGAGTGGAGATCCCCCCACCTGGGCAACCTGCAAAATAACGATAGAAAACAAGCCCAGTCCATATATTGTTCAAGAGTCTCGTTCTCTCCTACAATGTTTTTACCCCCCCAATGTACCTGGTGGAGTAGAGTTCGTCGGCGAGGCGTCGACAGATCCTTCTTGAGTGACTCCCTTTAGGGCAGGAGTCACGGATCGTCGAGAGGCGTCGCGGACTCGGGGTTCGGTGTCGGGGAATCGACGGCCCTTCTTGAATGCCTTCCCTTTCAAGCGGGAGACACGGGGCGTCGAACGTCCGACCGTGAACCGGGTAGAACGCCGTCGATGAGGCAGCAGGCTTCGATCCAAGCGGTGCTCGTCGACGACAGAGCATTGGCGTCCTGCAAGGAAGAGGCGTGCGGGGCACCTCAGTGACGATAGTTCTGGACCGCAAAGAGATGAGGAGGAACTGTGGCCCAGCAAGGGCGTCGAGTCGTCGGCGTCTCTGCGATCTTTGGGTGGCGGGAAACCCACCGGCGGATACTCCTCGGCGCGTCGACCGTCCGGCCTTCTTCAGCAGGAGACGGACATGGCGATGCAGACGAGAGCGTCCGTTGATCAAGAGAAAGTTCTTAGGCAAACGGGAGCACGGCGGCTCCGGTCGGCGACAGCGGTCGTCGACAGTGGCGGACAACAGTCCGGGCGCTTCTCTTTGGGATTCCGCAGCAGTCCCCGTCTCCGGTCGGCAGCCTGTCGTAGGTCTGTCTACCAGGGAGCGTTGGCAAAGATCAGCTGTGCATGATGGTCCCTCGTAGCTCGGGAAGAGGGCGCCTTACCAGGTCCTCTCTGGGTCAGTCCTTGGAGACACAGCCGCTTTCAGATCGTGAAGGAGAGCAGCAGCGATCCTTCTCCTCCAGCAGGGCCTCAAGGTCAAGCGTCAGTTACTCCAGTTACTCGTCGTAGTGGACTTCAGCTTCTGAACAATTTCCAGTGGTGAGAGGTCCCCAGATATACTATCCGGTCTCCCATCCAGACTGCTGGCACACACTCAGCAGCCAATCGTACAGAAGGGCATTCATGCAGTCGGTCAGCCAATCAGGCACGCAGGGCATTCAGGCCACTCTTCTCCCGCTCAGACACTCACAACAAGGAATGTGGATTGAGACAAGTACTCAGCCATTCAACACTACACACTGCATTCAGGCCAGTTTCGGGCAGGGCTGTCTCAGTCTTTGTCCCTCATGACAGAAACCAGACAGCCACAACAAGGAGTGCATATTGGTCACACTCTCCATTCACCCAGGTCCCACCCACAGGAGGTACCCACATCATACAGTCAACGGGAAGGCTCCAGTCAGTCTAGCTGGGCCTTCACAACAACACCATATATGGAACTTCCACCCAACAGCCAGTCAGGGGAAAGGGACAGAGTCAGGGCTTCCCAGGACTTTGGGAAAACAAGGTATCAGGCAATAGAAAACAAGAGGCCACAGGGGCCATCTTGTGTCCTATCAGGAATCAACTGATCCCAGTGGCAGGGCCGGGGTATCCCAAAATGGAGGATACTCAGTGCACCTGTCAAACTCAGCATGGAGCTGCCACCAGTCCATACCCTGCTCTGTGGGCCACCCACGGGTGCCCAAAAACATACACTAGGGGCACAGGGTTGTACCCCTACCCACGGGTGCCATAAGGGTATCCCATGGGTCTGTTCACCAAACCAAAAAGAGAGAGCTGCACCGCCAGGAGTCCCACATGGCCTTCTGCGCGGAAAACACGACAGAACACACGATAAGAACAGTAAAGGACAAGGATACGGAGGCCCTGTCCCTCCGATGCATTTCCAGCATCACAATGTCAAATAAAAGTTTCACTGTGCATGGCTGGCCTCTGAGTGGCAGCATTGTGCCAAACTAAAGTGGGTTTGTGGTGACATACACCATTTTACAGAAAGTTAATTAAAATGTGTTGGCGTCTGTTGCCATGGGTCTAGTGCATGTCTCTTCAGTTGAGTGGGTAAACTAAGTTTCTCAACTTGCACGTCTAGTGGAATTTGAAAGAATTTACAAGGCCTGACTAAACTCACTAATGTCTTACTTCAGCGATACACAAAACTGTTGTATTGTTGCTCATTTTATATCTTGGGGACAAGTATCTTCTGGTGGCATTAAAAACATTAGTACAACATTGCTATCAAATGGGTTTGTTTGCTAATCAAGAAAAATGTATTTAGCAAACTCTGCTAATCAATTTTTGAAAACTAATTTATGCCTTGCATATACAAAAAGCAGTCTCATATTGTAATGTGAAAACAATACATAGCATACATGTGCAAATATGCATATGGAAGAGTAGTCACTATTATCTTCCTGCACCATATCAACTATATTTGTGTCATTCTAGGACAACTGTAAACTGAAAATATATTCAATTTTGTATGATAACCATGACTTATTTCAAGTGTAAGTCAACTAAAGGTATTCAAGAGAAGTATATACATAACCAAACTCGTCTGTTTTTGATTTGTGAACTTGCCTTTTACTTAGGTTCAATGGAATTCTCATCCAGTTCCACCAGAGCCGATGTCCGTCTTCCTCAGGACTTGAAAATGACAGATAATTTATTATTTACACAACAAAACATTTTTATTTATACATTTTCTTTTTTTCGCTTTTTCTCTCTGTATTTTTTTGCATCATCCCGTGTTAAAGTTTAAATGATTCTACAAAAGGTAAAAAATAAAACCAAAATAAAAAAATAGAAAACACTGCCCATTCCAACTCTTCATAATATCTCATAAGTTCCCATTGTTTGAATTTGAAGAACATTTACCAAAATGTTTCTTCCTTTCTTAAATAAGGCAGGGTTGTCTCGATCCTTAACCAAATGCGCAGGATAAACGTTAATTATCTGCAAAGACGTAACACAGAATAGAGAATTAATCTCTTATTCTAATATGTGGGACCATACCTGCACAGTAACCAAAAGGCATACAGCACTCGTTACTAACCTCTACTGGATGTATCTTTTTCTGTCTTTTTGTCTCTCTTATTTGCGGCCTTGGAATATACTTCAGAAAGCTGAACGAATAATTATCATGCTCCTCCTGTCATACGATTCTGACTTGCATCTGTTCAGAAATATGTAAACAAATGTCTTATATAAACAAATGCGGTTTTTGGTGTAACCTGAGAAGAAACACAAACGTTCTATGCTGTTATTTTAACTATATCAAATAGCAGCATGTCATCACATGCAGCGCAGGTCTGCACCGCTTACCTCTTAAATCTTTTTGTAAAAACAGAGATACATCCATCACGGACCATCGCCGCATGTTCGATTGTGTTCCTCACTAGAACGCAGACCACGTGGTTTGTAAATGCATAGACCGCCGCTTAGTCAACAGAGATGGAGGGGCAGCTCTCTCTTCTCTTAGTCTATTGGTAAAAATTAGAGGCCATAGAAAGAGGACTCTCCCCTGTCATGGTCTATGATTAAAGATGGAGGCCATAGAAAGAGGACTAGGTGTGCGAATCTGGAAAAGGTTCAGAACTCCAGGTGTCTTCACGTAAACTGATGTAGAGAGCAAAGCGAGTATTACTGCTGGGGACTGTAGTGATCTTATGGTCCTTCATATACGTCTATGCAATGGGTGGGTTCACAGAATAGCTCTGAGTCCAAATAACTGAACCAACTCAGAAAGATGGCAAAGTACTGTTTTATTTACAATTATCTAAAACCGGGAGCTACAACGAATATCAACGGACATACGCTCGTTTTCTTTCAACAATCTCTTCATAAAAAAACGATTATATACTCAAAATACATCAGAGGTGACATCATACTACGTAACAAATGATGAACAACCTACTGGGGATCGGCATAGGCTTCAGGGGAACATCTAAACCATTATATAGGAACTAGGATTGTGATTAGCTGCCCACTGTCAGGTGGGCAATATATGCATACCTCTAAAATATGTCATCTTCAAAAACATTAAGTACACAGTTTCTTATTGGTCTTTAAACTATAAGACACTTTATTATATGGACATTACAATTGGTTGGCACGCTTGTGCCATGTCTAGGACATTCGGTTCATTTAGCAGCAGGTAAGTCTAGACCCAGGTGCAAGGAGATGGGCCTGACACTACCTCCCCACCCAATTAGCCCAACATCTCTCATCACCTATGCCTTTGTCTTTGAACTTGGCCTTGCAAAGTAGCAGGCACTCACTATTGTTGTTCTAGGACTCCAAGTTCGACTCTGTTTTCATCCTTGGCTCACGTGACGGGAGACCACGATTTGGTCCATTTTGCAGGTTTTAAATGTCTTAAATGAATAAAACTTGGCATTCTTTGTGTTCTTTCTTTGCACCTTAACAAGGGATGTTTCATCCTTCGCACGTTCACTCCTTTCCAGAATAGATAGCTGACCATGGCTGCTTCAGACTTGACTCCAGGCCAGACAGCCTCGCCAGGCAGTGCCACGATTTCAGCTTATTCTTGCTGCGACACAATTTTCCCTTTCCTCTTCATGGGTTTTGGTTTACAAAAAATTCCTGATAGCGATGTCCAGCTTCTATACAGTGGTGGCTTTGCCTGCATTCTATTCACTACTCATAGCCAGCTTCTATGATAACTCAGTCTACCTTGCGTTTCAGCGTCTGTACAATTATTGAGCGGTTGATAATCTGCCGCCGCACTTTGTGCACGTAAAATCTTATTTTTCATATTGTTGACTTGATTCTTTACTTCATCGTTAGTTTCAGTAGGATCCATACACCCTCTTTGGCCGGTATCCTGAGCCGTCGTTCATAATCTTTTATGACATCACCGCCTTCTTTCTTTTCTCTTTTTTATATTCCCTCGTGGAGTTCCTCCCTCAGGTTGTCGTCTCTTCGGGGATACATTCGATAGGGTTGTCTCGATGGGTATCTACTTTCAAATATATACGCTGCGGTTTTGGCACAACTGCTGGTGTCAAACACGGCACAATCTCTGGCTTCCAACATCTAGGACATAGGGGGTGGGATTTCCTGCAGAGGCATGTAGCTGCTCCTCTACCGTAGTTTCAGACCACATTTTCTATTAATATAGTGCTTTACCCCTGCTATTATTTCCCAAGAACGCCCTCACTGGCACTGAACAAACAAAGCTAGCATTGATTACACATTCAAAGGCTCGAGGCAGAGGGGCCATGTAAGGTATCAAGACCCAACCCTTAGCTAAAAAGCATACCAAGATCACAGACTTTCACTGCAATACAGCTTCAAAGCCCGACTTTGTTGGGTCTGGAGTGCCAACGGCTGTTCAGCTCGCTCCAGTCCTAGTACACGTGTAGTTACGGATGCAGGGGTGCGGAAGTACACAGACGTGCACCTTGAGTGAGGCGAGCTATCTTGTGTGCAAGGGCCGGGCTCACTGTCCGTGTACTCGGATGACCAGGATGCAGCTTCATCCTCATATATCTTGACTCAATGTCCACGCCCGGCAGGACCTGCATCGCCCTGAATTGGACACCCCGTTCTGGATGTGGAGGTCAGCACTGGGTGCGCCCTGGTGCCGTTAAACTATCTGCTCTCTACATAGGCATCTTTATTTGAGAGCATAAAGACATACGTTCACAATCCTTCTCGAGGCAAATGGAAGAAAACGGAATAATGCAGCCCACGAGGCCGAACTGACCCCCTCTTGCACTTGCAAGAGGATAATGTAAGATCCAGGCGGTAATGATGTTATAACAGGCCCCCGCATCGTCACAGTGTATCATATTGATAGACTCAACGGCTCTACGCTAACACCTGCTTTCAGGCCATCGTCCCTCGAAGTCGTTTTTACTCCAGCAAAGGCAACTGATTACATGGAGGAAAAAAACGGTGTCCTTTACAGAACCCGGGTACAAAAAAATCATTGTTTAAATCAAACATTAGACCAGATGGGGGGTTTGCGGGGGACTGGCGTGTGATGGACGGCGGGCAGTAACAAGTGAATAACACCTGGGGGTGGGATGGGTGTTGAAAGGGGTGGCAAGGTTGAGTAGGGGGCGAGGTTATGGTCAAGTAGGGGCCACCAACGGCCCATATCGGCGATAACTTGTGTTCATCTCTCCACAGATTGTACTTTGGTATGGGTCGTTGGCCACTCGTTTGTTGCCAGAGCAACAAAGGGAGCAAAGAAGGAGAGACGGGATGGCAACCTGGGTTTCTCGTGGACACAAATTTTCTAGTGCGCAAAAGGAGGGTTGCTTTGGAGTCAATTGTGGAGGGTACTAGACACATGCACACAACACCACGCACCCCTGGACGTTCTAGTCATCCATCTGGGGGGACGATCTGGTGTCATTGGGAGGAAAGGAACTATTGAGCACCATGCAGGGAACTCTGACACAGGTGGGTAATGGGTTTCAGGGCGCAGTGCTACTATGGTCCGAGATAATCGCCAGACAAGTATGGCGGGGGACTCGCTGTCACAAAGGTATCGAGACTTGCAGGGGAAAGTCGAACACCAAAATTCAAGCATTTCTGAAAAGCATTGGCATGAGTTGGATCAGGTATCCCCTAATCACTTTGGAAATGCTGGGCTACTGTGGGGGGCATAGTAAACACGTGTCAGATGTAGGGGTGGCCTTAATGATCATGGAGCTGAGAGACGCCTTGGCTGGCGTGAGGTGCGAATGAACGGGACACAGGGGAGGACCATCGGGTGAGTCAGAAGGGGTAACTGCCACAGAGGGGTGGGGACTATATTTGTGACGCCATCGCCGGCAGGCGGGGGGGGCCTGCGGTCAAGGAGCCCCAGCTGCTTTACAGACTTACGAGAGACGCCTTCACGCAAGGGTGAAGGCCGGGGTCTGAGGCCCCCTCCATTGTTCCTCACACCACTTACACAGTCCCGGCAGCCTTCTGTTGGCATCAATGCTTGTGGTGAATGTGAGCGTGCGTGCTAGGTGAAAGTTAATTGTAAGTCCCTTGTCCCAGGGCGAGCCACTGCCAGGAGACTGGGGGAACTCTCTGCTGCCGGTATCCAGCAGAAAGTCATGTAGGAGTCACAGGTCAATCCCAGTAGAAAGCGCTGGCAGCACCATAAGGGGACTGCGCAGCCACTAGCTTAGAAAGAACGGCGCTCAGGAGTACTAGACTCAGGGGAGGGCCCAGGAAAAGGGGAGGGGTAGAGGGCTTGGAAGTCCTTCCAACTCCAAAACAACACAGGGGCGGGGTGGGAAGCTCATGAGAAGCGGAATGAAGCAAAATGGGGAATTAACCAATAAGGAATGAAAATTGAAGGGGAAGTAGTAGGGAACAGGATGTAATGGGGAACAGGAAGAATTAGGGAACGAAAAGGCTTAGGGAATTTAAAGGGATTGGGGAAAGGAAGGAATGGGGTAAGGAAAGAACTGGGAGAATGGAAAGAGTTGGGAAAGGCAATGAGTCGGGCAATGGGAAAGATTTGGGGAATGGGAAAGAGTTGGGGGGTGGAAAGCCATTGGGGGAGCAAGGAGTTTGTGACTGAAAACTACTCGGTGGTTGAATAGACTTGGGGTTTGAGGTATTGGAAGTTTGGGGAAATGAGGGTCCTGGAGACAGAATCGATTAGCGAAAGAAGGAGCGGGGGGCAGCCAAAGTAGTGGGCACTCAGATGGGGGGCATAGAAAGAAATGGGGAGGGAATGCTAGGAATTTGGGGAACATGAAGAATTGATAAATAGTAGAGTAGGGGAGAAAAGGACAAGACAATAAAAGGAGGAAGAAAGCACAGGGGGAGTGAAGAAACCCGGGGGAATAGCGGCACTGGGGACGAGTTAGAAGGGTGGAAGGGGCCCGGAGTGGGGGAATGAAAAGATTCTAAGGAGAAACTAATGGATAGAAGAGAAGGATGAGAAATAATCAATGAAAAGAATGAGTAGAATGAGAAGAAAGTAAACTTGAATAGAAGGATAGAATGTGAAGAAAGAAAAACTTGAATAGAATGTAAAGAACGAAAATCAAAGGGGAGAAAAGAAATCAAAAAAAATAAAAGGCCAGGCGTAGAGAGGGAAGGGTTAGGAAGGGACGGGTCCACCCGGCGTGGGGGTGGCATGTGAGGTGGAGAAACAGATCACCTGTAAGCTAACTCCTGGCTTGATGTTCAATAAAGCTTGCTGCAGCATTTGAGACTTCCACCGTTGACAACTGGTCCTGCCTCTTTATTTCAGGGAAACCACAGGGGGATTTTGGGGAGGTGGCGGGCGAGCAGGCACAAGTTTGGTGTCCAGTATGACTGGTGTGGTGGTGGAAGCCTGAATCCGTCGGGGTGTGGGCTGGCGCAGCTATGGGCTGTCCCGGCTAAGAAGACGAAGACTGTTGAAGCTTCCATGGGTGGATGGAAATCGTCCAGGAAATGTTTGCGGAATTTGACTATCCAGGAATCCTTCACACGCAAATCATCGAACAAAGTCCAACCCAGCGCATGTAAAAGAGCAGCTCTGCGCGAGCCCGCATCTAGAGCTGAATTGGTGGAAGAATACGCCACTTATTCAGACTTAAGGTGGTGCGGACCAGTAAGGGAACATGAAGACCCTGATAACATGGTCACCAAAACATCAGCCATAAATGCTTTTATCCCCATAGAGGGGATAGAAACATGTAGAAGTAACTACTCTGTCCCCCCTCCGCCAAGTTGTACGAAAAATGGAGCTGTTTCCACTCAAACTGACCCGGATGTCTCGTGGTCATCAAAAGCTGCAATGGCAAGGAGTGACGGTCATACGATGGCACAGCCAGGCATCAGTAGTGATTTAATGTGCCCAGTACCGGTTACGTAGTTAGAGGTTGGAGCTCAGGAGGGGGCGAATAAACCAATGAAGTCCCCCCTCGGAATGTTCTAGTAATTCCTGTCCCTACCGTGGCCCATTGAGGTAGTAAGATCATGTGCCAAGGCGCACTGTGTGTGTGGAGAGAATGATGAGATGGGCAGCTCCATCCAACGGAGGAAGTGGGCATGGTCCAAAACAGAGTCGTATTGATGGATCGGCCAAGGTGCAAGCTGGGTGGTCATCGGGTAACTTATAGGGTGATGCCAGCGGATAGTGCTATGAGGGGGGCAATAGGGGTGGAATCATCTTTGAAAAGGGGCAATGATCGTACGTTTGGAGGTACATTCACAGGACAAGAAATGGCCCAGTTGAACTAACTAAAGACATGAGCCGCGTCCCCATAGTATTGTTGTGGAACAATGTGGATGGCACAATGAACCCCTAATCTTCAACCGTTCATGTATCCTGGCAATATTTGCGGAGGTTACCAATCTGAGGGCCATATCGACAAAATATATTGATAGGGTTGAGTTGTTTTATCACGAACGGACGGATCGTGTAATGGTCACTATGGCTTCCAGATTTGTATTGGACAATGTCCTTCGAGAATCAGTTCTGCCTAAAATGATGGGCTTTCAGGTACAAGAAATGGGGTTTGAATCACCCGGTGAGATGTGTATTGCCCGGCTACAAAACGCCAATGTGTCGGCTACTAGGTGTGTCACAGGTTGTGGCGCAGTAGATGCGCTCAGGCGGAAGTACCACTCAATGGAGTCTAGGGGCTGGTCATGGATATCCAAGGCATTGGTTAGGAAGGATTACCCCAAGGAGTGAAACGGGAATCACGGTTGTCCCATATTGTCCTGGAATTCATGGGATCGCTCCCATCTCTTCACGGATCCTCTATCGGGAATAAGCCTAAGGGATCATCTGATTATATTATTCCAGGAAACTTGGCTTCTATCATGCCCAATCTTTGATGGGTATACTATCTATATACATGCTGGACCTATGGGGGACGGCCGGAAGACCAGTGGGAGGTTTAATGTGTGTCCGCAAATCATGTCCCCTGCTTTCCAGCATTAAGGGGTCTGAACTGCAGGGGGGCGTGCTCAATTCCTTCTGCAGCCGGGCAGCCAGGAACATTCTCCTTTTGAATGTCTACTGGCATACCGGCGTAGCTGAGATACGTACATTTCTTGTGATCATGTAATCAATTGGAAGTGTCAAAATGTTGGGGGTTTTGTTTTTAATGCAGGCAACTTAAATTCTGTGAGTCCAGGATTGGTACGGAAGTGTCTTTTAAGGTTAGTCCGGTTGTATCGCAACCTTGTTTTTCTGTCCTTGGTACTGAAGTGTCTTTTACGGTTAGACCAGCGGCCTCACAGCCCTATAGTTCGGTCCTTGGTACTGAAGTGTCTTTTACGGTTAGACCAGCGGCCTCACAGCCCTATAGTTCGGTCCTTGGTACTGAAGTGTCTTTTACGGTTAGACCAGCGGCCTCACAGCCCTATAGTTTGGTCCTTGGTACTGAAGTGTCTTTTACGGTTAGACCAGCGGCCTCACAGCCCTATAGTTCGGTCCTTGGTACTGAAGTGTCTTTTACGGTTAGACCAGCGGCCTCACAGCCCTATAGTTCGGTCCTTGGTACTGAAGTGTCTTTTACGGTTAGACCAGCGGCCTCACAGCCCTATAGTTCGGTCCTTGGTACTGAAGTGTCTTTTACGGTTAGACCAGCGGCCTCACAGCCCTATAGTTCGGTCCTTGGTACTGAAGTGTCTTTTACGGTTAGACCAGCGGCCTCACAGCCCTATAGTTCGGTCCTTGGTACTGAAGTGTCTTTTACGGTTAGACCAGCGGCCTCACAGCCCTATAGTTTGTTTGTTTGTTTGTTTGTTTATTCATTTGTTAGGCGCACCAGACTCGTAAGTAAAAGGGCGCAGTAGTATGGAGATACAAAGCTTACAGGTTGCGAAATATGCACAGGATACAGTATTTACATGATTACAAGATATACACAATGTACAAAATAGGGCAAAGACTAAGAATGGCCTTTGTAATTACAAAAATAAACAATAAGCACTGTACAAAAATATTTATGACAAAAGTGAAGCCCTTCGTAAATCACTTAGGCTCCCAGGTAGCCTAGATTACACATGGTCTTCAAATGTTAACGCAGTAGTACATTATTGATGGAGGGTGGAAAGGTCTCTTCCGATGTGGGCAGGTCCACAGCGGGTACTGGGAGACCAGGGGTCAGTAGCGATGATGTGTTTTATTACATTTTTTCTGAAATGTAGGTAGGGTTGGTCGGCTCTCAGATCTTGAGGCAGTGAATTCCAGAATTTAGCTGCCTTTACAGTGAAGCTATTACCCCCATTAGTGGTGAGCTTATATTTGGGTATGGTCAGACAGTTAACATTCCGAGTTCTGGTAGGTCTGAGAGAAGTTCTTCTCTGGAGTTTATCTATAAGGTAGCTGGGGGCTGCGTTATTGAGGGCTTTGTAGGTCAAGGAGAGTGTTTTTAGTTGTATTTTATTGGACGTGGATAACCATTTGTGCTGGCGTCTTAAGGAAGAGATGTGAGTTTTCTTATGTGTGCCTAGGGCTGCTCTTAGGGCATTGTTCTATAGTGTTTGGAGCTTTTGGATGGTAGAATTATTGGCACCACTGTATAGGGCATTACAGTAGTCGATTCTGGAGAGTATTAGGGCTCTAGCCAGGATCAGGCAGCTATTGTCAGTGAGGAATGGCTTACCAGTTCGGTCCTTGGTACTAAAGTGTCTTTTAAGGTTAGACCAGCAGCATCACGGCCCTATATTTTGGTCCTTGGTACTAAAGTGTCTTTTAAGGTTAGACCAGAGGCATCACAGCCCTATAGGTCCCTCTCTATACTTAAGTGTCTTTTGCGGTTAGATCAGCGGCCTCACAGCCCTATAGTTCCCTCTCTGTACTGAAGGTCTTTTCAGATTAGGCCAGCGTCATCACGGCCCTATAGTTCGGTCCTTGGTACTGAAGTGTCTTTTTAGATTAGACCAGCGGCATCACAGCCCTATAGTTCAGTCCTTGGTACTGAAGTGGCTTTTACAGTTATTCCGGCTGTATCATAGCCTTGTGTTTCTGTCCTTGGTACTGAAGTGTCTTTTAAGATTAGATCAGCGGCATCACAGCCCTATAGCTCGGTCCTTGGTACTAAAGTGTCTTTTTAGATTAGACCAGCGGCATCACAGCCCTATAGCTTGGTCCTTGGTACTAAAGTGTCTTTTTAGATTAGACCAGCGGTATCACAGCCCTATAGCTCGGTGCTTGGTACTAAAGTGTCTTTTAAGATTAGACCAGCGGCATCACAGCCATATCGTTCGGTCCTTGATACTGAAGTGTCTTTTTAGATTAGAACAGCAGCATCACAGCCCTATAGCTCGGTCCTTGGTACTGAAGTGTCTTTTAAGATTAGACCAGCGGCATCACAGCCATATCGTTCGGTCCTTGATACTGAAGTGTCTTTTTAGATTAGAACAGCGGCATCACAGCCCTATAGCTCGTTCCTTGGTACTGAAGTGTCTTTTTAGATTAGAACAGCGGCATCACAGCCCTATAGCTCAGTCCTTGGTACTGAAGTGTCTTTTAAGATTAGACCAGCGGCATCACAGCCATATCGTTCGGTCCTTGGTACTGAAGTGTCTTTTTAGATTAGACCAGCGGCATCACAGCCCTATAGTTCGGTCCTTGGTACTGAAGTGTCTTTTTAGATTAGACCAGCGGCATCACAGCCATATCGTTCGGTCCTTGGTACTGAAGTGTCTTTTTAGATTAGACCAGCGGCATCACAGCCCTATAGTTCGGTTCTTGGTACTGAAGTGTCTTTTTAGATTAGAACAGCGGCATCACAGCCCTATAGCTCGGTTCTTGGTACTGAAGTGTCTTTTTAGATTACACCAGTGGCCTCACAGCCCTATAGTTCGGTCCTTGGTAATTAAATGTCTTTTAAGGTTTGCCTGGTTGTATCTTAGCCTTGTGTTTCTGTCTTTGGTACTGAAGTGTCCTTTTAAGGTTTGCATGGTTGTATCTTAGCCTTGTGTTTCTGTCCTTGGGACTGAAGTGTCTTTTAAGGTTTGCCTGGTTGTATCTTAGCCTTGTGTTTCTGTCCTTGGGACTGAAGTGTCTTTTAAGGTTTGCATGGTTGTATCTTAGCCTTGTGTTTCTGTCCTTGGTACTGAAGTGTCTTTTAAGGTTTGCCTGGTTGTATCTTAGCCTTGTGTTTCTGTCTTTGGGACTGAAGTGTCTTTTAAGGTTTGCATGGTTGTATCTTAGCCTTGTGTTTCTGTCTTCGGTACTGAAGTGTCTTCTAAGGTTTGCCTGGTTGTTTCTTAGCCTTGTGTTTCTGTCCTTGGGACTGAAGTGTCTTTTAAGGTTTGCATGTTTGTATCTTAGCCTTGTGTTTCTGTCCTTGGGACTGAAGTGTCTTTTAAGGTTTGCCTGGTTGTATCTTAGCCTTGTGTTTCTGTCCTTGGGACTGAAGTGTCTTTTAAGGTTTGCCTGGTTGTATCTTAGCCTTGTGTTTTTGTCCTTGGTTGTATCTTAGCCTTGTGTTTCTGTCTTTGGGACTGAAGTGTCTTTTAAGGTTTGCGGTACTGAAGTGTCTTTTAAGGTTTGCCTGGTTGTATCTTAGCCTTGTGTTTCTGTCCTTGGGACTGAAATGTCTTTTAAGGTTTGCCTGGTTGTATCTTAGCCTTGTGTTTCTGTCTTTGGTACTGAAGTGTCTTTTAAGGTTTGCCTGGTTGTATCTTAGCCTTGTGTTTCTGTCCTTGGGACTGAAATGTCTTTTAAGGTTTGCATGGTTGTATCTTAGCCTTGTGTTTCTGTCCTTGGGACTGAAGTGTCTTTTAAGGTTTGCCTGGTTGTATCTTAGCCTTGTGTTTCTGTCCTTGGGACTGAAGTGTCCTTTTAAGGTTTGCATGGTTGTATCTTAGCCTTGTGTTTCTGTCCTTGGGACTGAAGTGTCTTTTAAGGTTTGCCTGGTTGTATCTTAGCCTTGTGTTTCTGTCCTTGGGACTGAAGTGTCCTTTTAAGGTTTGCATGGTTGTATCTTAGCCTTGTGTTTCTGTCTTTGGTACTGAAGTGTCTTTTAAGGTTTGCCTGGTTGTATCTTAGCCTTGTGTTTCTGTCCTTGGGACTGAAATGTCTTTTAAGGTTTGCCTGGTTGTATCTTAGCCTTGTGTTTCTGTCTTTGGTACTGAAGTGTCTTTTAAGGTTTGCCTGGTTGTATCTTAGCCTTGTGTTTCTGTCCTTGGGACTGAAATGTCTTTTAAGGTTTGCATGGTTGTATCTTAGCCTTGTGTTTCTGTCTTTGGTACTGAAGTGTCCTTTTAAGGTTTGCATGGTTGTATCTTAGCCTTGTGTTTCTGTCCTTGGGACTGAAGTGTCTTTTAAGGTTTGCATGGTTGTATCTTAGCCTTGTGTTTCTGTCCTTGGGACTGAAGTGTCCTTTTAAGGTTTGCATGGTTGTATCTTAGCCTTGTGTTTCTGTCCTTGGTACTGAAGTGTCTTTTAAGGTTTGCCTGGTTGTATCTTAGCCTTGTGTTTCTGTCCTTGGGACTGAAGTGTCCTTTTAAGGTTTGCATGGTTGTATCTTAGCCTTGTGTTTCTGTCCTTGGGACTGAAGTGTCTTTTAAGGTTTGCCTGGTTGTATCTTAGCCTTGTGTTTCTGTCCTTGGGACTGAAGTGTCTTTTAAGGTTTGCCTGGTTGTATCTTAGCCTTGTGTTTCTGTCCTTGGGACTGAAGTGTCTTTTACGGTTAGTCCGGTTGTGTCGCAGCCAAAAGATGCTGTAATTGTCCCAGCACATGGCTAAAGTCTTCTGTGCAGAGTGTGCCTCTCGGGGGGGGAGCAGTGGAATCATTGTGTCTGAGCTGTTGGTGTTCAGGGTTCTCATTGGTGTGGCCTCGTGTTCGCTCATGTCTTTCATTCTGCTCTCATGTGCATTTGATTGCAGAGTGCCTTCCTCGTGGGGTGCTTCTTCCCCCTTTGGGGCGGCTGAGCACTGTGGTGCATGTGGTTGGTTTTCGCTGTGGGGCACGTTTCGTGAAGGAGTCTGTTGGGGTCCCGTGCCATTGGGGGTATGTATCCGCTTTGGCAGTGAAGTCCGAAGCAGCGTCCACTCAGCTGTGTCCACCCTGCTCGTCTTCTGGTGTGAGGTCATCTTTTCCAATATGAAAAGTCACACACAAAAAAGACAGGTGCATTTCAGCTCATTCAGATCAGACTGCAATATTCCCCAATATCACATTTCGGGTTGAAGGGGGGGGGGGGGAGTTCCACGCCCCAAACCTCCCCCTGAAACCAAGCCCCCACCCGCCCTCACCCTTAAAAACAGGGGTTTCACATCCGAACTCTGCTTACTCCTCCGCCACCTCCCCGCCCTAAACATTTCTTCCCAACCTCTCCTCCCAGACACACACACACACAAGCAGAATCACACATACTTACTTGCCCACCTGCCCCCCTCCCTTCCACACAACACTCCTCACAAACACACTTACACTTTCTCCCTCCCACGCACCACCCTTCCACACTACAAACATTCCCCCGCTACAGACACACACATACACAACTAATAGTACACCCGCAGCCCGTCAACCGCCACAGATACACACATACACAACTAATAGTACACCCGCAGCTTCCGTCCCAGCCACACCCGTCAACCGCCACAGATACACACATACACAACTAATAGTACACCCGCAGCTTCCGTCCCAGCCACACCCGTCAACCGCCACAGATACACACATACAAAACTAATAGTACACCCGCAGCTTCCGTCCCAGCCACACCCGTCAACCGCCACAGATACACACATACACAACTAATAGTACACCCGCAGCTTCCGTCCCAGCCACACCCGTCAACCGCCACAGATACACACATACACAACTAAAAGTACACCCGCAGCTTCCATCTCAGCTTCCGTCCCAGCCACACCCGTCAACCCCCGCACGCACTCACGTGCGTCCATGGGCGTGACCGTTCCATTTAGAAAGACAGCTCTGAGTGGTCCCAGAAAAACGAAAAAGATATTTTCACTCTGATGTTGACAAGCTGGATATGAAGCAAGAATTACGCTGGAGAACAACTGGCGCATTTGCAAGAATGAAAATCCAAAATGGCCACCCAGGCATTTATGACCTTTGTGACCCATGTCATGTGACATGGTCCAGATCAGAGAGAATGCTGGGAAGGAGGAAAGGGCTGAAGGCATTCACACCAATTAAAAGGATAAAGCCGGGAAGGGAATTCCGGGAGCAATTAGTGGGAGTTGAGGGGACAATAAAAGTGTGGATTTCGACTCAATCAGCAGAGCCCATCTGGTGCTGGCGGAAGATGGACCACTGGGTCGTCTCAAGAGTCAGACCCCCTGACAGACCACTTGAGTGGAGCCAGAGTCATCGCTGTCCAGCACCAGACCTGCACAGGACCTGAGGCAGACAGATGGTCGCGGATGCTACTTTTACAGCTGCTTACAAAGCCAAGAGGATAGCGCCTCTGAGAAACCTTCTAGCTGCTGATTAAGCCCGGAGGCTAGGTGTGCCTCTAAGAACCATTCTAGCTGCTGATTAAGCCGGGAGGCTAGGTGCGCCTCTGAGAACCATTCTAGCTGCTGATTAAACCGGGAGGCTAGGTGCGCCTCTGAGAAACCTTTTAGCTGCTGATTAAGCCCGGAGGCTAGGTGTGCCTCTGAGAACCATTCTAGCTGCTGATTAAGCCCCGTGGCTAGGTGTGCCTCTGAGAACCATTCTAGCTGCTGATTAATCCCCGAGGCTAGGTGCGCCTCTGAGAAACCTTCTAGCTGCTGATTAAGCCCAGAGGCTAGGTGTGCTTCTGAGAACCATTCTAGCTGCTGATTAAGCCCCGAGGCTAGGTGTGCCTCTGAGAACCATTCTAGCTGCTGATTAAGCCCGGAGGCTAGGTGTGCCTCTGAGAACCGTTCTGGCTGCTGATTAAGCCCGGAGGCTAGGTGTGCCTCTGAGAACGGTTCTAGCTGCTGATTAAGCCCGGAGGCTAGGTGTGCCTCTGAGAACTGTTCCAGCTGCTGATTAAGCCGGGAGGCTAGGTGTGCCTCTGAGAACCATTCTAGCTGCTGATTAAGCCCGGAGGCTAGGTGTGCCTCTGAGAACTGTTCCAGCTGCTGATTAAGCCCCAAGGCTAGGTGTGCCTCTGAGAAACATTCTAGCTGCTGATTAAGCCCGGAGGCTAGGTGTGCCCCTGAGAACCATTCTAGCTGCTGATTAAGCCCGGAGGCTGGGTGTGCCTCTGAGAACCATTCTAGCTGCTGATTAAGCCCCGAGGCTGGGTGTGCCCCTGAGAACCATTCTAGCAGCTGATTAAGCCGGGACGCTAGGTGCGCCTCTGAGAAACCTTCTAGCTGCTGATTAAGCCCGAAGGCTAGGTGCGCCTCTGAGAACCATTCTAGCTGCTGATTAAGCCCCGAGGCTAGGTGTGCCTCTGAGAACCATTCTAGCTGCTGATTAAGCCCCGAGGCTAGGTGCGCCTCTGAGAAACTTTCTAGCTGCTGATTAAGCCCGGAGGCTAGGTGTGCTTCTAAGAACCATTCTAGCTGCTGATTAAGTCCCGAGGGTAGGTGTGCCTCTGAGAACCATTCTAGCTGCTGATTAAGCCCGGAGGCTAGGTGTGCCTCTGAGAACTGTTCTGGCTGCTGATTAAGCCCGGAGGCTAGGTGTGCCTCTGAGAACCGATCTAGCTGCTGATTAAGCCCCGAGGCTAAGTGTGCCTCTGAGAACCATTCTATCTGCTGATTAAGCCCGGAGGATAGGTGTGCCTCTGAGAACTGTTCTGGCTGCTGATTAAGCCCGGAGGCTAGGTGTGCCTCTGAGAACCATTCTGGGTGCTGATCAAGCCAGGAGGCTAGGTGTGCCTCTGAGAACCATTCTGGGTGCTGATCAAGCCAGGAGGCTAGGTGTGCCTCTGAGAATCATTCTAGCTGCTGATGAAGCCCGGAGGCTAGGTGTGCCCCGGAGAACTGTTCTAGCTGCTGATTAAGCCCCAAGGCTAGGTGTGCCTCTGAGAAACATTCTAGCTGCTGATTAAGCCCGGAGGCTAGGTGTGCCCCTGAGAACCATTCTAGCTGCTGATTAAGCCCGGATGCTGGGTGTGCCTCTGAGAACCATTCTAGCTGCTGATTAAGCCCCGAGGCTGGGTGTGCCCCTGAGAACCATTATAGCTGCTGATTAACCCCGGAGGCTGGGTGTTCCTCTGAGAACCATTCTAGCTGCTGATTATGCCCAGAGGCTAGGTGTGCCTCTGAAAACTGTTCTTTCTGCTGATTAAGCCTGGAGGCTAGGTGTGCCTCTGAGAACCATTCTAGCTGCTGATTAAGCCCGGAGGCTGAGTGTGCCTCTGAGAACCATTCTAGCTGCTGATTAAGCCCCGAGGCTAGGTATGCCCCTGGGAACCATTCTAGCTGCTGATTAAGCCACGAGGCTAGGTGTGCCTCTGAGAACCATTCTAGCTGCTGATTAAGCCACGAGGCTAGGTGTGCCTCTGAGAACCGTTCTAGCTGCTGATTAAGCCCGGAGGCTGGGTGTGCCTCTGAGAACCGTTCTAGCTGCTGATTAAGCCCAGAGGCTAGGTGTGCCTCTGAGAACCATTCTAGCTGCTGATTAAGCCCCGAGGCTAGGTGTGCCTCTGAGAACCGTTCTAGCTGCTGATTAAGCCATGAGGCTAGGTGTGCCTCTGAGAACCGCTCTAGCTGCTGATTAAGCCACGAGGCTAGGTGTGCCTCTGAGAACCGTTCTAGCTGCTGATTAAGCCACGAGGCTAGGTGTGCCTCTGAGAACTGTTCTAGCTGCAGATTAAGCCCCGAGGCTAGGTGTGCCTCTGAGAAACCTTCTAGCTGCTGATTAAGCCCGGAGGCGAGGTGTGCCTCTGAAAACGATTCTAGTTGCTGACTAAGCCACGGAGCTAGGTGTGCCTCTGAGAACTGTTCTAGCTGCTGATAAATCCAAGGGGCTAGGTGTGTCTCTGAGAAATGTTCTAGCTGATGATAAGGCCAAGAGCCTGTGTGTGCCTCTGAGAACTGTTCTAGCTGCTGATTAAGCAATGAGGCCAGGTGTACCTCTGAAAACGATTCTAGCTGTTGATAAAGCAAGTTGCCAGATGCACCTCTGAGAACTATACCAGCTGCTGACCAAGCTAAGAGACTAGATGTGGCTCTGAGAAATGTTCTTGCTGCTGATTAAGCCAAGGGGCCATGTGCGCCTCTGAGAAATGTTCTAGCTGATGATAAGCCCAAGAGCCTTTGTGTGCCTCTGAGAAGTGTTCTAGCTGCTGATTAAGCAATGAGGCTAGGTGTACCTCTGAAAACTATTCTAGCTGTCGATAAAGCAAGTTGCCAGATGCGCCTCTGAGAACTATACCAGCTGCTGACCAAGCTAAGAGACTAGATGTGGCTCTGAGAAATGTTCTTGCTGCTGATTAAGCCAAGGGGCCATGTGCGCCTCTGAGAAATGTTCTAGCTGATGATAAGCCCAAGAGCCTTTGTGTGTCTCTGAGAACCGTTCCAGCTTCCGATCAAGCCAAGGGGCTAGGCGTGCCTCTGAGAGCTGTTCTAGCTGCTGATAAAGGTCTTGCATATGGTCTTTCCCCTTCTGTAATGGCTTGGCAGGCGAAGAACGATGGTCTGAAGGGTTGCCCAGAGCAACGCCAGTGGTTAAGATTCATTCTAAACCTTCCAGACATCACCTCTTTGTTTTTGCTTTGTCACCCCGAGTGGGACGGGTATGCCCAGACGTGGGTCCCGTGCCTGCTGGGCCTAGAGACCCAAGCTACTCCTCACTGATGAGGCCCAACAAGGCCGAAACATGTTTGGGGATACTTGTGGTCTCGTGCAGAAGGGATGTGACCAAGCAGTTCGGGCTGGACTGCCGCTTGTGGGGCGGGACCAAGCCTGATTTGCATATGATCTTTCCCCTTCTGTAATGGCTTGGCAGACGAAGAACGATGGTCTGGAGGGTTGCCCAGAGCAACACCAGTGGTTATGATTCATTCTAAACCTTCCAGCCATCACCTCTTTGTTTTTGCTAGCTGCTGATAAAGCCGGGAGGCCATGTGTGTCTCTGGGAACAGTTCGAGCTGCTGATAAAGCCAAGAGGCAAGGCGTGCCTCTAGGAACTGTCTCTTATGGGACTGTGCTTCCTGCTAATGGCACATGAGGCTGATGGGAAGCCTGCGAGATACTGTGCTTTGCCACAATGCCCCGGGAGCTTGATTTTATACTCTAGGAGACTGTGGTACATTCTATTACAATATGCTGTTGGCAGAACGCCTTTGAGGCACTGTAGTTTGTTCTAGTGCTTCAAGAGGTTAATTGCAAGCCTCTTAGAAAAACCTTAAAGACACAAATTCCCTGACAAATGCATTACACTTCTTTTTACAGGGCCTTACTGCTCAGTGTTTGGTGTTGCTGTCATTGCTTTGTTTAGGTGGACTCAAGTAACAAGCTTGAGGTCTATAGTCCAGATTTTGTGGGGGTTTGAGCCAAATATAAGTTTGAGTTAGCAATGAGCCCTGCGTTCTGATTTGTCTAACCTGTGTCGTAGCCACAAGCCTTGTGGCCTGAGCCCTACGGCTCGAGTGTTGTGCTATGAGCCATGTTCCCTGAGCCCTTAAACCCATGCCATGAGCCATGCTCCCTGGGCCCTTAACCCAATGCTATGAGCCATGCTCCCTGGGCCCTTAACCCAATGCTATGAGCCATGCTCCCTGGGCCCTTAACCCCATGCCATGAGCCATGCTCCCTGGGCCCTTAACCCCATGCCATGAGCCATGTTCCCTGAGCCCTTAAACCCATGCCATGAGCCATGCTCTCTGGGCCCTTAACCCAATGCTATGAGCCATGCTCCCTGGGCCCTTAACCCAATGCTATGAGCCATGTTCCCTGGGCCCTTAACCCGATGCCATGCTCCCTGGGCCCTTAACCCAATGCTATGAGACATGCTCCCTGGGCCCTTAACCCCATGCCATGTTCCCTGGGCCCTTAACCTCATGCCATGAGCCATGCTCCCTGGGCCCTTAACCCCATGCCATGAGCCATGTTCCTTGGGCCCGTAACCCCATGCCATGAGCTATGCTCCCTGGGCCCTTAACCCCATGCCATGGGCTATGCTCCATGGGCCCTTAACCTCATGCCATGAGCTATGCTCCCTGGGCCCTTAACCCCATGCCATGAGCCATGCTCTCTGGGCCCTTAACCCAATGCTATGAGCCATGCTCCCTGGGCCCTTAACCCAATGCTATGAGCCATGTTCCCTGGGCCCTTAACCCGATGCCATGCTCCCTGGGCCCTTAACCCAATGCTATGAGACATGCTCCCTGGGCCCTTAACCCCATGCCATGTTCCCTGAGCCCTTAAACCCATTCCATGAGCCATGCTCCCTGGGCCCTTAACCCAATGCTATGAGCCATGCTCCCTGGGCCCTTAACCCAATGCTATGAGCCATGCTCCCTGGGCCCTTAACCCAATGCTATGAGCCATGCTCCCTGGGCCCTTAACCCCATGCCATGAGCCATGCTCCCTGGGCCCTTAACCCCATGCCATGAGCCATGTTCCCTGGGCCCTTAACCCCATGCCATGAGCTATGTTCCCTGGGCCCTTAACCCCATGTCATGAGCTATGCTCCCTGGGCCTTTAACCCCATGCCATGAGCCATGTTCCCTGGGCCCTTAACCCCATGCCATGAGCCATGTTTCCTGGGCCCTTAACCCCATGCCATGAGCCATGTTCCCTGGGCCCTTAACCCCATGCCATGAGCCATGTTCCCTGGGCCCTTAACCCCCCCCTTAACCCCATGACATGAGCCATGCTCCCTGGGACCTTAACCCCATGCCATGAGCCATGTTCCCTGGGCCCTTAACCCCATGCCATGCTAGCTGGGCCCTTAACCCCATGTCATGAGCCATGCTCCCTGGGCCCGTAACCCCATGCCACGAGCTATGCTCCCTGGGCCCTTAACCCCATGCCATGAGCCATGTTCCCTGGGCCCTTAACCCCATGCCATGAGCCATGTTCCCTGGCCCTTAACCCCCCCCTTAACCCCATGCCATGAGCCATGCTCCCTGGGCCCTTAACCCCATGCGATGAGCCATGTTCCCTGGGCCCTTAACCCCATGCCATGAGTTATGCTCCCTGGGCCCTTAACCCCACGCCATGAGCCATGCTCCCTGGGCCCTTAACTCCATGCTATGAGCTATGCTCCCAGGGCCCTTAACCCCATGCCATGAGCCTTGTTTCCTGGGCCGTTAACACCATGCCATGAGCCATGCTCACTGGGCTCTTAACCCCATGCCATGAGCCATGCTCCCTGGGTCCTTAACACCATGCCATGAGCCATGTTCCCTGGGTCCTTAACCCCATGCCATGAGCCATGCTCCCTGGGCCCTTAACCCCATGCCATGAGCCATGCTCCCTGGGCCCTTAACCCCATTCTATGAGCCATGTTCCCTGGGCCCTTAACCCGATGCCATGAGCCATGCTCCCTGGGCCCTTAACCCCATGCCATGTGCCATGCTCCCTGGGCACTTAACCCCATGGCATGTGCCATGTTCCCAGGGCCCTTAACCCCATGCCATGAGCTATGCTCCCTGGGCCCTTAACCCCATGCCACGAGCCATGCTCCCTGGGCCCTTAACCCCATGCCATGAGCCATGCTCCCTGGGCCCTTAACCCCATGCCATGAGCCATGCTCCCTGGGCCCTTAACCCCATGCCATGAGCCATGCTCCCTGGGCCCTTAACCCCATGCCATGAGCCATGCTCCCTGGGCCCTTAACCCCATGCCATGAGCCATGTTCCCTGGGCCCTTAACCCCATGCCATGAGCCATGCTCCCTGGGCCCTTAACCCCATGCCATGAGCCATGCTCCCTGGGCCGTAACCCCATGCCATGAGCCATGCTCCCTGGGCCCTTAACCCCATGCCATGAGCCATGCTCCCTGGGCCCTTAACCCCATGCCATGAGCCATGCTCCCTGGGCCCTTAACCCCATTCCATGAGCCATGCTCCCTGGGCCCTTAACCCCATGCCATGAGCCATGCTCCCTGGGCCCTTAACCCCATGCCATGAGCCATGCTCCCTGAGCCCTTAACCCCATGCCATGAGCCATGTTTTCTGTAGCCATAAGCATATGAATGTTTTGCCCTGATCTCTGGGGCCTTATGCCTTGTCCCTCAACCTTCTGCCCTGCACCCAGCATGACTGATGGCCCGTGTGGATGGCTGTACTTCCCAGTACTTGCCTCCCACTCCCTTGCCCAGCATGACTGATGCCCCGTGTGGACGGCTGCACTTCCCAGTACTTGCCTCCCACTCCCTTGCCCAGCATAACTGATGCCCCGCGTGGACGGCTGCACTTCCCAGTACTTGCCTCCCACTCCCTTGCCCAGCATGACTGATGCCCCGTGCGGCCCGTGTGGACGGCTGCACTTCCCAGCACTGTGCCCAGCATGGCCTCTCCTCCTAGCACCGCAAATGAGCTGCTTTGAGTCATCTGCTGCGAGGTTTCACTCCAGGCGTGCAGGGCTGTAAGTTCAAAGCAATGTCATTATGTTTTTAAATCTGGTTAGTAGTTCCATGAGCCATGCTCCCTGGGCCCTTAACCCCATGCCATGAGCCATGCTCCCTGAGCCCTTAACCCCATGCCATGAGCCATGTTTTCTGTAGCCATAAGCATATGAATGTTTTGCCCTGATCTCTGGGGCCTTATGCCTTGTCCCTCAACCTTCTGCCCTGCACCCAGCATGACTGATGGCCCGTGTGGATGGCTGTACTTCCCAGCACTGCGCTGACACTCCTGCACCCAGCATGGCCGTTGTCCCTTTTCATTCACAGATTGTTATGGTTCCCCCAGCCATCTCACACAAGTTATGTGCAAAGCAATGTTGACCCCGTGTGAATGGCTGCACTTCCCAGTACTGCACTGCCACTCCTGGGCCCAGCATGATTGACGCCCCGTGTGGACAGCTGCACTTCCCAGCACTTGCCTCCCACTCCCTTGCCCAGCATGACTGATGGCCCGTGTGGGATGGCTGTACTTCCCAGCACTGCACTGCCACTCCTGTGCCCATCATGGCTGATGCCCCGCGTGGACGGCTACATTTCCCAGCACTGCCACTCCTGTGCCCAGGATGACTGATGCCCTGTGTGGACGGCCGCACTTCTCAGCACTTGCCTTCCACTCCCTTGCCCAGCATGACTGATGCCCAGCGTGGACGGCTGCACTTCCCAGCACTGCGCTGCCACTCCTGTGCCCAGCATGATTGACGCCCCGTGTGGACAGCTGCACTTCCCAGCACTTGCCTCCCACTCCCTTGCCCAGCATGACTTATGGCCCGTGTGGGATGGCTGTACTTCCCAGCACTGCGCTGCCACTCCTGTGCCCAGCATGGCTGATGCCCCGCGTGGACTGCTACATTTCCCAGCACTGCCACTCCTGTGCCCAGGATGACTGATGCCCCGTGTGGACGGCCGCACTTCTCAGCACTTGCCTTCCACTCCCTTGCCCAGCATGACTGATGCCCTGTGTGGATGGCTGTACTTCCCAGCACTGCGCTGCCACTCCTCTGCCCAGCATGACCGATGTCCCATGTGGACGGCTGCACTTCCCAGCTTTTGCCTACCACTCCCTTGCCCAGCATGACTGATGGCCCGTGTGGGATGGCTGTACTTCCCAGCACTGCACTGCCACTCCTGTGCCCATCATGGCTGATGCCCCGCGTGGACGGCTACATTTCCCAGCACTGCCACTCCTGTGCCCAGGATGACTGATGCCCTGTGTGGACGGCCGCACTTCTCAGCACTTGCCTTCCACTCCCTTGCCCAGCATGACTGATGCCCAGCGTGGACGGCTGCACTTCCCAGCACTGCGCTGCCACTCCTGTGCCCAGCATGATTGACGCCCCGTGTGGACAGCTGCACTTCCCAGCACTTGCCTCCCACTCCCTTGCCCAGCATGACTTATGGCCCGTGTGGGATGGCTGTACTTCCCAGCACTGCGCTGCCACCCCTGTGCCCAGCATGACTGATGCCCCGTGTGGATGGCTGTACTTCCGAGCACTGCACTGCCACTCCTGTGCCCAGCACGACCGGCTGCACTTCCCAGCACTGCACTGCCACTCTTGTGCCCAGCATGACTGATGCCATGCGTGGACGGTTGCGCTTCCCAGCACTGCGCTGCCACTCCTTTGCCCAGTAAAGCTGGGACGGCTGCATTTCCCAGCACTGCCACTCCTGTGCCCCGCATGACTGATGCCCCGCGTGGACGGCTGCACTTCCCAGCACTGCCACTCCTGTTCCCGGCATGACTGATGCCCCGTGTGGACGGCTGCACTTCCCAGCACTGCCACTCCTGGGCTTGGCATGACTGATGCCATGTGTGGACGGCTGCGCTTCCCAGCACTGCCATTCCTGGACCCAGCATGACTGATGCCCCGTGTGGACGGCTGCACTTCCCAGCGCAGCACTGTCACTCCTTTGCGCAGCGTCACTGGCTGCACCTCCCAGCACTACGCTGCCACTCCTGTGCTTGGCATGACTGATGCCATGTGTGGACGGCTGCGCTTCCCAGCACTGCACTGCCACTCCCATGCTCAGCATGACTGATGCCCCGTGTGGACGGCTGCACTTCCCAGCACTGCCACTCCTGTGCTTGGCATGACTGATGCCATGTGTGGACGGCTGCACTTCCCAGCACTGCCATTCCTGGACCCAGCATGACTGATGCCCCGTGTGGACGGCTGCACTTCCCAGCGCAGCACTGTCACTCCTTTGCGCAGCGTCACTGGCTGCACCTCCCAGCACTGCGCTGCCACTCCTGTACCCAGCATGACTGATGCCCCGCGTGGACAACTGCACTTCCCAGCACTGCCATTCCTGGACCCAGCAGGACTGATGCCCCGTGTCGACGGCTGCACTTCCCAGTACTTGCCTCCCACTCCCTTGCCCAACATGACTGATGCCCCATGTGGACGGCTGCACTTCCCAGCACTACGCTGCCACTCCTGTGCCCAGAATGACGGGTGCACTTCCCAGCACTGCGCTGCCACTCCTGTACCCAGCATGACCAGCTGCACTTCCCAGCACTGCGCTGCCACTCCTGTGCCCAGCATAACTGGCAGCACTTTCCAGCACTGCTGCCACTCCTGTGCCCAGCATGAACGGCTGCACTTCCCAGTACTTTCCTCCCACTCCCTTGCCCAGCATGACTGATGCCCCGTGTGGATGGCTGCACTTCCCAGTACTTGCCTCCCACTCCCTTGCCCAGCATGACTGATGCCCCGTGTGGACGGATGCACTTCCCAGCACTTCCCAGCACTACGCTGCCAGTCCTGTGCCCAGCATGACTGATGCCCCGTGTGGACGGCTGCACTTCCCAACACTACCCTGCCACTCCTGTGCCCAGCATGACTGATGCCCCGTGTGGACGGATGCACTTCCCAGCACTTCCCAGCACTGCGCTGCCACTCCTGTACCCAGCATGACCAGCTGCACTTCCCAGCACTGCGTTGCCACTCCTGTGCCCAGCATAACTGGCAGCACTTTCCAGCACTGGTGCCACTCCTGTGCCCAACATGACTGATGCCCCGTGTGGACGGCTGCACTTCCCAGCGCTGCACTGCCACTCCTTTGCCCAGCATGAACGGCTGCACTTCTCAGCACTGCGCTGCCACTCCTGTGCCCAGAATGACTGATGCCCCGTGTGGACGGCTGCACTTCCCAGTACTTTCCTCCCACTCCCTTGCCCAGCATGACTGATGCCCCGTGTGGATGGCTGCACTTCCCAGTACTTGCCTCCCACTCCCTTGCCCAGCATGACTGATGCCCCGTGTGGACGGCTGCACTTCCCAGCGCTGCACTGCCACTCCTTTGCCCAGCATGAACGGCTGCACTTCTCAGCACTGCGCTGCCACTCCTGTGCCCAGAATGACTGATGTGATGCCCCGTGTGGATGGCTGCACTTCCCAGTACTTGCCTCCCACTCCCTTGCCCAGCATGACTGATGCCCCTTGTGGATGGCTGCACTTCCCAGTACTTGCCTCCCACTCCCTTGCCCAGCATGACTGATGCCCCGTGTGGACGGCTGCACTTCCCAGTACTTGCCTCCCACTCCCTTGCCCAGCATGACTGATGCCCCGCGTGGACGGCTGCACTTCCCAGTACTTGCCTCCCACCCCTTGCCCAGCATGACTGATGCCCCGTGTGGATGGCTGCACTTCCCAGTACTTGCCTCCCACTCCCTTGCCCAGCAAGACTGATGCCCCGCGTGGACGGCTGCACTTCCCAGTACTTGCCTCCCACTCCCTTGCCCAGCATGACTGATGCCACGTGTGGCCCGTGTGGACGGCTGCACTTCCCAGCACTGTGCCCAGCATGGCCTCTCCTCCTAGCACCGCAAATGAGCTGCTTTGAGTCATCTGCTGCGAGGTTTCACTCCAGGCGTGCAGGGCTGTAAGTTCAAAGCAATGTCATTATGTTTTTAAATCTGGTTAGTAGTTCGTAAATAAGGGGGTTGCTGCAATAGTGTAATCGGGGGGGGGGGGTGTAGGTTGGGTTCCAGCGCAGGCTGGCACTCAACTAAAATCTCCATATATCTGGGAAAGAGCCCGCAGGCCAGGGGATGGAGAGGACGAGGGCCTCAGTGGGTGAGGGTGTGCGTGCGTAACTCAGACAGGGGCCATGTGAGGGAGGAGTCTGTGTAAGACATGTGTTTGGGGCGTGCAGTGTGGCTGGAGTGTGTGTGGATGGCCGGGGTTGGCGGCACCGCGTGATTTTGTTGATTCTGTGCGGGGGATGGCAATATACATTAGGGCAGTGTGAAGGGGCAGAATGTGAAGGGACTGTGTGTGTGGGGGGCGGGGGGTGAATGCTGTGTTGAGGCAGGGCGTTTGAGTGAAGGTGGGCAGTGATGGAAGTGTGTGTTGGGGCTGTGTGGGAGCGGTCATGATGTGTTGGGGCAGTGTGCGGTGGGCAGGATACAATGTGTGTTTGTGGGGCTGCAGTATGTGTGGAGTAGCGTGTTTGTTGGTGTGGGTGTGCAGGGGTAGCAATGTGTATCAAGGGCTGTGTGCACGCGTGCGCAAAGTGTATATGGGGTGTTTGATTAACAGGGTGTGTGTGTGGGGGTGCAGTATGGGTTTGGGTATGATGTGTTATTTTGGTTGCAATGTGTGTACACACCCCCTTCAGGACACACATCTTTTACTTTCCAGAAGTACACACCTCCTTCAGCACACACGCCCTTCAGTACACACGTTCCTTACTTTCCAGAAGTACACACGACCTTCAGTACACACACCCTTCTATACACACACATCCCTTACTTTCCAGAAGCACACACACCCTTCTGTACACACACATTCCTTACTTTCCAGAAGCACACACACCCTTCTGTACACACACATTCCTTACTTTGCAGAAGTACACACACCCTCCAGTACACACACATCCCCTACTTTCCAGAAGTACACACACCTTTCAGTACACATATCCGATGCTTTCCAGAAGTACACACGCCCTTCAGTACACACGACCTTCAGTACACACATTCCTTACTTTCCAGAAGTACACACGCCCTTCAGTACACACGCCCTTCAGTACACGCACATCACTTACTTTCCAGAAGTACACACACCCTTCAGTACACACATCCGATGCTTTCCAGAAGTACACACGCCCTTCAGTACACACGACCTTCAGTACACACATTCCTTACTTTCCAGAAGTACACACGCCCTTCAGTACACACACATCCCTTACTTTCCAGAAGTACACACAATCTTTACTACACACACCCTTCTGTACACACAGATCCTTACTTTCCAGAAGTACACACACCCTTCAGTACACACATCCGATGCTTTCCAGAAGTACACACACCCTTACTTTCCAGAAGTACACACGCTCTTCAGTACACACGCCCTTCAGTACACACATCCTTTGCTTTCCATCGGTACACCACAGACACACACATCCGTCACGTGATCTGGAGCCTGATTCGCTGAGCAGACATT
Source organism: Ambystoma mexicanum (assembly GCF_040938575.1). Lineage (NCBI taxonomy): Eukaryota > Metazoa > Chordata > Amphibia > Caudata > Ambystomatidae > Ambystoma > Ambystoma mexicanum. Next base: position 36,052,360 of record NC_090940.1, on the reverse strand, counting down.
AAGGCTGATTGGAGTCATGAGATAAGGAGAGGGGTGACATGTCCCGCCCCTGCCCCAGCACCCCGGCTGTCTCGGGGAGGGTGGTGTTTTTCACTCACCCGCCTCTCGCCCCTTCCCCGCAGAGTGGGGCATTCCTTCTGGACTCTTCCAGAATCTTATAGGTGGAGGGGGAGGGGGGGCAGCTTGGGCATGGCCCTCTGCCACCGCTGTCCCATGCCAGGCGGTGATGTCACCCTGCCCCATCTCGCCACCTCCTCGCTAACAAAATACTACAAAAAAGGCAAAACAGTATCAGAATAGAAAGGGGGTGGGGACGAGAGCAAAACGTCTGCTGGGGGGTGGGGTGTCGCCGTTCACGCCACATTCCTCACGTGTTTCCTATACTCTCCCCTCCCCTGATATCCTAAGTCATTTTATAAATAACCAAAGGCCCCCCAACACATCCTTGGTGCCCTTCCCCCTCCCATTACAGGAGATGCCAGGCTCGCTTTGGGAGAGCAACGAGCCATGCTTGTCCAGGGCGGGGGGGGGGGGGTGAAGGGGGGGGGTGCTTCTGTGCATTCACTCGGCTGCTCTGCAAATGCCCACTTTCCTCGCCCCCTGTAAGGTTGATGGGGGGGTTCAGTCCATGTTAATTGGTAAGGCCCTGACCACAGCTCTTTAGCTCTGCCCAGCTCTCTGGGCCCGGGGTTGGGCCCTCACATTCCCGGGGGCTTTGGGTCTGACAGGGCCATGAAGCCAGCACGCACCTGAGGGGGTGGGGGGGGATTTTCCCCTGACTACGGGCCTGTGTTAAGACAATGGGAGGAGAATCTCGCAAGTCTCCCTTTCCCGCACGCGAGAAGACCGCATAGTCGATGCTCCCTTGCGTGTCTAAGATGTGTACTTTTCTCCAATTTAAAATGGGAAAGAAAAAAACTACAAGTCCCAGAATTCAGAGGAGAAAAATCAGACTGGATGGCCTCGGAGCAGCCAAGGAATCTTCACTAGATGTGTGGCCTAGACATGAAAGGGAACACAATCCGTGTCCAAAAGATGTGGTGAGTGTGATATAATGTGCAGTCAAAAAATCCACTACAATCAAAATAGTCAAACATAAAATCACAATAGGCCATTGCAGGTTCCGATCCCTCGGTCCTTGTCAGGGAAATCCATAGTTCTATTCATTCTTTCGGGCTGTCTGCAGGCCGGGGTACAGTACCGTTTTTGCAGGTGCAGCGCTTTGAAGCCACTAGGGTGGTGATTCGGCACATTGTAAAAGCATAATAACCTAACACAATGCCAACAGTTTAATAAAATACGATTTAAAATAACGACTCTATTTGTGCACTTACCAAAATATCAGTAAAAGTAATAAAACGGATGCCATGTTGTTAAACTCAGACAACGAGTTTCCTCTTATACTTTGCGACTGGGGATGGTCGAACCTGCCCAGCAATGTTCAAGCGTATCTCATCGATGGGGGGTGGGCTCGGCTCGAAGGGGCTCGAAACCTTCCAACCCGACCTTGAGCCTCTTCTGAAGATGTCAGTGTTTGATGGTTTGACTGTCCTCCAATACAGCCCCAGGCTACTGGGCCAGCATCCTTAAACTCACTCTTACTGGGGGCAAAGGAACGGATGCATCATAAACAAGCATTGGCAATGCCAACAGTTGAGCCTTTTGTGTTGGCATGGGGAAGGGGCTTGCCAGGCACTTCCGTAGTGGTATTAACTACCCATTGTTGGTAACCCGTGTAAAATGGTTCCATTACCTGGGCATCTTCCCCTCGTATGCACAAGCCAAAAATGTTGCCTTTGTCAGTCCTTGTTTTAAACAGGACTTCAGTGGCTTTACAGGTCTGGTGAGACATTTTTATTACACCAGTAGTGGGTTTACAACTCCAATTAAGTCGTAGTGTGCAGTAGCACCTGGCGAAGAGACTCAAAGGATATGGCAAAATGCTACTTTATTATCAGCCCAAAAAAAGTAGGGAAATCTGGTGAACAAACAAATAGCAGTTCAATCACTCTGAGTCATATTTCGATTATACAAAGGCTTTATACTTCGATGTACGTCAGCTATGATGTCATCCTACGTGGCAAATAGTAAAACACCTATCGGGTGGAGGAATTGGTTAAGGCAACATGTACACCTATATATCATTTAGGTGTTAGTAACATAATTGGCTGCCCCTTATCTGGCAGGAACTCTAAATACGTATAATACTGATTAATAGCAGAATAAACGGAGCTGATTGGCTTCTGCAACAATGTAGGGTACACTGCTATATAGCCCCTCATGATTGGTTCTTCACACACAAGGGCTAACTCCCTCTCCAATGGGAACTGGAGTAAGACTATGGATGACTACGAAGGAGTCACAATGGGATCAGGTCTGTTGTGGGAATTTGGTAATCAATCCCACATATGAAACAACCAGTCAAACAAATTGATGCTGGAAGTAACACATACATAAATGCTGAATTAATTAATGCATCATAAAAAATAATATGGAATAAAAATGTGTTTTAAAAAAACAACATGAATGCTTGTTATGAATGCAAGCTTATAAGCGCAGAGGGGGCCCTTTTTTCCTTTGGCTTCATTTTAGAAACGTGACGATGAGCTCATCCACAGAAGTGACCTGTGTATTTCCAGGGGCTGTGCAGCAGTGCAAACGATGCTCTGGCAGCCCACCTGCATGCATGAGGGCCCCGACAGTGCTGCCCACTAACGTATGACGTGGGTGCTGGGAGCGCATTTTGCACAATGATACAGAGTAAAAGCATTTCTATCCCTGCTTGAGCGATAGAAATGCAAGTGGCACAGGCACAGGTCATGCCACTGCCCTTCCTTTGAGAGGGACAGGCATGACAGGGTCGGCAATGCTCCTGCCATGCTTTGCTCGTCGCCCTGGGCATGGGATTATTTTCTGCACATTTCAAAGAGTATTGGATCCAGGGGTGCCCCTTGAAATGCACACACACTCCCCTTGATGCAGCAAAGGCGCAAGGAGGGTGAAAAAAGGCATCTGGAAGTGCGCTGAGAACGGGGCACAGAGATTGGATGTGCAAGCTCGTGTCATCACCTGCACAAAAAAGGTTTTGAGGATCTGCCCCATGTTGTCTTAAAATTGACATGGATTTTAAATGTTTTTTAACCCATTTCGAGCCTCAATTTCAGTCGAACTACTTTGAGCCAAATTGGACATTAACGACTCGGCTTAATTCGACTTATTCTACATCCGTATGGAGACTATAATGGCTCGAGCTGATCGAACCTTTTCTTTAAAGGATCGAACCAGAAACCGCGACGAGCACTTAAAGGCTTGCCCATCCCTGAAATAGTCTAGTTTAGTCTCGGGAGGATAGCTTAGGGGCAACGTGCTCGCCTTGGAAGCAAGACGATGCGGAGCAGCACGGGTTCGATCCCCGGGTCCGCGCTTAGAAACCTCTGGGTATTAAGCGCGTTATGAATAACCCATTACAATAGACGCAAGAAGGCCTGCCACTGGTGCTGTGATTCTAAACATGGCTGACAGCGACACCAACTGGGGGAGAGCAGTAGTGTTACTCGTCGCACGCGCAGGAATTAGGTGCGGGGAAGTGCCAGCACAACCCCTTTTCAAGTGCAATGTTCGGAATATCAGCCCCAGCTAGCCCCGTCAGCTAGCCCCGTCAGCGAGCCATGTCAGCGAGTCCCGTCAGCGAGCCATGTCAGCTAGCCCCGTCAGCTAGCCCCGTCAGTGAGCCCCGTCAGCGAGCCATGTCAGCTAGCCCCGTCAGTGAGCCCCGTCAGTGAGCCCCGTCAGCGAGCCATGTCAGCTAGCCCCGTCAGCGAGCCATGTCAGCTAGCCCCCCGTCAGTGAGCCCCATCAGCTAGCCCAGTCAGTGAGCCCCGTCAGCTAGCCCCGTCAGTGAGCCCCGTCAGCGAGCCATGTCAGTGACATTTGACCGCCCTCCTTTATTTGAGTGAATGCAGACTACCCAAAAGATGACTGGGAACAAGAGAAACTAGGGTGCCGCAGGAGCCCTGTGGTGAAGCTGAGTGGTAGAGGGGTGGCACCGCACCTAGCGGTAATGGCTGGTACGCACATAGTGTGGAGTGGGCTTGAAGGTAAGGTATTACACAGTTCCCATGTGAGAATATTGTCCTCACTGCGCATGGCTCTGTAAGAAACGAGGGCGGGGGTTCTACGGATAGTGGGAAGGCAGATGTGGAAACACCTAGGTGTTGATGAGAGCTTGTCCGAGGTACCTGGAGCCTGTGCACCGATATGTATATTCGGCGCTCTTTGTGGTGGTGGGTCAAAACAGGTATAGGTTCACCCTAAGGGCAGGCCCTGTGCTGTGAGATGTTGAATGAAATGTAAACATTAAGGAGAAGTACAGGATGTGTTGGTTGTACATTTAACATAACAAGGGGGGTTCTGGGAGTTTCTCTACTACCAGCCTATATCCTGTGTTAGAGTCTCAACCAGAGTTTTATTTACAGAAGAAAAATGTCCACTACATATCAGTCTTTGTCCTGCCCAAGGGCAGTCCAACACCTAAATGCCTGGCAATTCTCTTCTGAACAAGAGTACCAACAGCAACCCCAGACACGTGTTTCGGCCTGGTTGGGCATCGTCAGTGAGGTGGAGCTGTGCCTCTCTAGGAACAGTGAGCAGTTGTACATATAAGCCAGTGAACCTGCCTGAGAGCTGAACCCCTGTGGGTGTTTGGCTCTTGTCCTGGTGGGGGAAGAACAGACGGACATCGTATAACAAGGTTTGCAGCTGGAGTAGGGTGGAGGGAGGCCTGGTGAAGGGATAACAAAACAACATAGCCAACTTGGCACCACGGTGGCAGAGAGTGGTAAAGAGACACGAGGATGAGGGCGCAAGTACAGGTCCTGCCTGCCATCCACCCGGATTCCTCCTCTCTAAGGGTTGGGCCTTGTGGTAACTCTCACAATGGACTGGACACAGGCCAAGGGTTGGGAAAACCCCACTGTGTCAATGCGCGTAATCTAGAACTCAAAAAGGGACACCTGCTAGGTCCAACAATGCCAAGACGGAGGGTTAACCGAAAATGCCAGGGCCCTCACTAAGAGGGACTAGTGCCCTAGCCAAGTCCAGATCCTGGTGTACAAGTGCAACGCAGTCCCAGGGAGGCAGGCCCCTGACGCCCACAGGCACGGGGTGTTCGTGCATAGCACCCCAACTCACTTGCTTGCCTTGGCTGTGCTCGGTGTGAGGCTCTGCTTGGTTGGCTCTTTGGCTCAGATATGATAGCCCTCTGGCAGCAAGTCAACTTCCTGGGGTGCAGAAGAAGAGGCGCCCAGGAAAGAACTTGTGATTCACTCCCTTGCCCAAGGGGGTGCACAAACTGATCGCAAGCAGTACTTTCTCCCCGCCTGTCAGGGTCAAGGCCTAATAACTCGCCAGTCAAAGGTCGCCCCCCCCAAGGCTTTAGCCCACCCCAGGCTCTGATTTCACAGTTGCCCTGAGTGGCACGCAGGTTGAAGCCCACCCGAGGCTCCGGTGACGCTTCTTCTCCTTGGCACTTGCCTGGTACTTGCCTGGCACTGGGGTATAACCTCCAGAGGGCTTACAATCAGGTCCTTTTCACTTTAAGTCCTTCTGGCCCTTGCCAGGTCCTGGGTACGAGCCCCTCATTAGGCTCAGCCATGCCCCTCAATGATCGGGCTGCGCTGCCCAGCAGTCAGCTTCCCTTGCTCCCTTGCCACTTTTGCTCACCTGCGGCCCCTCCACCCCCACGCTCCTTTCTACTACCTGTCTGCTTCTGCCTTCATTCATAAATACCTCAATATATATATTTTTTATTTATTAGATATTTGTAAGGCGCCTACACAACAAATGGTGTTTCAAGGCACCACAAGACAAAATAAGGGGAGGGGACAAGGGAGAACATAACAATAATGGTCTTACTAGGCCTTGTGACATTCAGATTGTGCAAGTGCAGTGACAAGAAGTGTGAGGCAGAATCGGGGGGGGGGCGGTCTGCCTGAAATGCAAAGTGCAAGGTTGGGAAGTGACGTGAAGGATAGAGAGGAGAGAGTGCAAGTGAAAAAAGGGGGAGTGCAGGATGGGGGCAGGGGGCCACAGGGGCTAGGCGAGTGCTTAGGGGAGGCCAGGAGAGCAAGTGCCAGGGATTGCATGGGGCGCAGGGAGTGAGGGTCCACAGGCTAAGTGCCAGGAGGGGGGTGGACTGGGTGGGGCTGCTGCCCTGTAGAACTCAGAGAGATACCAGGCAGCCAGTCACTGAGCAGATGGGGTGTTAGCAGGGGAGGGGGAGAGGGAAGGAAGAAGAGAGGAGCTTCTGGGAGCTGGAGGAGATCTGGCTCAAGCCTGAGAGGGGTAAGGGGACCATTCCAGAGCGAGGCTCCAGTGGAGGAGAGAGATCCCCCCCCCACTCTCTACTTAGCGAAGCTACTGATCTGCAGGGAGTTGGAGCTAGAAGACCAAAGGGCTCTAGCAGGGGGGTATTAAGGGAGAGAGTTGGAAGGCCTTGGGGATGATGCACAGGGCCTTCAGCTTGATCCTAGCAACAACCGGGAGCCAGTGGAGAGGTTTTAGGGATTGAGAGATGCGGTCCCTGGGCCTGAGGCCAAGGATACGTCTTGCAGCCCTATTCTGGATTAGTGGAAGGGGCAAAGGGAGGATAAAGGAAGACCGAGGAAGAGGGTGTTGCAGTAGTCCAGCCTAGAGAGAACCGGAGCTCTGCAGACAATACGTTTCTGGGGGAAGGTGGGGAACGCCAGAATGCCTCTAAGGAGGTGCAGCTGATAGTGGGCCTTCTTAGCAAGGTCTGCGATGTGAGCTGAGAAGGAACGAGAGGAGTCGAAGATGACACCAAGGTTTTTTGCCTCACGAGAGGGTGAGAGGACCCACAGATGTCAGCCAGAGGAAAGGCAGGAAAGAGGGACCTGGGATCCCAATGAGGAGGATATCAGTCTTACCTGTCTATATGAACTTTCTAGCTGGACAGATCCTGTGTAGACAAGAGTCCTAGATGAACAATACAAGTGTATATGAGAGTCCTAGATGAACAATACTCGTGTATATCAGAGTCCTAGATGAACAATACAAGTGTATATGAGAGTCCTAGATGAACAATACCCGTGTATATGAGAGTCCTAGATGAACAATACCCGTGTATATGAGAGTCCTAGATGAACAATACCCGTGTATATGAGAGTGCTAGATTAACAATACCCGTGTATATGAGAGTCCTAGATGGACAATACCCGTGTATATGAGAGTCCTGGCTGAACAATTCCTTTATTTACAAGACTCTAAGATCAGCAATACTGGTGTATATGAAAGTCACAGAAAGACAATGGCCATGTACACAAATATCCTAGATGAACCACCCTGTGTATATTAGAGCCCTATATGATCAATACCTGTGTATATGAAAGGCCTAGATAGACAATACCTGTGTATATGAGAGCTATAAATGAACAATACCTGTGTACCCCAGAGTCTTAGATGGACAATACATGTGTATTTAAGACTCCTAACTGGACAATACATATGTATATGAAGGTCCTGGATGGACACTACCCGTATATATGAAAGTCCTAGATTGTTAATGATGTGTTATTTGTATAGCACTTTCGCCAAAGCATTTTACAGAGAACATATTTACATACAATGAAAATTCTTTCACACAGTGACTGCGGCACAAATGTACCAAATACCAAGTCCTGTTTGATTAATTTGTATTATTATTCAAATAATAGAATCGGAGAGCCTGCGAGAACGGATAGGAGCAGACACTTTTCAGGTGAGATTTAACCCAGAGATTTTGACAACTAAAGACTTAAGAACCGAGACTGTAGTAAACATGAACGGAAGAGACAATGGAACGTGTAACACCGTAACACTTATTGCCCTGATTTGAAGAAGGCACAGAATGTGCCGAAACACGTGTCCCACAAAGGGCTTTCCTACCGGAGGTGAATAATAATACAAATTAATAAAACAGGATATGGTACATTTGCGGTGCAGTCACTGTGTGAAATAATTTTCATTGCTTTGATCAGAACGGAGTTGGGGAATCGATTCTCTGTTTCCTTTCACACGCACGTGACGCGGAAAACCTTTTGAATTGAATGGGGGCGCACCGTACTTGAAGTTGATATTCTTCAACCCCACAGATAAAATATTTACATTCGATATCATGCAACCGAAGTCAGAAGGATGAAAGGCTGAGTTGGCCTTGCTGGGATTCGAACCTGCGACCGGCAGATCACACACAGATCACAGCAGTGAGCGCTCAACCCACGGAGCTATCTTACCTGCTAACAATAACTGTGTATATAAAAGTCCTAGCTTGCCAAAACCTGTTTATATGAGCATTTTAGGTGCACAATACCTTTAGTAACATGCATCCAATGGATGGGTTTGCACAGGGGTGTTGCTAGGTCTGGAAAAGATCATGTGCTAAGCTAATGTTGAGACAGTTGGAACTCGGGGCTAGCTAGCATTTTGGTTGTAGCACCTGAGCTTCTATCCGGGGCTACAACCAAAAGACCCGGGGCTATAGCCCCCTCAGCCCCCCCCCTAGCAAAACCTCTGTGTTCGCACAACAACCCTGAGTCCAAATAACCGAACCAACTCAGGAAGATGTCAAAGTTCTGTTTTATTAACAATTATCTAAAACGGGGAGTTACAACAAACATCAACGGACGTTTGCTTAATTTTCTCTCAGCGATCTTTTCATAAAGCATATATTTTATACTAAAAACACGTCAGAGGTGGCGTTCTACTACGGGGCAAATAATGAAAAACCTAGTAGGGGTTGTAATTGGCGTAAGGGGAATCTCTAAATACACATCACATATGATATGATAGGTTATTTATAACGTGCTTAATACCCACAGGTTTCTAAGCGCAGACCCGGGGATCGAACCTGTGTTGCTCCGTGTTGTCTTGCTTCGAAGGTGAGCACATTGCCCCTGAGCTATCCTCCCGAGAACTGGAATCCTACATAGGAACTGGAATTGTGATTGGCTGCCCACTGTCAGGTGGACAATTTATGCCTACCTCTAAAACGTGTCATCTTCAAAATCATTAAGTACACGGTTTTCAATTGGTCTTCAAACTATAAGGTGCTTCGTTATACGGACCTCTACAATGTGTGCCATGTCTGGAACATTCGGTTCACTTAACAGCACGTAAGTCTAGACCCAGGTGCAAGGAGATGGGCCTGACACTACCTCCCCACCCAACTAGCCCAACATCTCTCATCGCCCATGCCTTTGTCTTTGAACTTGGCCTTGCAAAGTATCTTGTCTCTGGAAATACATGAGAGTGCAGGCACTCACTATCGTTGTTCTAGGACTCCAAGTTCAACTCTATTTTCACCCTTGGCTCACGTGACAGGAGACCACAATTTGTTCTGTTTTGCAGGTTTTTAGATGTCTTAAATGAATAAAACTTGGCACTCTTGGTGTTCTTTCTCTGCACCTTAACAAGGGATGATTCACCCTTCGCACGTTCACTCCTTTCCAGAATAGATAGCCAACCTTGGCTGCTTCAGTCTTGACTGCATGCCAGACTACCTCGGCATGCAGCTCCACGATTTCAGCTTGTTCTTGCTGCAACACAATTCTCACCTTTTCTCTTCATGGGTCCTGGCTAGCTAAAATTCATGACACTGATGTCCAGCTCTTGTACAATGGCGGCTCTGCCTGCATTCTATTCATTAAGTATAGCCAGCTTCTATGATGACTTAATCTACATGTGTTTCAGCATCTGTACACATATTGACTGGTTAATTCTCTGCAGCACTTCATGCACGTGTAATCTTCTTTGTCGTACTTAAAAGTTCACTTGACTCTTTACTTCATCATTAGTTTCTTGTAAGATACATGCATCCTCTTCAGCCAAGATCCCGGAAGGTCACACATGTCTCATGTGACATCACTATCATCTTTTTTGCTCTTTTTCATATTCCTTCAGGGAGTTCCTCCCTCAGATTGTCTCTTTGGGGATACATTCGATAGGGTTGTCTCAATGGGTATCTTTTTTTTAATATACGCTGCGGTATTGGCACAACTGCTGGTGTCAAACCCGGCACAATCTCTACATAAGGGTCCTAGATTAATAATACCTGTGTATAAGAGAGTCTATACGAGCAATAGCTGTGTATATGGAATTCCTAGATGTACAATACCTGTATGTATAAGAGTCCTAGATGAAAAATACCAGCATATACGAAAGTCCTAGACAAACAATACCTATATATATGAAAGCCCTAGATGATCAATACCTGTGTATAAGAAAGTCCTAGATGGGCAACCCCTGTGTGTATAAAACCCTAGACAGACAATATCTACAGGTATGAGAGTCCTGGCTGGATGTTACTTATGTATGCAAGAGTCCTGGCTGGACTATATAAGTGTAGCCAACAAACCTAGCTTGACACTACTTTTGTGAGAGAGTCCTATCTGAACAGTACCTGTGTATGTTAGAGTCATAGATGGAGAGGAGCCATTGGTGTGAGCGTCCTAGGTGGCCAATGCCTGTGTAAAGGAGGATACTGGCTTGATGGCGGCTTTCTATATGAGACCTAGTAGGACAATGCCTGGTATATGAAAGTCCTAGTTTGACAATACCTGTGTTTACGAGAGTCCTAAATGAACACCTACGTAATTGAAAGTGCTAAGTTGACTATACCTGTGTATATGAGGGTCTTAGATGAACAATAACTGTGTATATGAAAGTCCTAGATGGAGAATACCTGTGTAGAAAAGAGGCCTACATTAACAATACCCATGTATATGAGAGTCCTAGGTGAACAATGGTGTGTTTAAGATTGAAAGTACATGTGCATATGAAAGTCCTAGCTGGACAATACCCGTGTACACAAGAGTCCTAGATGAACAATACCTGTATATATCAGTATCCTAAATGTACAATACTTGTATATACGAGAGTCCCAGATGGATAACACATGACTTTTATGAGAGTGCAAGCTGGACAATACATACGTATGGACAATACTTGTGTATATGAAAGTCATAGATGGACAATACATGTGTATATGTGAGTCCTAGCTGGACAATACATATGTATATAAAGGTCCTGGATGGACAGTACTTGTGTGTATAAAAGTCCTAGATGAACAGTACCTGCAAATATGAGAGTCCTAGGTGGCCAATACCTGTGGATATGAGAGTCCTAGGGGGCCAATATCTGTGTATATGGGGTGTATATGAGAGTCCTAGATGAGCAATACCTGTGTATATGAGAGTCCTAGATGAACAATACCAGTGTATATGAGAGTTCTAGATGAGCAATACCTGTGTATATGAGAGTCCTAGATGGACTATACCTGTGTAGATGAGAGTCCTAGATAAGCAATACCTGTATATATAAGATGCCTAGATGAGCAATTCCTGTGTATAAAAAAGTCCTAGATGAGCAATACCCATGGATATGAAAGTCCTATATAGACAATACCTATATATAGGAGAGTCTTAGGCGAGCAATACCTGTGTACATGAGAGTCCTAGATTAGGAATACCCATGTATATGAGTCCTAGATGAGGAATACCTGTGTATTTGATAGTCCTAGATGAGCAATACCCATGTAGACGAGAGCCCTAGATGAGAAATGACCAATACCTGTGTATATGAGAGTCCTAGATGAGCAATACCTGAGTATATGAGGATCCGAGATGAGCAATACCTGTCTATATGAGAGTCCTAGATGGACAATACCTGTGTATAAGAGAGTCCTAGATGAGCATTACCCGTATATATGAGAGTCCCAGGTGAGCAATACCAGTCTATATGAGAGTCCTAGATGAGCAATACCCGTGTATATGAGAGTCCTAGATGAGGAATACCTGTGTATTTGATAGTCCTAGATAAGCAATACCCATGTAGACGAGAGCCCTAGATGAGAAATGACCAATACCTGTGTATATGAGAGTCCTAGATGAGCAATACCTGTGTATATGAAAGTCCTAGATGAACAATGCCTGAGTATATGAGGGTCCGAGATGAGCAATACCTGTCTATATGAGAGTCCTAGATGGACAATACCTGTGTATAAGAGAGTCCTAGATGAGCATTACCCGTATATATGAGAGTCCCAGATGAGCAATACCAGTGTATATGAGAGTCCTAGATGAACAATACCTGTATATATCAGTATCCTAAATGTACAATACTTGTATATACGAGAGTCCCAGATGGATAACACATGACTTTTATGAGAGTGCAAGCTGGACAATACATACGTATGGACAATACTTGTGTATATGAAAGTCATAGATGGACAATACATGTGTATATGTGAGTCCTAGCTGGACAATACATATGTATATAAAGGTCCTGGATGGACAGTACTTGTGTGTATAAAAGTCCTAGATGAACAGTACCTGCAAATATGAGAGTCCTAGGTGGCCAATACCTGTGGATATGAGAGTCCTAGGGGGCCAATATCTGTGTATATGGGGTGTATATGAGAGTCCTAGATGAGCAATACCTGTGTATATGAGAGTCCTAGATGAACAATACCCGTGTATATGAGAGTCCTAGATGGAAAATACCCATGTGTATGAGAGTCCTAGAAGGACAATCCCCATGTATATGAGAGTCCTAGATGAGCAATACCCATATATATGAGAGTTCTAGATGAGCAATACCTGTGTAGTTGAGAGTCCTAGATGAGCAATGCATGTATATATGAGAGTTCAAGATAGACAATACCTGTGTATATGAGAGTCCTAGATGGACTATACCTGTGTAGATGAGAGTCCTAGATAAGCAATACCTGTATATATAAGATGCCTAGATGAGCAATTCCTGTGTATAAAAAAGTCCTAGATGAGCAATACCCATGGATATGAAAGTCCTATATAGACAATACCTATATATAGGAGAGTCTTAGGCGAGCAATACCTGTGTACATGAGAGTCCTAGATTAGGAATACCCATGTATATGAGTCCTAGATGAGGAATACCTGTGTATTTGATAGTCCTAGATGAGCAATACCCATGTAGACGAGAGCCCTAGATGAGAAATGACCAATACCTGTGTATATGAGAGTCCTAGATGAGCAATACCTGAGTATATGAGGATCCGAGATGAGCAATACCTGTCTATATGAGAGTCCTAGATGGACAATACCTGTGTATAAGAGAGTCCTAGATGAGCATTACCCGTATATATGAGAGTCCCAGGTGAGCAATACCAGTCTATATGAGAGTCCTAGATGAGCAATACCCGTGTATATGAGAGTCCTAGATGAGGAATACCTGTGTATTTGATAGTCCTAGATAAGCAATACCCATGTAGACGAGAGCCCTAGATGAGAAATGACCAATACCTGTGTATATGAGAGTCCTAGATGAGCAATACCTGTGTATATGAAAGTCCTAGATGAACAATGCCTGAGTATATGAGGGTCCGAGATGAGCAATACCTGTCTATATGAGAGTCCTAGATGGACAATACCTGTGTATAAGAGAGTCCTAGATGAGCATTACCCGTAGATATGAGAGTCCCAGATGAGCAATACCAGTGTATATGAGAGTACTAGATGAACAATACCTGTGTATATGAGAGTGCTAGATGAGCAATACCTGTGTACATGAGAGTGCTAGATGAACAATACCTGTGTATATGAGAGTGCTAGATGAAAAATACCTGTGTACATGAGAGTCCTAGATGAGCAATACCTGTGTATATGATAGTCCTAGATGAGCAATACCTGTGCATATGAGAGTGCTAGATGAACAATACCTGTTTATATGAGAGTCCTAGATGAGCAACACCTGTGTATATGAGAGTCCTAGATGAGCAATACCTGTGTATATGAGAGTCCCAGATGAGCAATACCTGTGTATATGAGAGTGATATATGAGCAATACCGGTGTATATGAGAGTGCTAGATGAGTAATACCTGTGTATATGAGCGTGCTAGATGAACAATACCTGTATATATGAGAGTCCTAGATAACCAATACCTATGTATATGAGAGTCCTAGATGAGCAATACCTATGTATATGAGAGTGCCAGATGAGGAATACTTGTGTATATGAGAGTGCTAGATGAACACTATCTGTGTATATGAGAGTGCTAGATGAGCAATACCCGTGTATATGAGGGTCCTAGATGAGCGATACCTGTGTATATGAGAGTGCTAGATGAGCAATACCTGTGTATATGAGAGTGCTAGATGAGCAATACCCGTGTATATGAGGGTCCTAGATGAGCGATACCTGTGTATATGAGAGTGCTAGATGAGCGATACCTGTGTATATGAGAGTGCTAGATGAGCAATACCCGTGTATATGAGGGTCCTAGATGAGCGATACATGTGTATATGAGAGTGCTAGATAACCAATACCTATGTATATGAGAGTGCTAGATGAGGAATGCCTGTGTATATGAGAGTGCTAGATGAACAATACCTGTGTATATGAGAGTGCTAGATGAGGAATACCAGTCTATATGAGAGTCCTAGATGAGCAATACCCGTGTATATGAGAGTCCTAGATGAGGAATACCTGTGTATTTGATAGTCCTAGATGAGCAATACCCATGTAGACGAGAGCCCTAGATGAGAAATGACCAATACCTGTGTATATGAGAGTTCTACATGAGCAATACCTGTGTATATGAAAGTCCTAGATGAACAATGCCTGAGTATATGAGGGTCCGAGATGAGCAATACCTGTCTATATGAGAGTCCTAGATGGACAATACCTGTGTATAAGAGAGTCCTAGATAACCAATACCTATGTATATGAGAGTCCTAGATGAGCAATACCTATGTATATGAGAGTGCCAGATGAGGAATACTTGTGTATATGAGAGTGCGAGATGAACACTACCTGTGTATATGAGAGTGCTAGATGAGCAATACCCGTGTATATGAGGGTCCTAGATGAGCGATACCTGTGTATATGAGAGTGCTAGATGAGCAATACCTGTGTATATGAGAGTGCTAGATGAGCAATACCCGTGTATATGAGGGTCCTAGATGAGCAATACCTGTGTATATGAGAGTGCTAGATGAGCGATACCTGTGTATATGAGAGTGCTAGATGAGCAATACCCATGTATATGAGGGTCCTAGATGAGCGATACATGTGTATATGAGAGTGCTAGATAACCAATACCTATGTATATGAGAGTGCTAGATGAGGAATACCTGTGTATATGAGTGCTAGATGAACAATACCTGTGTATATGAGAGTGCTAGATGAGGAATACCTGTGTATATGAGAGTTCTAGATGAACAATACCTGTGTATATGAGAGTGCTAGATGAGCAATACCTGTGTATATGAGAGTGCTAGATGAGCAATACCCGTGTATATGATGGTCCTAGATGAGCGATACCTGTGTATATGAGAGGCTAGATGAGCAATACCTGTGTATATGAGAGTGCTAGATGAGCAATACCTGTGTATACGAGAGTGCTAGATGAGCAATACCCGTGTATATGAGGGTCCTAGATGAGCGATACATGTGTATATGAGAGTGCTAGATAACCAATACCTATGTATATGAGAGGGCTAGATGAGGAATACCTGTGTATATGAGAGTGCTAGATGAACAGTACCTGTGTATATGAGAGTGCTAGATGAGCAATACCTGTGTATATGAGAGTGCTAGATGAGCACTACCCGTGTATATGATGGTCCTAGGTGAGCAATACCTGTGTATATGAGATTGCTAGATGAGCAATATCTGTGTATATGAGGGTCCGAGATGAACAAT
This sequence comes from Ambystoma mexicanum, assembly GCF_040938575.1. Taxonomy (NCBI): domain Eukaryota; kingdom Metazoa; phylum Chordata; class Amphibia; order Caudata; family Ambystomatidae; genus Ambystoma; species Ambystoma mexicanum. The sequence continues at coordinate 36,036,624 of NC_090940.1, read as the reverse complement.
ACCTGTGTATATGATAGTGCTAGATGAGCAATACCCGTGTATATGAGGGTCCTAGATGAGCGATACCTGTGTATATGAGAGTGCTAGATGAGCAATACCTGTGTATATGAGAGTGCTAGATGAGCAATACCCGTGTATATGAGGGTCCTAGATGAGCAATACCTGTGTATATGAGAGTGCTAGATGAGCGATACCTGTGTATATGAGAGTGCTAGATGAGCAATACCCATGTATATGAGGGTCCTAGATGAGCGATACATGTGTATATGAGAGTGCTAGATAACCAATACCTATGTATATGAGAGTGCTAGATGAGGAATACCTGTGTATATGAGAGTGCTAGATGAACAATACCTGTGTATATGAGAGTGCTAGATGAGGAATACCTGTGTATATGAGAGTGCTAGATGAACAATACCTGTGTATATGAGAGTGCTAGATGAGCAATACCTGTGTATATGAGAGTGCTAGATGAGCAATACCCGTGTATATGATGGTCCTAGATGAGCGATGCCTGTGTATATGAGAGGCTAGATGAGCAATACCTGTGTATATGAGAGTGCTAGATGAGCAATACCTGTGTATATGAGAGTGCTAGATGAGCAATACCCGTGTATATGAGGGTCCTAGATGAGCGATACATGTGTATATGAGAGTGCTAGATAACCAATACCTATGTATATGAGAGGGCTAGATGAGGAATACCTGTGTATATGAGAGTGCTAGATGAACAATACCTGTGTATATGAGAGTGCTAGATGAGCAATACCTGTGTATATGAGAGTGCTAGATGAGCACTACCCGTGTATATGATGGTCCTAGGTGAGCGATACCTGTGTATATGAGAGTGCTAGATGAGCAATACCTGTGTATATGAGATTGCTAGATGAGCAATATCTGTGTATATGAGGGTCCGAGATGAACAATACCTGTGTATATGAGAGTGCTAGATGAGCAATACCTGTGTATATGAGAGTGCTAGTGAGCAATACCCATGTATATGAGGGTCCTAGATAACCAATAGCTATGTATTTGAGAGTGCTAGATGAGGAATACATGTGTATATGAGAGTGCTAGATGAACAATACATGTGTATATGAGAGTGCTAGATGAGCAATACCTGTGTATTTGAGAGTGCTAGATGAGCAATACCCGTGTATATGATGGTCCTAGATGAGCGACACCTGTGTATATGAGAGGCTAGATGAGCAATACCTGTGTATATGAGAGTGCTAGATGAGCAATACCTGTGTATATGAGAGTGCTAGATGAGCAATACCCGTGTATATGAGGGTCCTAGATGAACGATACATGTGTTTATGAGAGTTGTAGATAACCAATACCTATGTATATGAGAGGGCTAGATGAGGAATACCTGTGTATATGAGAGTGCTAGATGAACAATACCTGTGTATATGAGAGTGCTAGATGAGGAATACCTGTGTATATGAGAGTGCTAGATGAACAATACCTGTGTATATGAGAGTGCTAGATGAGAAATACCTGTGTATATGGGAGTGCTAGATGAGCAATACCCGTGTATATGATGGTCCTAGATGAGCGATACCTGTGTATATGAGAGGCTAGATGAGCAATACCTGTGTATATGAGAGTGCTAGATGAGCAATACCTGTGTATATGAGAGTGGTAGATGAGCAATACCCGTGTATATGAGGGTCCTAGATGAGCGATACATGTGTATATGAGAGTGCTAGATAACCAATACCTATGTATATGAGAGGGCTAGATGAGGAATACCTGTGTATATGAGAGTGCTAGATGAACAATACCTGTGTATATGAGAGTGCTAGATGAGCAATACCTGTGTATATGAGAGTGCTAGATGAGCAATACCCATGTATATGATGGTCCTAGGTGAGCGATACCTGTGTATATGAGAGTGCTAGATGAGCGATACCTGTGTATATGAGATTGCTAGATGAGCAATATCTGTGTATATGAGGGTCCGAGATGAACAATACCTGTGTATATGAGAGTGCTAGATGAGCAATACCTGTGTATATGAGAGTGCTAGTGAGCAATACCCATGTATATGAGGGTCCTAGATAACCAATAGCTATGTATTTGAGAGTGCTAGATGAGGAATACCTGTGTATATGAGAGTGCTAGATGAACAATACCTGTGTATATGAGAGTGCTAGATGAGCAATACCTGTGTATATGAGAGTGCTAGATGAGCAATACCTGTGTATATGATGGTCCTAGATGAGCAATACCTGTGTATATGAGAGGCTAGATGAGCAATACCTGTGTATATGAGAGTGCTAGATGAGCAATACCCGTGTATATGAGGGTCCTAGATGAGCGATACATGTGTTTATGAGAGTGCTAGATAACCAATACCTATGTATATGAGAGGGCTAGATGAGGAATACCTGTGTATATGAGAGTGCTAGATGTACAATACCTGTGTATATGAGAGTGCTAGATGAGCAATACCTGTGTATATGAGAGTGCTAGATGAGCAATACCCGTGTATATGATGGTCCTAGGTGAGCGATACCTGTGTATATGAGAGTGATAGATGAGCAATACCTGTGTATATGAGATTGCTAGATGAGCAATATCTGTGTATATGAGGGTCCGAGATGAAAATACCTGCGTATATGAGAGTGCTAGTGAGCAATACCCATGTATATGAGGGTCCTAGATAACCAATAGCTATGTATTTGAGAGTGCTAGATGAGGAATACCTGTGTATATGAGAGTGCTAGATGAACAATACCTGTGTATATGAGAGTGCTAGATGAGCAATACCTGTGTATATGAGAGTGCTAAATGTCTAACAGCCACTGATCTGAGAGTCATAGATCTGATCTTGTAACTATCCAGCAGAGGGAGGGATTCTAGGATTTTCGTGCTGCAATAGACCAACAAAGGTGCACACATTTCCGCTAATTAGTCCAGGCCTAGCAGTAGTCTGACAGCACAATGCAGAATAGAGCTTGTGATGTTCATGTTATTCTTGAATTGATGGCATTAATTTGCGTGTTTGCTAATGAGCGCATTAGCAATGCCCCCTTGACGGGCTTACGCGGCTCATGGCTGACGAGCAGCGTAATGTCCTCCATTTTTCCGGGCGCTCTGTGCACTTGGGTGATGATACAAGAAGTCTGGATGCAGCCTGGAGAGAGAGCTGCTAACAGACACCTTCATTGTCCCACCTGGGGCAAGTATTGCCAACTGCATGCCTTGGGGCATTCTGGCATCTCGTTTGGAAGCCTAGGCAAGCGGACCACCACTGTGCCCTGGCACGCTGCTTCTGCCACTCAATGTAGTACTTGTCATGGACATTTGTAATATCAGCCGACATGCGATGCACCCTTTGCTGCCGTGTGAGGTCCTTCGTCTCGGACCCCCAAGGGCACATTTATTTATCTCGCTCTCAGGCTCATGGAGCCTTTCTACTCTCTCCACGGCTACACATAGACCGCGGTGCCTATGAGCATGGCGCGAGGGCTACTCAACGTGTGGCATCAGCCACGGTCCTGCAGAGCAAGCGCTGGATGCCGCCCACCGCACGGTGAGGTGTGGTGGCACAGGCTTCATCCCCACGGCATTGCTCATGCAGAGGTTGGCAGCTGCTGGAGATGCCAGTAGACGGTGGCATTATGCGTTTTGGCATGGCTCAATATGAAAGTGGCATCCGGCTATCAGATCTCCCTTTCTGAAACCAAATTACCTGCATTCTTTTTTGTTGAAAATAAAAATAAACTCAGGCTTTTCCACCCTTTTAATGGCTTCCCGCCACATGCAGGGAATGTTTTAAGGGCCTTTCTGAAAACGAGGTGTTTTTGGCAGTGGTCGAAGTGTACGAAAAGAAGTAGTGGAACTATGTTCCCTGCTGGCCTGCACCCACTCCCCACAAACCCCATCAACACGTCCCCTCCCACACACATTACACCCCCCCCCCCCAAACACTTGCACCCGCTGTTTAAGGGAACGTTCAGTGCAGTGCCCTGAAAGTGCAAGCCTCAACTTCTTCCTACACTTTTATTTTAAAACAAACCCATTCCGGAACGGTTTCTTTTTAAAATAAAAATATAGGAGCTGTAAAAGGTAATTTTAAAAAGTAGAGGAGCACCGCTCCCGCTCACTTCGACCACTGGTTTTTGGTGGTCTGAGGTCTGGGGAAGGTGAGTTCTATAATCCAGCTTTCAGAGCTGAGGACTGGGTACCACTCACTTGTTTCTTCCAGAAGTATATTGCCATCAGCAGGGCTGGTACTTAGTGTCACCTGTAGGAACTTAGGGCCCAGACCCAAGAAAAGCTTTAGGTGCGGCATATTTCGCCCAGTGCTCGTGTAGAGGCCGATGTAGAGGTTTTAAGCATTGGTCGAAGTGTACGAAAACAAGTAGTGGGCCTATGTTCCCTGCTGGCCTGCACCCACTCCCCACAAACCCCATTGCACGCCCCCTCCCACGCGCAATACAAACCCCCAAACACATGCACCTGCTGTTTTAGAGAATGTTCATTGCAGTGCACAGAAGTGCAAGATTCAACTTATTCCTACAATTTTATTTTAAAACAAAACCATTGCAGAACAGTTTATTTAAAAAAAAATAAAAGTATAGGAACAGTGAAACTTAAAAATAAAAAGTATAGGAGCACCGCTGCCGACCGCTCCCGCCCACTTCCACCACTGATTTTAAGACATCCGGGATATGGTCTCCGTGGTGTTCTGTGAGGAATCAGTCAGTTGGCGATGTTCTGAACTCTCTGCACTCTTTCTGTTGGATAGACAGGTTCCCGAGGTATTGGTAATGCGATCTGAACTCTCTGCATCCTTTCAGTTACGTAGTTGGATTCCCTGGGTATTGGCCATGCGTTCGGAACTCTCTGCAGTCTTTCTGTTGCGTAGGCGGCTCTCCCGGGTATTGGCCATGCATTCTAAACTCTCTGCAGTCTTTATGTCGGGTAGGTGGGTTTTCTGGGTATTGGTCATGCATTCTGAACTCTCTGAAGTCTTTCTGTTGGGTAGGGGGTTTCCTGGGTATTGGCCATGGCTTGTAAAACTCTTTGTAGTCTTTCAATTAGTTAGGAGGGATCCCTGCATATTAGGCATTAGTTTTGAACTCTCTGCAGTCTTTCTGTTACGTAGTTGGGTTCCCCGGGTATTGGCCATGTGTTCTGATCTCTCTGCAGTCTTTTTGTTTCGTAGGCGATTCCCCTGGGTACTGGCCATGCATTCTAAACTCTCTGTAGTCTTTCTGTTGCGTGGGCGGTTCTCCCCGGTATTGGCCATGCATTCTAAACTCTCTGCAGTCTTTCTGTGCATAGGCGGTTCTCCCCGGTATTGGCCATGCATTCTAAACTCTCCGCAGTCTTTCTGTTGCATAGGCGGTTCCCCTGGGTATTGGCCATGCGTTCGGAACTCTCTGCAGTCTTTCTGTTGCGTGGGCGGTTCTCCCCGGTATTGGCCATGCATTCTAAACTCTCTGCAGTCTTTCTGTTGCATAGGCGGTTATCCCCGGTATTGGCCATGCATTCTAAACTCTCTGTCGTCTTTCTGTTGCGTAGGCGGTTCCCCTGGATATTGGCCATGCATTCCAAATTCTCTACAGTCTTTCTGTTGCATAGGCGGTTCCCTTGAGTATTGGCCATGCATTCTAAACTCTATGCAGTCTTTCTGTTGCGTAGGCGGTTCCCCTGGGTATTGGCCATGCATTCTGAACTCTCTGCAGTCTTTATGTCGGCTAGGCGGTTCTCCCGGGTATTGGCCATGCATTCTGAACTCTCTGCAGTCTTTCTGTTGCATAGGCGGTTCTCCCGGGTATTGGCCATGCATTCTGAACTCTCTGAAGTCGTTCTGTTGCTTAGACAGTTCTCCCGGGTATTGGCCATGCATTCTGAACTCTCTGAAGTCTTTCTGTTGCGTAGACGGTTCTCCTGGGTATTGGCCATGCATTCTAAACTCTCTGCACTCTTTCTGTTGCATAGGCGGTTCTCCCGGGTATTTGCCATGTGTTCTGATCTCTCTGCAGTCTTTCTGTTGCATAGGCGGTTCTCCCGGTTATTGGCCATGCATTCTAAACTCTCTGCAGTCTTTATGTTGCCTAGGCGGTTCCCCTGATTATTGGTCATGCATTCTGAACTCTCTGCAGCCTTTCTGTTGCGTAGGCGGTTCTCCCGGGTATTGGCCATGCATTCTAAACTCTCTGAAGTCTTTCTGTTGGATAGGGGGGTTTCCTGGGTATTGGCCATGGGTTGTCAACTCTTTGCAGTCTTTCAATTAGGTAGGAGGGATCCCTGCATATTAGCCATTCAATTTGAACTCTCTGCAGTCTTTCTGAGGCCTTCCTGAGGCCTTCAAGTCACGCTCACATTTCTTAAGAGGATACATTTACCCACTGAGCTATCTTACGGTTTGCTTCTGTTGTAACCCGGAAACGCATTGGTTGGAGCGTCACTGAGGAGTCCAAGAAGTCTTTCTCAGAAATGACGGCGGGCATGTGTTAACAGTTGGTGTAATGCCCAGCAAGGAACAATGTATCAGCGCCCTAATATTTGCCAGTAATGTGAAAGCCCCTTTACTGAGAATGAACACCCCTTTAGTAGCCTGTTCTGTGGGAAGATACCCAGTCAGGAGGGTCTACCACCACGTGTTAGCCGCTGACCCTTCACAGAGGAGAAATATACATTTACAAATTTGTCTGGCCTCACTCACAAGGACAGCACAGCACTGAAATGCTAGGCAATGTGCGCTGGATGGAATGGCAGTGATGTAAAGCTTGTGTCATTCATGGAACGTCACTGTGCATCTTTGGAGAGAGCGTTCCACCAGTGGCAGTTAGAGAAGAGCTGAGCTGAGTGCAGCCTGGGTGGTGGGCGCCGGTTCTCCTGGCCTTACCTTATGACATCCACTGCACTTCCTGTGTCCTTGTCCTAGCCTGTACTTCGGGTGAATAAACACCCACAACCCACATTGCAACTCAGTGGTCTCCTTCCTGACTCCTGTCCGCGTCCATGCAACTACACCGCTAGGACCGAACATAATACAATTCTCCTCTGAACAAGAGTACCATCAGCAACCTGAGACACATGTTTCGGCCTCGTTGGGCCTCATCAGTGAGGTGTGATGAGGTGCTGTGACTCTCTCGGCAAAGAGAGAAATGCCACGGTTCCTTTGAAAGGCTGCCTGCCTCAAGTGTGAGTTCCAGTGAAAGGACCCCTTCAAATTCTTGGTTCTGTTTCAATGCAGGATGTTGCGGGAGCGGGTGACTGGCGATCCTCTGGGACTGGAACCAGGAGCCAGGTCTGGGTTCCCTGTGGGACAGTAGCCACGACCACCAGGTGCGATTAACTCCCACCTCCCATCACTTGGGAAGCCTTCTGCTCGGGGGGTCCCAGAAAATGCCACCCAAAAATGGAAAAACGGTTGAGCTGCTTCAGCTCTTAAAAGCCTACTTTCAGGAAAAGATATCAGAAATTCACATCAGTGTTTACCGATTACACAGGTAGCCTCACTTCAGGTGTACCAGGAGAAATGAAGGCACACTAACTGTATAACTTACCAGCTTAACAGGATCCGCAGTGAAGGGTCATTTCCCCCAAGAGAAGCCCTCGAGGACCGGCCTCAAGACACAGGGTTCCGCCCTTAGCGAAACGCCTGATAAGCTCACAGAAAAGAGGGGTAACGCTGAGGGTTCGGGCTGGACAGGAAGACCCCCCCTCCTACCTTTATTCAAGTGATTCCTCATAAGACCCTCTCGTAAGGGCCCCAGAGGGCCACTCGCTGCAGAGGCAGCTCCTGTTAGGCCAGTGCACCTCTCCACAGCCCCAGCGTGATTCTCGCCCAGGCACATCCCCCCTGCCTGCATATCTCTCCACAGCCCACCATCCGGAAGGTAATTGGCTGTACGCCCTCTGGCATTTTATCATCCCTGTTCTAATAAAATTTCCCCTTCCAGAACATTGTTTTCCGGTCTCAGGGGTGTTTTTCAATAAGCGTGTGCAGTACTTTCTGCAGTGGGGAATGTTTAATATTTATACAATATAATAAAATTACCGAAGGCGCCGGCTAATCTAATAATGAGAAAGAAGCAGGTTCTCCACGCAGCGGCTGATGAGTGCCTGGTGCGCGCCGCACTCAGGCGCGCTATCTGGCCTGCCAGCCAGGGCCTTCCAGACAGGCCAGGAGGCTGGGGGCTGATGCAAGCGGCATGAGCTCTGTGGGAAAAGCCCACCCTGGGGTGGGCTCGCAGAAACCAGAGTCATGCAGCAGTTTCGGGTGATGGCAATTCGAGGCCCCTTTTTCCATCTTGTAATTCGAGGAAACAGCAGCCTGCACATAAAAGGAATAGACTGCACCCACTTGACCTGCCCCCTTGCCTTTATATATCACTGCTCACCTGATGGAATGGAAACTCAAGATCCTTCTAGAACGTGGTTCTAGGCCTCTCAGCACACGGATGCCGCCAAAACAATGGGCCGTTCCTTATGTCATTGTCCCTCGTTAGTGTTCATGGCCAGGCGTGGCGCCATACGATAACTTCCGGTCTTGAGCGGCGTTGGGCCTACGCACCCGGGAGGACTTCCGGTTCATCCCAGTTCGCGTGGCCTAGACGAGGGGACGAGGGGGGGGGGGGCACGGATTCTTGCCGGGCAACACTTTGAGTCCATGTCAGAGGCGCTCGCCCAGTTAGATCCCCGGGGGAGCAAGTATGGCCAAAGCCAGTGCAGACATGCCAACATTCATCAGGCCCTGAGAGGGAGATTTCACGACTGCAATCTGGAGGAAGTATTTTTCCCATAGGATTGCATTAGAGTTATAAATATTTTAGGCGGGAGACAGTAAAAAATAGGCCGATTTTTCATTAAAAAATTGGGAGTCTCCCGCCTAAATCGGGAGGGTTGGCATGTATGCCAGTGGAATCAGGGATTTCGAGAAGTCTGCAAAAAGGGGGAAAAAACAAAGGGGGAATGGACAGTATCATTTTAGGGTGTGGCCAACTTGTTCAGCAATTACTGTCCACCTGTACATTTCTTCCGCTTTATTTTTATTCAAGTATGTATTTATCGTTCTTTTTTTTTCCACATCAGGTGCCTGGGCCAGTGGTGGAAATTGGAACAAATTCAAGCGGGGTCCCCCAAGGGGTCGGGGTGGAGTTTGGAGGTATGGGCAGAGTTCCGAGGAGGCAGAGCTGGCAGTTGGACTCCCCTCAAAGGAAATGTTCAAAATAATATTTAAAAAATGGTGCAATTTCTTTCATGCAGCTTCTTCCCAAACTCCACACTGTACATCAATTGCACTTTAAATCACTTCCAGGCAGCCAAAATGTGGTACACCCAAAATACTGTTGGTAATGCAGTGATTGTAAGTACATTAAGGGGTCCATAGACATGCTGTGCAGTAGAAGGCTATCAGGGTAGCTCAGCAGGTTGAGAGACCGTTGTTGAGATGTTATATATTCAAAACTAGTTAATCGTATCACTTTTTGCAATTCCTTATAAAAAATAACAAGTGCTATAAAATGTGTTTGACAGGGGGTGGTTTGGCTGGTCGCTTGCTTGCTTATATTCATGGTGAAGGTGGGGGTATTTCTGCCCCTGTAGTGAAAATCGAAAGTTGGCACTCACGAACCCACAATTTATTTTCCTAACAACTACTTTCAGTACAACAGAAGCATTTATTTGTGACTAACCAGTTTGACGAGCATATAACATCTTTATAAATATAACCTGTGTTAAAACACAAAGGGGCACACAAATTACAAAGTATGTGTGGAAGTCTGATTAAAAAACACATTTCAAAGAAAACTAGTAAATGCAAGCAGCATTTTTCAGTTCATTTACTTATTTATTTTGATGCTTATATAGTGCGCCTAAGCCCAAAGGCATCTGAGCGCTTTCTTGCATAGAAAAGTTACATTAGTTGCAGGGTTACATATAAGCAGAGCATAGTATAAAACAGTTCAGATGCAATAATAATTATATATACAGTATTAACATAGTAGTGTTTGCGAGGATAGGATGAATGGTCGGGTTCAGTGAGGTCAGCAGGTGGGGGAACGGGGGTTAATTAACCAGGTCTGGAGTGAAGAGGAGCAGTTTGAGTTTTCTGAATAGCCAAAAGGATTCTTGGGCTCATAGTGGAGCCGGCAGCGTGTTCCATTGTTTGCTGGCAATCGTGGGAAGCTACTGCCGCCCGCTCTTTGGAGTTTGAACCTGGGGGTAGCGAGGAGATGTAGGTAGGGAGTTCTTGTAGGTCTTGCGTGGTGTGGTATAGTGATTTTGTCTGAGAGGTAGGCGGGGGCCACCCGGTGGAGACATTGTGGGTTTCGAACGTGACGCAGTCTTTTATTGGTAGCCAATGGAGTTTTTGTCTAGTTGAGGACATTTGTGCTGGTCTAGGGATGTGAAGAGCAGCTCTGATGGTATTATTTTGTAGGACCTGAAGTTTATGGATGTTGCGTGACTTTGTGCCAGCATATAATGCATTGCAGTAGTCGAGTCGGGACAGGACGAAGGCTCTGGCCAGAGTGATGCAGCTGTCGGGTGAGAGGGATTGTCTGCATCCGTTTATGAGTTTGCAGGTATAGGTTGTAGCATTTACTCGTTCAGTAAGGGTCAGTGGCGAGTCTAAGTAAAAGCCTAGTCTTTTTACCTCGTTGGAGACTATGATAGTGTTCCCATCAATGTTGAAGGATATGAAGTCATCATTAAGTTTGGCAAGTCTGAGTTGGGATCCTATGAGGAGCAGCTCATCCTTGTTGTCGTTCAGGCACAGCCCATGATGTGCCATCCAAGTTTGAATGATGAGGTAGATGGCATTGAGAGTGGAGGAGTCAGAGTCATGGTTGCCCGTGATCGGTATGAGGATCTGGGTGTCATCTGCGTAATTAGTGTAGGTGACACCCAGGTCATCAAGTCTGTCAAAGAGCGGCTTCGTAAAGATATGGTGCAAAGTTGGGGAGACACACAATCCTTACTCCACAAGAGACAAAGCTAGGAGGTGATTCTGCTTTAGGGGAGAAGACTTGCATTGTTCTATTTGAGGGGAATGATTTGATCCATTGGGTAGCATTAGCGGAGAAATCTGCTGATAATGTTAGAAAATTACTTTTTGTTATTCTATGGAAGTGTAAAGTGCACATTTGGAAAACAATAGTGTTCCAAGCATGTAGAAAGCCTGCGTTCAACAGTGATGCTCCCCTCCCAGTGATATTCATGGTCCATTGATTCCTGTGGTGTCCCTTTCAGGCCAGAAGAAAGAAAATGGGCTGAGCGAAAAGAGACTGCAGATGTGCCAAAGACGGCCGGTGACAGGAGCACAGCGCAGATTACATCACCGAGCCCCCAGCTTCCTTCAGCGAAGCTCGGGCACGGTAAATCCTGGTCAGGGCTGAGGCAGGCCGGGTCCCGAGATCCGGCCAGACATCTGATGCCGGATCTCGGTCTCTGCAAGAGCCGGCCCATTGATCAGAGCTGGGGCTGCGAGAGAGATCCCGGGCTCACAATCTGCCTCAACCCAGGCCAGATTAAAAAAAACGTTTTGTGACCCCTTTTTGACTTGAGCTGAGGTTTTTGGCTTGTACATCTGACGCGACCCATGGTCAGTCCTGTTAGAGGCCTATGTGAAGGGTCCGGCTTTATTTTTAGTTTTAGCCATTATGTGGCTTTCGTGCCATCTATAAGCCAAAACTGTTGCAGTAGTGATAGGTGGGAAATGGCAAATGAAGCCAGGCACTCAGCATGTGGGCCTGCTTTGGGTATCTACTCACCCAATGACCACCAATGGCCATGCCAGTCCCTATACTCCTCTCCTCTCCCTACATGCCACTGTCTGCCCAAAACACCAGGATCTTTGAGCTAGCTCCATCATACTTTAACATGAAATGTTGTGATTAGTCGGGAGTTGCAGTGTTCTTTTTAATCTGTTTTCTGAGAATTCATTGTTTAGTTTCCACTGTATATGATCTCCTGGTGTAATGGAACAATGACTTCACGTGTGCCTTCAGCCACTTTCTTTATAAGCTATATGTGTTATGTGTGGGCTTGCATCTGTTCCTTGTACTGAAGTCCTGATTAAAAAAAAGCACTGGGGAAGAAAATACAGATTATAGGATTTAGCTCAGTGTTTACCAGGCACAGACATTCAAGCTTAGGTACTCGCACCATTCTATTTGATGGCCGAGCAGTGCCATTATGGAAGTGCCTGGCAAATGCCTGTCCCATGCTTACACAAAAGCCAACATTGCTTCCTTTACCAATGCTTCGTTGCCATGTGTGTGCGCAGCCACGCGGGGTACCCGAATACTGTACAGCTCCTGGGATTGCCTGTCTTACTTCATTTCAAAGTGCAGTTTCTGTGCACACTGGGGCTCAATTTGCAATTCCCTGTAAATTGCGTGGTCGGGCTGTTGCCTCTGTGCAATTTATGTCATTTGCACTGGGAGGCCTGCTCTGCTGCAGGCATGGGCAAGTCTACTTAGGCATGGGATCTGGACCTCTGCTATGCACCACTCTACTCTACTTGGAGCGTTCTCCTAGGAACCGTGCCTTCCTACTCACACACTGCCTTCTCTCTCTCACACAGAGATACAGCGTGGAGATGACCATCCGTGAGCCCAAGATCCGGGAGTTGCTGGGGAAGATTGCCGTGCTGAGCCGGAGCGGCCCCCCGCTGCCTGGTGACGTCCTGCAGCGGGTGGATCTGATCCGCGAGAAGTGGGACCTCCTCGGGGTATGCATCGCTTTTCTCACTACTCCCATCAACAGCATGTGATTGTGTTTAGGTGTATAAAGAGTGCTTTGAGTTGGGTTCAGGCCTCAGCATGCGGAAAGAAGAAAAGACCAAAGGGGAAAACCCCTGAGTATGTTATGAATGTATCATATTTAACCGAGCCACAGAGGATTGTGGTCGATATGTGATGAACGTGTTTAGCCTCTTCTCACAGGCAAACCCGCCATGTCCTCCCTTTTTAGCTGGTTTGAATCTATCCCTGATCCTTTTGGCAATCCTATATAATAAAAGGCCAGATGCATGTTTGTCTGATGCCGTCATGCGCAGTAGAGGCTGCCCGAATGCACAGAATGCTCTTCTAGAGAGAGCTGTTGCCTTAGGATATATAGTTGTCCACTTCACATAGCTTCACCTGTTGTCACCGCTAGAGGGAGCTGTAGGCTTAGGATATATCGTGGTCCTACTGTGTTAATGAAAACTTGCACTTTAGCCGTGTACACGTGCCTGTACACTAGTCTGATGATAACAGGTTAATTTCGTTGTTGTGGAATTGGCACCTTTCATTGGTGATTCAGAAGCTATTTCCATTGATCTGGCTAGCTAGTGTTGTGTTTGAATCACACCATTCAACTACAATACCCATCTTCAATTCCCTTCCTTTTTCCACAACATACTGGTGCACCTCCCTAATACTGCTGTTCTTTTGTTTTGCATTTTCTTTCCAAGTACCATTGATAAACCTCGAGAGTGTCTCTAAACTACTTCAAAAATATGTCAGAGGGGGACTTCTAAGATGGCCGCCGTGAAGAGAGCAGCAGAAAGGCAGCACGTGCTCTCATCCCCCTACACCAGCAATAAAGCAGCTACCATAAGCATCCTTCCCTTGGTGGGGAACCTACCAAAATCGGTGCAAGAACGGAGCGGGTAAGCTGCGGTGCAGAGGAGGAACGGCCCGGGGCCTTGTAGCCGCGTGGTGGACTGCAGGCCTGAAGCACTGGCAGGCAGGTAGGTCATTGCAGAGGCCGACAAGGTTCAGCCCCCCGGCAGCAGGGTGAGACAGGTAACGCCGGACGGCCCAGGAGGGCCAGCTAATCAGGGAAGAGTCCTGGGAACGAGGGGCTCCCCCTTTCCCCTCTGTTGTGCACCTAGATGCAGTGTTGGCCCGGGCCAGTAATTAAGGGGAAACGGGAGCGGGAAGTGGCAGCCCGACTCGGAGTCAGGGCAGAGGGAATAAGGTGAGCGGCAGCGGGCAGCAGCACAGCAGGCAGCTAGGCACAGCACACTGAAGCGAATGGAGCAGGGAGCTGGAGGGGAGTGAGGAGGAGGCCCAGGAGAGCAGCCTAGAAGGAGTCCATCCCAGCTAATAAGACCCAAGCGGAAGAAGGACCCTTGAGGCCAGGGGCCTGGGAGAGCCCTAGCAGGAGCTTAGTGGAAGGCAAAGCTGGGGCACCACACGAGGGGTAGGGTGCACTGAAGATCTACCAGAAGTGGGAGTGGAGCTGCTGAGCAGGAGGGGCTGCAGGGGCACCCCCACAACCAGTGTCAGAGAGGAGGGCTGTGGCCCTAGGGAGCACCAGACGAGTGTGAGGTGTGTGATACCAGGGGGGTAATCCAGCTGACCCCCGCCACCCCCCCAGGTACCCAAACAGAAGTCAGAGCCAAGTGCCACAGGTAGACAAGAAACATCACAGGGAGACCCTGAGTCAAGAGGCAAGGGGGGGGCGAAGCAAATCAGCAGGCCAGTTTGTGAAGAAGAGGGAGTATGACCCCCTTGCACAGGAGAAACCATACCAATGTCACACACAAAAATAAAGACCCGCAAATGGCCTCCAAATCTTCAAAAAAGACCCAGGAAGTGAATTTACAAAAATTGTGGTGCAAAGAAGGGGACATGACCGCGGGGAACGAGCAGGGCTCGTCACCAGGACGAAACACTGAGGAAAACGAGGGGAAAATGAGAGAGAAAGTGGTCACTCAAGAGGTCCACCGGCAATGATTCAAGATTTTGGGGACAAGATCTCCGAGACTATCCAGTTGCAGCTAAGCCTGATGAGGGCAGAACTGTCTCATTCACTGCAGGGAGCAAAGCTTGGAGGTGCGGACGGATGCGGCGGAGAACGCCATTCAAGAACTGGCAGACGACACCCAGAAGGTAGTTGAGCTGGTGCAGGGCCGGGCAACAGTTATCCAAAATCTAGAACTCCAAAGAAAGGATTTGGAGAAGATATCGAGAAAATCCAACATTAGAATAAAAGGGGTGGCGGAAACAGTGGGTGACAGGGACCTGGGGAAGATGGCAAGACACGTGTTTGTGGACCTGCTGGAAGTGTAGGATTGGGCCGGGATACAGTTTGACCGCATCCACAGAGTGGGCCCAAGAAGAGGAGAACCGGGGGCAAGACCCAGAGATGTGGTGGTTGCCCTGCATCAATATGACCAAAAGGAGAGGGTATTGGTGGCTGCCAGAAAAATCAAGTCGATCCATTATAGTGTCTCGGAACTACAAATGTTTCAGGACCTGGTCAGTCTACTCCAGTGAAACGAAGGCTGATGGGCTGCGTGGTGTGAGCACTGGCGCCGGCTGAGGTGCGGCACAGATGGACCTTTCCCTTCAGTCTTTCATTCGAATGGGAGGGGAGGCAACACAGGGTCACAACATGTGAAGAAGGTATGCAGATACTAAAGATGGAGGAGGGAGAAACAGACCGACAGGACAGGAGGCCACCGAGGGAAACCACCAAGAGGAAGGCATGGGAAAGGTCAAAGATCAGCACCACAGGGTCCCAGAAAACAGGCACTGAGCGGCCAGTTAAATCCCGAGGTAAAGGGGTGAAGAGGAGGATTCCCCCAAGAGCCTAGACAAGGACTTGGCAACCTGAGGGGTCTAGGAGATGTCACCTGGGTCCAAACTACAGGGAGCTTGGGGAGGGAGGGAGGGAGGGAGGTATGAAAGCCTCAGAGGGGGGGGTCATAGTGGTTAGTCTGCTGGATGGGGGGATCCACACGCATTCACTCTGGTTTGGTGAATGGACTCAACTCCCAAAAAATGTCCCTTAACGTCAGAGGGCTAAATTCCTCAGTAAAGAGGAAGAAAGTGGAGCAGTTTCTGGAGCCAGAAATCGTAGCCTTTCAGGAAAGGCACATCCAGAAGAGGGACAAGCACACATTAAGGCTTAAAGGCTAGACAAATATTTCAGTTTAACGCTCAGGGGAAGAAGCGAGGGGTACTTATAGCGGCTTGGGACATGACAGGCTTTAGTGTGATAGCTAGTGAGGGCGACAGCGAGGGGACGATATCTCGCTATGTTATTCTGGTGGGAAAGAGATCTATACACCCTAGCTTCAGTTTACGCACCTAACACAGGCCAAAACGAGTTTATATGGGCAGTATTGGCTAAGCTGAAGAGGTTCGCCAAGGGTTATCTAATACTTGTAGGGGACTACAATCTTGCATGGGACCCGCAGGTGGACAGGAGTGTGAGGGCAAGCCATTGGATAGATTAAAAGAGCGATTGTATCAGCTAGTGCTGGTAGATTCCTGGAGGGAACTGCGAGGGGGAATACAGGGTATACGTATTACTCCCATGTCCACAGAACCTTCTCAAGAATCGATTATGCCTGTTACCAAGACGCTTCTGGGGCAGGTTATAGAGCTGGAAGTGGGGGCGATAACTCTCTCAGATCACGCACCTGTTACAGTGGTACTACAAATGGGGAGGCAGGCTTATGGTGTTGGAAATTCCCCAATCATTTAATGAAAGACAAGATTATATGCGAGGAGCTAAAGGTCAAGATCGAGGCGTTTTTTAAGTTTAACATTATAGAGGAGGTACAGGAGCAGGTAATGTTGGGATGCCTTTAAAGCATCTATGAGGGGATAGCAAGGAAGACCCAGAGGAACAAGCAATTGGCCCTTATGCAGGAGGAGCTAGAAACTAGAATTAAACAGCTAATGTGGAAAATGGCGGATAATGCAGGGAGCACACTGAGGAAAGGGTATAGTCTGTTAAGGGGCCAACTAGATGTCCTTCAGACCAGAGCTGCACAGCACTCACTTCTCTACCTCTGACAGAGGTACTATGTGAAGGCGAATAAGGCGGGCCGTCTCCTGGCATGCCAGGTCAGGAAGAAGGAGGCCTCAAGGATGAGGCTCATAATTAAGATGGGGACAGGGGAAGAGAGCGCCGCCCTATCCCACATAATCTCGGCATTCACCGCTTATTACACCAACTTGTACTCCACTGAATCCCCTGAGGAAGGAGACCAGGCAGAATATCTTGCTAATTGTCCACTTCCGAAAAAAATTACACCGCAGGCGAGGGAGGAACTGGAAATAGATATCTCGCCGGTAGAAGTAAGAGCAGCGGTAGCTGCCCTACCGGTGGGGAAATCCCCAGGACTGGATGACCTTTCAATAAAACATTATTTTAAAAAAGATGACCTTTTGGGAGGCATCCATGGAAAAGGCTTAGGTTATTTTGCTCCCGAACCCGGCAAAGAAGCTACCTTGTGTGGCTCATATCGCCCTGTTGTGCTTATCAATTTAGGTGCAAAAATGGATACCAAAGTTTAGCAACACGCTTGGACAAACTACTCCTCAGGCTGATCAACCTCGACCAATCAGGTTTCATTAAACAGAGACAGACCTTTGACAATATTAGGTGGGTGTGCCACTTAATGGAGAAGGTCAACATAAATAGGTCCTCCGCGTTGATGCTAGCGTTAGGCGCAGAGAAGGCATTCGGCCGGGTCGAATGGCCATTTATCTTCTGTAAAATGGAGACCTTGGGGTTTGGATCTCACTTCCTTATGTTAGTCAGAGCTCATTATCGGGCACCTCTTCTGCACCTGGCAATTAATGGACATCTCTCACAGGCCATACAAGTTTTCAGGGGCACCAAACAGGAGCCACTTTTGGTGAGTGTTAGGGAGGAATTCTCCATAGTGGCTAATTTCCCTCACCTAGTGAGTCCCTCAGCAGCTTTGCTGGATTTCAGGGGTTGTTTACTTCATGTTCAGAGTGTGAACCTTTTTATTCCCACTCTCACCTACATTTTTGTGTTAAGTGTTGTTCTTTTTATGTGTCTCATGGACCCAGAGGCTAACCAACTCTGGGGGCATCATCTTTTCCAGTGTGTCACACCGCACCCTCCTTGCAGTGACACCGGGTTGTCTTTTTGACTTCCCCAAAACTCCATTGCTGGGGCTGACTACAGTCCCCCAGCAAAGGTAACGTTGCCAATAACATTAACAGGCTTTTTACAAATTACCGGACTCAGCACACCCTATCTTCTCTAGAGTGCTGAAGGAGTCACTTTGTGCCTCCTGTGTCCAAAGTCCTTTTTGACTTACAGTTGGCACCCATAGTTAAAGGAATTGGCTGGTGGCAGTGGTACTACTACTCTTTTCTTTCTTTAAGTCGCACTTTGGTGTTATTGATTGGGGCACTGTCCGGCCCGGACAGTGACCCCCTGCTGAATGATTGACAGCCAGGCTGTCTGATGGGGGAATTTAGCTTAAATACCCACCTCTTTGGACTGGAAGACAGAGTCGCCATTGGATCGTAGGACTCGACGAGGAGAGACAGAGAGGACAGCTGCAGACGACATCAACACCGGTGGAGCCCTGCTGCAGGTTCGAATTCCTGATCTCCAACGACAGAAGCTCTTCATCAGAATCTTCAAACCCTTAAACTGGTGGGACCAATCAGCTTACTCAGTGCCTGGACCCTCTTCACCCTGGTCGAACTTTGGTAATGTCTTGCCATTGCCGGATAGCCAGTGGGAGAGACCCCAGACCGCACTTAAGGTACCAGAGCCTTTCTTTTTGTTGACGCTTAACCCCTGCTGCAACCGACCGTCCGTGTGGCGCAGGACCCTCCAGTCTGCCTCCTCCCATGAAAGTGAGCCGAGTGGTGGACACCGGAGCCTTCAGGAAACCCACCTGGACAACCGACGCAGTGGGAACCTTCATTGCCATTCTTAAGGTACTGTACACCCTTGTTGGCTTCTCAGAGCTAACCCGAAGGAAGTCGCTCCCGCCTTCCATTTTCAGAAAGGCTGGTGGGCTGCTTTTACCTCGACTAACATTACCCGCTACAGTCCAATTTGTTTTCGCCTGCACAAAGACTTATTCGTTGTTACAGAGAACCGTGTTATCTTGGGCAAATTGACTTTTACCATTTGACCTTGGCATAGGCCTTTTTGTAGATCTACCCTGTTGGTTAATGCCCTTATTAGATTGTGCTGCCTCGATCCGTTAGAAATGATCTTTTCGATTTTACCTTACTTTGCTTTATCTTACTTTAACCCTTCCAAAGATAGGATTGTAGAGTGCCATTTATCGGTCTCCTTGCTTGGGACCATAGACTTGTCTGCAATCATTAGAAGTGTGTTTCGAAGTTACATTGTTGACTATTCTGATTTTAACTGCTTTTCTAGTGACCTGTTCGAAAATACTTGCCAGAAAGAAAGAAATATATATTCTTTTACAAAGTAGCCTTGTAAGTGTCTATTTGAATCACTGTAATTGACGTACTCATGTGTAATTCCCTGTACTGCTCATCTAACTCTTGAGATAAGTCTGGCCACTCGACCTCGCTACCACTTTCCTGTGTGGCACGGGCTTGTACCAAAGGTGAATTTGTGCTAACACCTGTGAGCTTAATCCTGTGTAGTGGTCCCAGAGGGTACTGCGTAGGATTCTGCCTTAACAGTGAGAATCGGGGCGATTCGTGACATTAGAGGGATCTTCTTGGGGGGGGGGGCGGGGAGCGTAAGGTTATGGCCTTTGCGGGTGACCTGCTCCTCTTGGTCTCAGAGCCGGACACAACACTTCCAGCGATATCGAGGGTACTCTGGCTTTTTGGGGCAGTGGCAGGGCTTGAGATCAATGCTCATAAGTCGGAACTGTTGGAACTGACAGGCCCTTCCTTAAGGGTTCAGGGACTTTGGAGTGCCGTGCCATATAAGTGGCCGACAAGAGTGTAAAATACCTGGGGATTCAAATTATGGGATCGCTGGACTCGTTAGGCCAACTACGCTCCCCTGTTAGAGAAGGTGAGACAACTGTTTTCCGAATAGGGACCTCTCTCCATATCGTGACTGGGGAAGATCAACGTGCTGAAAATGGTGATCTTACCCAGGATCCTGTATTACTTTATGGCTCTCCCAGTGGCGGTGCCCATGGGCTTCTTTTGGAGTCTCCAAAAGCATGTGGGGGTGTTTCTGTGGAACCATACAAAACCCAGGGTGTCCATGAAATTAATGATGGCTCCTAAATGCAAGGGGGATAACCAAACCTATGGCCTTACTACTTAGTTGCACAGATTAGATGTGTCCGGGAATGGTTTTGGGGTAACTGCGAAAAATGTGGTGCCGGATGGACAGGGCAGTGGTGGGTAAGCCACTGGAGGAAGTACTGTGGCAGCCTAAGGCGGATAGGCCCAAGAATATGTACTTAAACCGGAAAACGGCTCTGGTGGGGGATTCCTGGGATGCGTTGTTTCAACAGGTGTCCCCAACCTCCCTCCGCTTCCCACTAACACCCTTGTTTAGGAACCCTCAGTTTACACACTGCGGCAGGAAAAGGAAACATATGCCGGGTGGGAAGAGGTGGGGTGCCGCAGGTTACGAGATATGTTCGTAAGGAATTAAGTTAATGGGATAATTCGCTCAAAAATGTTATTGTTTAAAAAGATTGCCCATGATAAAAAATATATATTAACATTATTTTTACAAAAGGTTCCGATGTACATTTTTCGGCAAATGATGCTCAAAGTCCGGACTAGGTGGCATCCATTTTCTCAAATTAACCGGCCTCCTGTGTTTCAGTTAACTCGGCTCTCGCGGCAGTAATCAAGCAAAAGCCCCCTACTGGGAGCTTTTGCTTATTGCTGCCGCAGAGAAGAGAATGCTGTCAGGCTACAATGAAATCATGAAGCGATGGAAGCAAGGGCCCGCCGGCCCTCGCTTCCATTGCACAGACCTGCTTGCTGGAGAGGACTACCGTTATCCCACATGCAAGGTGTGTGTGGTAAGTCATGCAATGTGTGGAGAGGCACACTATTGCTGTTGGTGATACTCTGTGCGAAAATGCATGCAACTTGTGGAGAAATGAGAAATGCAGTACGGCTGACCAGGCCGAACATGGAATGAACATATGGGATGGCCATGGTTGGCACACTCAGTCGCACGGAAGCCGAGACCCCTCTGTGATAGAGGTCTGTGCGGGCACTGGATGAGGCTCCGGTAAGAAATTGGAAAGCAAAGAGTAGCACCCATTAACAGGCCAGTATGCCCATAGTTTAAAAATTTACCGAAGTTGCACTTCATTTCATCATATTTATTTGGCAACAAGAATGTGCGCACTGAGGCATGGGGCTGGGGATATTAAAGGAATGCACTATTTCATACGGTGCAGCGCCTCTACATGAATGGTCCCGCTAGCGCAAGTGGAGGTAGCTCAGAGGCAGAGCACATGCTTTGCATGCAGGAGTCCACTGTTTCCAGGATAGTGTTTGATACATTTTAAACAACAGATGTGGGTCTGCTGACAACACTCACTATACGAAATGTACTCCGTATGCAACACTTGCCCTTTAGTTCACACTTACCCTGATGGAACGGAGTTGGCTGTGCCTTGGACAGGAACCACTTGACAAGGTGATGGTGTCACAGCTCCCCGCAGGTACATGACCAAAGTCGCAGCAGCAGTGACAGGAGATCCAGCCCTATACACCGGCTGCATGTCAGACGTAGTCCTCCCAGCCCAGAGCAGCAGCAGGCGCGGCCCTGCAGCCATGGCTAGAGTCCGCTGGATGGCTTTGGGAGCTGGGTACAGTGGTCAGCAGTCCAGCGGGCGATTTTCTCAGGAGCCTCCTCTGGAGCGGCGGATTGGGAATTCGTCAATCCCTGCCAAGAGCATGCTGCAAACAATGCTGGCAGCAGTCCCTGCTCTCCGGCTGCAATAACAAAAGCTCCCAGCACGGGGCTTTTGCTTGATTACTGACTCATGAGCAGAGTTAACAGAAACTCAGGAAGCTTGTTCTTTTCACAAAATGGATGCCTCCTAGTGCTGGAAAATCAGGACTTTGAGGCCCATTTACAAAGTATTTCACATAGGAACTTTGTGTAAAAATAATTTTTGTATATATTTTTCACCATGGGCAATCTTTTTAAGCAATAAAATATTTGAGCAAACTACCCCTTTAAGGCCTTCAACATTTGCAAGTGGGATTTTGGGCTGGGGGAAGGCGAGAGATATCGATACTCGTAACTGAGACACTGGCACTGGCTCTTGAATCCTTTGATCAGAACCGGGGCCAGCAGGGAGCTCACTCCATTTGAGAGATATGTTACGACAGACTCAGGCAGCAAACACCTGGTGGGAGCAATGTATACAATTGCGTCAGAGGGACCTCAGACCCCAGTATGGCCCTACATGTCCCAGTGGGAGATGGCGTTGAGAATCAAGTTGAGGAGGAGTTGTGGGCTCCAGCTGTGGGCCGAGATACCCAGGCGCACACAGGCCATTCAAGTGCAGGAGATCTGGGTGAAGGTAATGATCCAATGGCACCTCACACCAGAAAAACTACACATGTACTATCCCAAACTGTCAGCACTGTGCTGGAGCGGTTTTGGGGATGTGAGGTCCTGGAAGTACATTTGGTCGGAATGCTTGATAATACAGCCTTTCTGGGGTATGGTCGGCACAGCACTGCGCAAGGTTTTTGGCATCCAGGTTTCACATAAGGTGGGGCAGGCCATGTTGGGGATGAGCGACGTTCTGGGGAACCTGCCCACAAGGGCGCAAGGGAAGGCATTTATAATCCTGATGGTGGCGGCGTTGCTGTTGGTGGTGCACAAATGGAAGCAGAAGAGTGCCCCGTCAGAGCACGAATGGGTGGGTAAGTTCTGGAACTTCGAGATTCTAGAGGGAGTGACTTACTCAATTCAGGGGGACCATCAAAAATTCCTTATGGACTGGGACGTAATTGTGGACTTTCTCAAAAAGGACTCAAGAGCTGTCTGGTGCCCTCGGAAAATGCGGCTGTTGGGCTTGGTTTGAACATGTATGAGCGACCAAAAGGGGATAATGCTTTTTGGGCCCAAACTGATAGTGGCCACAGCGAGACACAGGGAAAAGGGGGGAGTGCTGCGGAGGACTTGAATCGGAAGAGGGACTTTGCCAAGTTGAATGATGCAAACGCCAGGAAACTGGAGGTAGCGTACGAGTGGGGGAGCGGGGGGTTTGGAGGTGGATGTGGAACTGTGGGGGGCAGTTTTTATGCTATTGGTGATGGAATGGGGTTGCTGGGTCTTGTATGGGGGGGAGGGATGAGAAGGGGCGGGGTTGTGGTTATGCTGTTACACAAATGCAAATAAAATGTACATTTAAAAAGAAATAGGGATCCTCGATGGACACATACTGGCTCTCACCCCAACCCCCCTGGTCACTCAGTATTCCTGACCTTCCAGGAGACCCTCAGAACACCTCGGTGGCTAGGGGACAGGACCATACTTTGGTCGCGATGCCGCCGCACCGCGCAGAGAAGGCGTTACTAATGTGTGATTGGGTCCTCCGGTGCCCGACTCTCCCGCCAATTGTCTGCTCCTTGTTCAATGCTTGTCTCCCACCCGACTTTAATCATTCTACTCTGTATAATACACACCAAGAAATGTGTAAGGAAAACAGGCTCCGGTGCGCACCGCCAGATTGATGTACACGAGCTGTCACGCATGAGGAGCCATTCATAACATGTATTCAACAACTACATAGCAGAGACAGTGCTGTGTAGCTGGGAGTGGGAGCGTTTGGGGGGGCTGGATGTGGAGCTCCTCTTAGCCTGCAACCCTGGAACCAGATCTGACGTGAATGGGGTCTGGGACAGGGAGGACTAGAAGGTATCCTGGGATACAGGGACAGGGCGATTCATGGGCGTAAGTTCCAGTAGGTGACAAACACCCCTGTCCACCCTTAAAATTACACCCATGGTTGGCTAGGTGGTGGGGGTGGTAGATGTAGATAAGGGTTGGGCTCCTCTGATTGGGTCAGCAGGCTTTCTTGGACCAACTTCAAATCCACTTTAGTATCAGGATGGAGCTCAGAATGCAACTCTGCAGAAGACAGGCTATTATTCCAGTGAGCTGGGGTCAGGATACCAGGGTACCAGTGCAGTGAGCTGGGGTCAGGGTACCAGTACAGTGAGCTGGGGTCAGGATACAAGGGTACCAGTGCAGCGAGCTGGGGTCAGGGTACCAGGGTACCAGTGCAGCAAGCTGGGGTCCGGGTACCAGTGCAGTGAGCTGGGGCCAGGGTACCAGTACAGTGAGCTGGGGTCAGGGTATCAGTGCAGTGAGCTGGGGTCAGGATACCAGGGTACCAGTGCAGCGAGCTGGGGTCAGGGTACCTGTGCAGTGAGCTGGGGCCAGGGTACCAGTACAGTGAGCTGGGATCAGGGTATCAGTGCAGTGAGCTGGGGTCAGGGTATCAGTGCAGTGAGCTGGGGTCAGGATACCAGGGTACCAGTGCAGCGAGCTGGGGTCAGGGTACCAGTACAGTGAGCTGGGGTCAGGATACCAGGGTACCAGTGCAGTGAGCTGGGGTCAGGATACCAGGGTACCAGTGCAGCGAGCTGGGGTCAGGGTACCAGTGCAACGAGCTGGGGTCAGGGTACCAGTGCAGTGAGCTGGGGCCAGGGTACCAGTACAGTGAGCTGGGGCCTGGGTACCAGTGCAGTGAGCTGGGGTCAGGGTACCAGTGCAGTGAGCTGGGGTCAAGGTACCAGTACAGTGAGCTGGGGTCAAGGTACCAGTACAGTGAGCTGGGGTCTGGGTACCAGTACAGTGAGCTGGGGTCAGGGTATTAGTGCAGTGAGCTGGGGTCAGGGTACCAGTGCAGTGAGCTGGGGTCAGGGTACCAGTACAGTGAGCTTGGGTCAGGGTACCAGTGCAGTGAGCTTGGGTCAGGGTACCAGTGCAGTGAGCTTGGGTCAGCGTACCAGTGCAGTGAGCAGGGGTCAGGCTATCAGTGCAGTGAGCTTGGGTCAGGGTACCAGTGCAGTGAGCTGGGGTCGGGGTACCAGAGCAGTGAGCTGGGGTCGGGGTACCAGAGCAGTGAGCTGGGGTCAGGGTACCAGTGCAGTGAGCTTGGGTCAGGCTATCAGTGAAGTGAGCTTGGGTCAGGATACCAGTACAGTGAGCTTGGGTCAGGGTCACAGTGCAGTGAGCTTGGGCCAGGGTACCAGTGCAGTGAGCTGGGGTCAGGATACCAGTGCAGTGAGCTGGGGTCAGGGTACCAGTGCAGCGAGCTGGGGCCAGGGTACCAGAGCAGTGAGCTTGGGTCAGAATACCAGAGCAGTACAATGGGGTCAGGGTCCCAGTGTAGTAGGATGGGGTGAGGGTCACAGTGCAGTGAGATGCAGTCAGGGTCACAGTGCAGTGAGATGCGGTCACAGAACCAATGCATTGAGATGGGTTGCGGTGCCAGGGTAGTGAGCTGGGGTCATGGTACCAATGCAGTGAGCTGGGGTCAGGGTACCAGTGCAGTGAGCTTGGATCAGGGTCACAGTGCAGTGAGCTTGGGTCAGGGTCCCAGTGCAATGAGCTTGGGTCAGCGTACCAGTGCAGTGAGCTGGGGTCAGGGTACCAGTGCAGAGAGCTTGGGTCAGAGTACCAGTGCAGTGAGCTGCGGTCAGGGTACCAGTGCAGTGAGCTTGGGTCAGGGTACCAGTGCAGCTAGCTTGGGCCAGGTTACCAGTGCAGCTAGCTGGGGTCAGGGTACCAGTGCAGCTAGCTTGGGCCAGGGTACTAGTACAGTGAGCTTGGGTCAGGGTCACAGTGCAGTGAGCTTGGGTCAGGGTACCAGTACAGTGAGCTTGGGTCAGGGTACCAGTGCAATGAGCTTGGGTCAGGGTCACAGTGCAGTGAGCTTGGGTCAGGGTACCAGTGCAGTGAGCTGGGATCAGGGTACCAGTGTAGTAGGATGGGGTCAGGGTACCAGTGCAGCGAGCTGGCATCAGGGTACCAGTGCAGTGAGCTTGGGACAGAATACCAGAGCAGTACAATGGGGTCAGGGTCCCAGTGTAGTAGGATGGGGTGAGGGAACCAGTGCAGTGAGATGCAGTCAGGGTCACAGTGCAGTGAGATGGGGTCACAGAACCAATGCAGTGAGATGGGGTTGCAGTGCCAGGGTAGTGAGCGGGGGTCAGGGTACCAATACAGTGAGTGGGGGTCAGGGTACCAATACAGTGAGCTGGGGTCAGGGTACCAGTGCAGTGAGCTTGGTTCAGGGTCACAGTGCAGTGAGCTTGTGTCAGGGTACCAGTGCATTGAGCTTGGGTCAGGGTACCAGTGCAGTGAGCTGGGGTCAGGGTACTAGTACAGTGAGCTGGGGTCAGCATACCAGAGCAGTACAATGGGGTCAGGGTCCCAGTGTAGTAGGATCGGGTGAGGGAACCAGTGCAGTGAGATGCAGTCAGGGTCACGGTGCAGTGAGATGGGGTTAGGGTACCAGTGCAGTAAGATGGGGTCACAGAACCAATGCAGTGAGACGGGGTTGCAGTGCCAGGGTAGTGAGATGGGGTCAGGGACAACGGCAGTGAGATGCAGTTAGGGTACCAGTGCAGTGAGATGCGGTCACAGAACCAATGCAGTGAGATGGGGTTGCAGTGCCAGGGTAGTGAGATGGGGTCAGGGTACCAGTGCAGTGAGCTGGGGTCAGGGTACCAGTGCAGTGAGCTTGGGTCAGGATACCAGTAGAGTGAGCTTGGGTCAGGGTCACAGTGCAGTGAGCTTGGGTCAGGGTCACAGTGCAGTGAGCTTGTGTCAGGGTACCAGTGCAGTGAGCTTGTGTCAGGGTACCAGTGCATTGAGCTTGGGTCAGGGTACCAGTGCAGCGAGCTGGGGTCAGGGTACCAGTGCAGTGAGCTGGGGCCAGGGTACCAGTACAGTGAGCTGGGATCAGGGTATCAGTGCAGTGAGCTGGGGTCAGGGTATCAGTGCAGTGAGCTGGGGTCAGGATACCAGGGTACCAGTGCAGCGAGCTGGAGTCAGGGTACCAGTGCAGCGAGCTGGGGTCAGGGTACCAGTGCAGTGAGCTGGGGCCAGGGTACCAGTACAGTGAGCTGGGATCAGGGTATCAGTGCAGTGAGCTGGGGTCAGGGTATCAGTGCAGTGAGCTGGGGTCAGGATACCAGGGTACCAGTACAGCGAGCTGGGGTCAGGGTACCAGTACAGTGAGCTGGGGTCAGGATACCAGGGTACCAGTGCAGTGAGCTGGGGTCAGGATACCAGGGTACCAGTGCAGCGAGCTGGGGTCAGGGTACCAGTGCAACAAGCTGGGGTCAGGGTACCAGTGCAGTGAGCTGGGGCCAGGGTACCAGTACAGTGAGCTGGGGCCTGGGTACCAGTGCAGTGAGCTGGGGTCAGGGTACCAGTGTAGTGAGCTGGGGTCAGGGTACCAGTGCAGTGAGCTGGAGTCAAGGTACCAGTACAGTAAGCTGGGGTCAAGGTACCAGTACAGTGAGCTGGGGTCAGGGTATCAGTGCAGTGAGCTGGGGTCAGGGTACCAGTGCAGTGAGCTGGGGTCAGGGTACCAGTGCAGTGAGATTGGGTCAGGGTACCAGTGCAGTGAGCTTAGGTCAGGGTACCAGTGCAGTGAGCTTGGGTCAGGGTACCAGTGCAGTGAGCTTGGGTCAGGGTACCAGTGCAGTGAGCTGGGGTCGGGGTACCAGAGCAGTGAGCTGGGGTCGGGGTACCAGAGCAGTGAGCTGGGGTCAGGGTACCAGTGCAGTGAGCTTGGGTCAGGCTATCAGTGAAGTGAGCTTGGGTCAGGATACCAGTACAGTGAGCTTGGGTCAGGGTCACAGTGCAGTGAGCTTGGGCCAGGGTACCAGTGCAGTGAGCTGGGGTCAGGATACCAGTGCAGTGAGCTGGGGTCAGGGTACCAGTGCAGCGAGCTGGGGCCAGGGTACCAGAGCAGTGAGCTTGGGTCAGAATACCAGAGCAGTACAATGGGGTCAGGGTCCCAGTGTAGTAGGATGGGGTGAGGGTCACAGTGCAGTGAGATGCAGTCAGGGTCACAGTGCAGTGAGATGCGGTCACAGAACCAATGCATTGAGATGGGTTGCGGTGCCAGGGTAGTGAGCTGGGGTCATGGTACCAATGCAGTGAGCTGGGGTCAGGGTACCAGTGCAGTGAGCTTGGATCAGGGTCACAGTGCAGTGAGCTTGGGTCAGGGTCCCAGTGCAATGAGCTTGGGTCAGCGTACCAGTGCAGTGAGCTGGGGTCAGGGTACCAGTGCAGAGAGCTTGGGTCAGAGTACCAGTGCAGTGAGCTGCGGTCAGGGTACCAGTGCAGTGAGCTTGGGTCAGGGTACCAGTGCAGCTAGCTTGGGCCAGGTTACCAGTGCAGCTAGCTGGGGTCAGGGTACCAGTGCAGCTAGCTTGGGCCAGGGTACTAGTACAGTGAGCTTGGGTCAGGGTCACAGTGCAGTGAGCTTGGGTCAGGGTACCAGTACAGTGAGCTTGGGTCAGGGTACCAGTGCAATGAGCTTGGGTCAGGGTCACAGTGCAGTGAGCTTGGGTCAGGGTACCAGTGCAGTGAGCTGGGATCAGGGTACCAGTGTAGTAGGATGGGGTCAGGGTACCAGTGCAGCGAGCTGGCATCAGGGTACCAGTGCAGTGAGCTTGGGACAGAATACCAGAGCAGTACAATGGGGTCAGGGTCCCAGTGTAGTAGGATGGGGTGAGGGAACCAGTGCAGTGAGATGCAGTCAGGGTCACAGTGCAGTGAGATGGGGTCACAGAACCAATGCAGTGAGATGGGGTTGCAGTGCCAGGGTAGTGAGCGGGGGTCAGGGTACCAATACAGTGAGTGGGGGTCAGGGTACCAATACAGTGAGCTGGGGTCAGGGTACCAGTGCAGTGAGCTTGGTTCAGGGTCACAGTGCAGTGAGCTTGTGTCAGGGTACCAGTGCATTGAGCTTGGGTCAGAGTACCAGTGCAGTGAGCTGGGGTCAGGGTACTAGTACAGTGAGCTGGGGTCAGCATACCAGAGCAGTACAATGGGGTCAGGGTCCCAGTGTAGTAGGATCGGGTGAGGGAACCAGTGCAGTGAGATGCAGTCAGGGTCACGGTGCAGTGAGATGGGGTTAGGGTACCAGTGCAGTAAGATGGGGTCACAGAACCAATGCAGTGAGACGGGGTTGCAGTGCCAGGGTAGTGAGATGGGGTCAGGGACAACGGCAGTGAGATGCAGTTAGGGTACCAGTGCAGTGAGATGCGGTCACAGAACCAATGCAGTGAGATGGGGTTGCAGTGCCAGGGTAGTGAGATGGGGTCAGGGTACCAGTGCAGTGAGCTGGGGTCAGGGTACCAGTGCAGTGAGCTTGGGTCAGGATACCAGTAGAGTGAGCTTGGGTCAGGGTCACAGTGCAGTGAGCTTGGGTCAGGGTCACAGTGCAGTGAGCTTGTGTCAGGGTACCAGTGCAGCGAGCTTGTGTCAGGGTACCAGTGCATTGAGCTTGGGTCAGGGTACCAGTGCAGCGAGCTGGGGTCAGGGTACCAGTGCAGTGAGCTGGGGCCAGGGTACCAGTACAGTGAGCTGGGATCAGGGTATCAGTGCAGTGAGCTGGGGTCAGGGTATCAGTGCAGTGAGCTGGGGTCAGGATACCAGGGTACCAGTGCAGCGAGCTGGAGTCAGGGTACCAGTGCAGCGAGCTGGGGTCAGGGTACCAGTGCAGTGAGCTGGGGCCAGGGTACCAGTACAGTGAGCTGGGATCAGGGTATCAGTGCAGTGAGCTGGGGTCAGGGTATCAGTGCAGTGAGCTGGGGTCAGGATACCAGGGTACCAGTACAGCGAGCTGGGGTCAGGGTACCAGTACAGTGAGCTGGGGTCAGGATACCAGGGTACCAGTGCAGTGAGCTGGGGTCAGGATACCAGGGTACCAGTGCAGCGAGCTGGGGTCAGGGTACCAGTGCAACAAGCTGGGGTCAGGGTACCAGTGCAGTGAGCTGGGGCCAGGGTACCAGTACAGTGAGCTGGGGCCTGGGTACCAGTGCAGTGAGCTGGGGTCAGGGTACCAGTGTAGTGAGCTGGGGTCAGGGTACCAGTGCAGTGAGCTGGAGTCAAGGTACCAGTACAGTAAGCTGGGGTCAAGGTACCAGTACAGTGAGCTGGGGTCAGGGTATCAGTGCAGTGAGCTGGGGTCAGGGTACCAGTGCAGTGAGCTGGGGTCAGGGTACCAGTGCAGTGAGATTGGGTCAGGGTACCAGTGCAGTGAGCTTAGGTCAGGGTACCAGTGCAGTGAGCTTGGGTCAGGGTACCAGTGCAGTGAGCTTGGGTCAGCGTACCAGTGCAGTGAGCTGGGGTCAGGCTATCAGTGCACTGAGCTTGGGTCAGGGTACCAGTGCAGTGAGCTGGGGTCGGGGTACCACTACAGTGAGCTGGGGTCAGCATAGCAGAGCAGTACAATGGGGTCAGGGTCCCAGTGTAGTAGGATCGGGTGAGGCAAACCAGTGTAGTGAGATGCAGTCAGGGTCACGGTGCAGTGAGATGGGGTTAGGGTACCAGTGCAGTAAGATGGGGTCACAGAACCAATGCAGTGAGACGGGGTTGCAGTGCCAGGGTAGTGAGATGGGGTCAGGGACAACGGCAGTGAGATGCAGTTAGGGTACCAGTGCAGTGAGATGCGGTCACAGAACCAATGCAGTGAGATGGGGTTGCAGTGCCAGGGTAGTGAGATAGGGTCAGGGTACCAGTGCAGTGAGCTGGGGTCAGGGTACCAGTGCAGTGAGCTTGGGTCAGGATACCAGTAGAGTGAGCTGGGGTCAGGGTACCAGTGCAGTGAGCTGGGGCCAGGGTACCAGTACAGTGAGCTGGGATCAGGGTATCAGTGCAGTGAGCTGGGGTCAGGGTATCAGTGCAGTGAGCTGGGGTCAGGATACCAGGGTACCAGTACAGCGAGCTGGGGTTAGGGTACCAGTGCAGTGAGCTGGGGCCAGGGTACCAGTACAGTGAGCTGGGGTCAGGGTATCAGTGCAGTGAGCTGGGGTCAGGATACCAGGGTACCAGTGCAGCGAGCTGGGGTCAGGGTACCAGTGCAGTGAGCTGGGGCCAGGGTACCAGTACAGTGAGCTGGGATCAGGGTATCAGTGCAGTGAGCTGGGGTCAGGGTATCAGTGCAGTGAGCTGGGGTCAGGATACCAGGGTACCAGTGCAGCGAGCTGGGGTCAGGATACCAGTACAGTGAGCTGGGGTCAGGATACCAGGGTACCAGTGCAGTGAGCTGGGGTCAGGATACCAGGGTACCAGTGCAGCGAGCTGGGGTCAGGGTACCAGTGCAACGAGCTGGGGTCAGGGTACCAGTGCAGTGAGCTGGGGCCAGGGTACCAGTACAGTGATCTGGGGCCTGGGTACCAGTGCAGTGAGCTGGGGTCAGGGTACCAGTGCAGTGAGCTGGGGTCAAGGTACCAGTACAGTGAGCTGGGGTCAAGGTACCAGTACAGTGAGCTGGGGTCTGGGTACCAGTACAGTGAGCTGGGGTCAGGGTATCAGTGCAGTGAGCTGGGGTCAGGGTACCAGTGCAGTGAGCTGGGGTCAGGGTACCAGTGCAGTGAGCTTGGGTCAGGGTACCAGTGCAGTGAGCTTAGGTCAGGGTACCAGTGCAGTGAGCTTGGGTCAGGGTACCAGTGCAGTGAGCTTGGGTCAGCGTACCAGTGCAGTGAGCAGGGGTCAGGCTATCAGTGCAGTGAGCTTGGGTCAGGGTACCAGTGCAGTGAGCTGGGGTCGGGGTACCAGAGCAGTGAGCTGGGGTCAGGGTACCAGTGAAGTGAGCTTGGGTCAGGATACCAGTACAGTGAGCTTGGGTCAGGGTCACAGTGCAGTGAGCTTGGGCCAGGGTACCAGTGCAGTGAGCTGGGGTCAGGATACCAGTGCAGTGAGCTTGTGTCAGGGTACCAGTGCATTGAGCTTGGGTCAGGGTACCAGTGCAGCGAGCTGGGGTCAGGGTACCAGTGCAGTGAGCTGGGGCCAGGGTACCAGTACAGTGAGCTGGGATCAGGGTATCAGTGCAGTGAGCTGGGGTCAGGGTATCAGTGCAGTGAGCTGGGGTCAGGATACCAGGGTACCAGTGCAGCGAGCTGGGGTCAGGGTACCAGTGCAGTGAGCTGGGGCCAGGGTACCAGTACAGTGAGCTGGGATCAGGGTATCAGTGCAGTGAGCTGGGGTCAGGGTATCAGTGCAGTGAGCTGGGGTCAGGATACCAGGGTACCAGTACAGCGAGCTGGGGTCAGGGTACCAGTACAGTGAGCTGGGGTCAGGATACCAGGGTACCAGTGCAGTGAGCTGGGGTCAGGATACCAGGGTACCAGTGCAGCGAGCTGGGGTCAGGGTACCAGTGCAACAAGCTGGGGTCAGGGTACCAGTGCAGTGAGCTGGGGCCAGGGTACCAGTACAGTGAGCTGGGGCCTGGGTACCAGTGCAGTGAGCTGGGGTCAGGGTACCAGTGTAGTGAGCTGGGGTCAGGGTACCAGTGCAGTGAGCTGGAGTCAAGGTACCAGTACAGTAAGCTGGGGTCAAGGTACCAGTACAGTGAGCTGGGGTCAGGGTGCCAGTACAGTGAGCTGGGGTCAGGGTATCAGTGCAGTGAGCTGGGGTCAGG
The DNA here is from genome assembly GCF_040938575.1 of Ambystoma mexicanum. Lineage (NCBI taxonomy): Eukaryota > Metazoa > Chordata > Amphibia > Caudata > Ambystomatidae > Ambystoma > Ambystoma mexicanum. The sequence goes on along the minus strand of NC_090940.1, from coordinate 36,004,256 downwards.
GTACCAGTGCAGTGAGCTGGGGTCAGGGTACCAGTGCAGTGAGATTGGGTCAGGGTACCAGTGCAGTGAGCTTAGGTCAGGGTACCAGTGCAGTGAGCTTGGGTCAGGGTACCAGTGCAGTGAGCTTGGGTCAGCGTACCAGTGCAGTGAGCTGGGGTCAGGCAATCAGTGCAGTGAGCTTGGGTCAGGGTACCAGTGCAGTGAGCTGGGGTCGGGGTACCACTACAGTGAGCTGGGGTCAGCATAGCAGAGCAGTACAATGGGGTCAGGGTCCCAGTGTAGTAGGATCGGGTGAGGCAAACCAGTGTAGTGAGATGCAGTCAGGGTCACGGTGCAGTGAGATGGGGTTAGGGTACCAGTGCAGTAAGATGGGGTCACAGAACCAATGCAGTGAGACGGGGTTGCAGTGCCAGCGTAGTTAGATGAGGTCATTGACAACGGCAGTGAGATGCAGTTAGGGTACCAGTGCAGTGAGATGCGGTCACAGAACCAATGCAGTGAGATGGGGTTGCAGTGCCAGGGTAGTGAGATAGGGTCAGGGTACCAGTGCAGTGAGCTGGGGTCAGGGTACCAGTGCAGTGAGCTTGGGTCAGGATACCAGTAGAGTGAGCTGGGGACAGGGTACCAGTGCAGTGAGCTGGGGCCAGGGTACCAGTACAGTGAGCTGGGATCAGGGTATCAGTGCAGTGAGCTGGGGTCAGGGTATCAGTGCAGTGAGCTGGGGTCAGGATACCAGGGTACCAGTACAGCGAGCTGGGGTTAGGGTACCAGTACAGTGAGCTGGGGTCAGGGTATCAGTGCAGTGAGCTGGGGTCAGGCTACCAGGGTACCAGTGCAGCGAGCTGGGGTCAGGGTACCAGTACAGTGAGCTGGGGTCAGGATACCAGGGTACCAGTGCAGTGAGCTGGGGTCAGGATACCTGGGTACCAGTGCAGCGAGCTGGGGTCAGGGTACCAGTGCAACGAGCTGGGGTCAGGGTACCAGTGCAGTGAGCTGGGGCCAGGGTACCAGTACAGTGAGCTGGGGCCTGGGTACCAGTGCAGTGAGCTGGGATCAGGGTACCAGTGTAGTGAGCTGGGGTCAGGGTACCAGTGCAGTGAGCTGGGGTCAAGGTACCAGTACAGTGAGCTGGGGTCTGGGTACCAGTACAGTGAGCTGGGGTCAGGGTATCAGTGCAGTGAGTTGGGGTCAGGGTACCAGTGCAGTGAGCTGGGGTCAGGGTACCAGTGCAGTGAGCTTGGGTCAGGGTACCAGTGCAGTGAGCTTAGGTCAGGGTACCAGTGCAGTGAGCTTGGGTCAGGGTACCAGTGCAGTGAGCTTGGGTTAGCGTACCTGTGCAGTGAGCTGGGGTCAGGCTATCAGTCCAGTGAGCTTGGGTCAGGGTACCAGTGCAGTGAGCTGGGGTCGGGGTACCAGAGCAGTGAGCTTGGGTCAGGGTACCAGAGCAGTGAGCTGGGGTCAGGGTACCAGTGCAGTGAGCTTGGGTCAGGCTATCAGTGAAGAGAGCTTGGGTCAGGATACCAGTACAGTGAGCTTGGGTCAGGGTCACAGTGCAGTGAGCTTGGGCCAGGGTACCAGTGCAGTGAGCTGGGGTCAGGATACCAGTGCAGTGAGCTGGGGTCAGGGTACCAGTGCAGCTAGCTTGGGTCAGGGTACTAGTACAGTGAGTTTGGGTCAGGGTCACAGTGCAGTGAGCTTGGGTCAGGGTACCAGTACAGTGAGCTTGGGTCAGGGTACCAGTGCAGTGAGCTTGGGTCAGGGTACCAGTGCAGAGACCTTGGGTCAGGGTCACAGTGCAGTGAGCTTGGGTCAGGGTCCCAGTGCAGTGAGCTTGGGTCAGCGTACCAGTGCAGTGAGCTGGGGTCAGGGTACCAGTGCAGAGACCTTGGGTCGGAGTACCAGTGCAGTGAGCTGCGGTCAGGGTACCAGTGCAGTGAGCTTGGGTCAGGGTACCAGTGCAGCTAGCTTGGGTCAGGTTACCAGTGCAGCTAGCTTGGGTCAGGGTACTAGTACAGTGAGCTTGGGTCAGGGTAACAGTGCAGTGAGCTTGGGTCAGGGTACCAGTACAGTGAGCTTGGGTCAGGGTACCAGTGCAGTGAGCTTGGGTCAGGGTCACAGTGCAGTGAGCTTGGGTCAGGGTACCAGTGCAGTGAGCTGGGATCAGGGTACCAGTGTAGTAGGATGGGGTCAGGGTACCAGTGCAGCAAGCTGGCATCAGGGTACCAGTACAGTGAGCTTGGGTCAGGGTACCAGTGCAGTGAGCTTGGGTCAGGGTCACAGTGCAGTGAGCTTGGGTCAGGGTACCAGTGCAGTGAGCTGGGATCAGGGTACCAGTGTAGTAGGATGGGGTGAGGGAACCAGTGCAGTGAGATGCAGTCAGGGTCACAGTGCAGTGAGATGGGGTCACAGAACCAATGTAGTGAGATGGGGTTGCAGTGCCAGGGTAGTGAGCTGGGGTCATGGTACCAATGCAGTGAGCTGGGGTCAGGGTACCAGTGCAGTGAGCTTGGGTCAGGGTCACAGTGCAGTGAGCTTGGGTCAGGGTCCCAGTGCAGTGAGCTTGGGTCAGCGTACCAGTGCAGTGAGCTGGGGTCAGGGTACCAGTGCAGAGACCTTGGGTCGGAGTACCAGTGCAGTGAGCTGCGGTCAGGGTACCAGTGCAGTCAGCTTGGGTCAGGGTACCAGTGCAGCTAGCTTGGGTCAGGTTACCAGTGCAGCTAGCTGGGGTCAGGGTACCAGTGCAGTGAGCTTGGGTCAGCGTACCAGTGCAGTGAGCTGGGGTCAGGCTATCAGTCCAGTGAGCTTGGGTCAGGGTACCAGTGCAGTGAGCTGGGGTCAGGGTACCAGAGCAGTGAGCTTGGGTCGGGGTACCAGAGCAGTGAGCTGGGGTCAGGGTACCAGTGCAGTTAGCTTGGGTCAGGCTATCAGTGAAGAGAGCTTGGGTCAGGATACCAGTACAGTGAGCTTGGGTCAGGGTCACAGTGCAGTGAGCTTGGGCCAGGGTACCAGTGCAGTGAGCTGGGGTCAGGATACCAGTGCAGTGAGCTGGGGTCAGGGTACCAGTGCAGCTAGCTTGGGTCAGGGTACTAGTACAGTGAGTTTGGGTCAGGGTCACAGTGCAGTGAGCTTGGGTCAGGGTACCAGTACAGTGAGCTTGGGTCAGGGTACCAGTGCAGTGAGCTTGGGTCAGGGTACCAGTGCAGAGACCTTGGGTCAGGGTCACAGTGCAGTGAGCTTGGGTCAGGGTCCCAGTGCAGTGAGCTTGGGTCAGCGTACCAGTGCAGTGAGCTGGGGTCAGGGTACCAGTGCAGAGACCTTGGGTCGGAGTACCAGTGCAGTGAGCTGCGGTCAGGGTACCAGTGCAGTGAGCTTGGGTCAGGGTACCAGTGCAGCTAGCTTGGGTCAGGTTACCAGTGCAGCTAGCTTGGGTCAGGGTAGTAGTACAGTGAGCTTGGGTCAGGGTAACAGTGCAGTGAGCTTGGGTCAGGGTACCAGTACAGTGAGCTGGGGTCAGCATACCAGAGCAGTACAATGGGGTCAGGGTCCCAGTGTAGTAGGATCGGGTGAGGGAACCAGTGCAGTGAGATGCAGTCAGGGTCACGGTGCAGTGAGATCTGGTTAGGGTACCAGTGCAGTAAGATGGGGTCACAGAACCAATGCAGTGAGACTGGGTTGCAGTGCCAGGGTAGTGAGATGGGGTCAGGGACAACGGCAGTGAGATGCAGTTAGGGTACCAGTGCAGTGAGATGCGGTCACAGAACCAATGCAGTGAGATGGGGTTGCAGTGCCAGGGTAGTGAGATGGGGTCAGGGTACCAGTGCAGTGAGCTGGGGTCAGGGTACCAGTGCAGTGAGCTTGGGTCAGGATACCAGTAGAGTGAGCTTGGGTCAGGGTCACAGTGCAGTGAGCTTGGGTCAGGGTCACAGTGCAGTGAGCTTGTGTCAGGGTACCAGTGCAGTGAGCTTGTGTCAGGGTACCAGTGCATTGAGCTTGAGTCGGGGTACCAGTGCAGCGAGCTGGGGTCAGGGTACCAGTGCAGTGAGCTGGGGCCAGGGTACCAGTACAGTGAGCTGGGATCAGGGTATCAGTGCAGTGAGCTGGGGTCAGGGTATCAGTGCAGTGAGCTGGGGTCAGGATACCAGGGTACCAGTGCAGCGAGCTGGGGTCAGGGTACCAGTGCAACGAGCTGGGGTCAGGGTATCAGTGCAGTGAGCTGGGGCCAGGGTACCAGTACAGTGAGCTGGGATCAGGGTATCAGTGCAGTGAGCTGGGGTCAGGGTATCAGTGCAGTGAGCTGGGGTCAGGATACCAGGGTACCAGTACAGCGAGCTGGGGTCAGGGTACCAGTACAGTGAGCTGGGGTCAGGATACCAGGGTACCAGTGCAGTGAGCTAGGGTCAGGATACCAGGGTACCAGTGCAGCGAGCTGGGGTCAGGGTACCAGTGCAACAAGCTGGGGTCAGGGTACCAGTGCAGTGAGCTGGGGCCAGGGTACCAGTACAGTGAGCTGGGGCCTGGGTACCAGTGCAGTGAGCTGGGGTCAGGGTACCAGTGTAGTGAGCTGGGGTCAGGGTACCAGTGCAGTGAGCTGGGGTCAAGGTACCAGTACAGTAAGCTGGGGTCAAGGTACCAGTACAGTGAGCTGGGGTCAGGGTACCAGTACAGTGAGCTGGGGTCAGGGTATCAGTGCAGTGAGCTTGGGTCAGGGTACCAGTGCAGTGAGCTGGGGTCAGGGTACCAGTGCAGTGAGCTTGGGTCAGGGTACCAGTGCAGTGAGCTTAGGTCAGGGTACCAGTGCAGTGAGCTTGGGTCAGGGTACCAGTGCAGTGAGCTTGGGTCAGCGTACCAGTGCAGTGAGCTGGGGTCAGGCTATCAGTGCAGTGAGCTTGGGTCAGGGTACCAGTGCAGTGAGCTGGGGTCGGGGTACCAGTACAGTGAGCTGGGGTCAGCATACCAGAGCAGTACAATGGGGTCAGGGTCCCAGTGTAGTAGGATCGGGTGAGGGAACCAGTGCAGTGAGATGCAGTCAGGGTCACGGTGCAGTGAGATGGGGTTAGGGTACCAGTGCAGTAAGATGGGGTCACAGAACCAATGCAGTGAGATGGGGTTGCAGTGCCAGGGTAGTGAGATGGGGTCAGGGACAACGGCAGTGAGATGCAGTTAGGGTACCAGTGCAGTGAGATGCGGTCACAGAACCAATGCAGTGAGATAGGGTCAGGGTACCAGTGCAGTGAGCTGGGGTCAGGGTACCAGTGCAATGAGCTTGGGTCAGGATACCAGTAGAGTGAGCTGGGATCAGGGTACCAGTGCAGTGAGCTGGGGCCAGGGTACCAGTACAGTGAGCTGGGATCAGGGTATCAGTGCAGTGAGCTGGGGTCAGGGTATCAGTGCAGTGAGCTGGGGTCAGGATACCAGGGTACCAGTACAGCGAGCTGGGGTCAGGGTACCAGTACAGTGAGCTGGGGTCAGGATACCAGGGTACCAGTGCAGTGAGCTGGGGTCAGGATACCAGGGTACCAGTGCAGCGAGCTGGGGTCAGGGTACCAGTGCAACAAGCTGGGGTCAGGGTACCAGTGCAGTGAGCTGGGGCCAGGGTACCAGTACAGTGAGCTGGGGCCTGGGTACCAGTGCAGTGAGCTGGGGTCAGGGTACCAGTGTAGTGAGCTGGGGTCAGGGTACCAGTGCAGTGAGCTGGGGTCAGGGTATCAGTGCAGTGAGCTGGGGTCAGGGTACCAGTGTAGTGAGCTGGGGTCAGGGTACCAGTGCAGTGAGCTGGGGTCAGGGTATCAGTGCAGTGAGCTGGGGTCAGGGTACCAGTGCAGTAAACTGGGGTCAAGGTACCAGTACAGTGAGCTGGGGTCAGGGTACCAGTACAGTGAGCTGGGGTCAGGGTATCAGTGCAGTGAGCTGGGGTCAGGGTACCAGTGCAGTGAGCTGGGGTCAGGGTACCAGTGCAGTGAGCTTGGGTCAGGGTACCAGTGCAGTGAGCTTAGGTCAGGGTACCAGTGCAGTGAGCTTGGGTCAGGGTACCAGTGCAGTGAGCTTGGGTCAGCGTACCAGTGCAGTGAGCTGGGGTCAGGCTATCAGTGCAGTGAGCTTGGGTCAGGGTACCAGTGCAGTGAGCCGGGGTCGGGGTACCAGAGCAGTGAGCTGGGGTCGGGGTACCAGAGCAGTGAGCTGGGGTCAGGGTACCAGTGCAGTGAGCTTGGGTCAGGCTATCAGTGAAGTGAGCTTGGGTCAGGATACGCTTGGGTCAGGGTCACAGTGCAGTGAGCTTAGGCCAGGGTACCAGTGCAGTGAGCTGGGGTCAGGATACCAGTGCAGTGAGCTGGGGTCAGGGTACCAGTGCAGCGAGCTGGGGCCAGGGTACCAGAGCAGTGAGCTTGGGTCAGAATACCAGAGCAGTACAATGGGGTCAGGGTCCCAGTGTAGTAGGATGGGGTGAGGGAACCAGTGCAGTGAGATGCAGTCAGGGTCAAAGTGCAGTGAGATGCGGTCACAGAACCAATGCATTGAGATGGGTTGCGGTGCCAGGTAGTGAGCTGGGGTCATGGTACCAATGCAGTGAGCTGGGGTCAGGGTACCAGTGCAGTGAGCTTGGATCAGGGTCACAGTGCAGTGAGCTTGGGTCAGGGTCCCAGTGCAGTGAGCTTGGGTCAGGGTCACAGTGCAGTGAGCTTGGGTCAGGGTCACAGTGCAGTGAGCTTGTGTCAGGGTACCAGTGCAGTAAGCTTGTGTCAGGGTACCAGTGCAGTGAGCTTGGGTCAGGGTACCAGTGCAGCTAGCTTGGGTCAGGTTACCAGTGCAGCTAGCTGGGGTCAGGGTACCAGTGCAGCTAGCTTGGGTCAGGGTACTAGTACAGTGAGCTTGGGTCAGGGTCACAGTGCAGTGAGCTTGGGTCAGGGTACCAGTACAGTGAGCTTGGGTCAGGGTACCAGTGCAGTGAGCTTGGGTCAGGGTCACAGTGCAGTGAGCTTGGGTCAGGGTACCAGTGCAGTGAGCTGGGATCAGGGTACCAGTGTAGCAGGATGGGGTCAGGGTACAAGTGCAGCGAGCTGGCATCAGGGTACCAGTGCAGTGAGCTTGGGTCAGAATACCAGAGCAGTACAATGGGGTCAGGGTCCCAGTGTAGTAGGATGGGGTGAGGGAACCAGTGCAGTGAGATGCAGTCAGGGTCACAGTGCAGTGAGATGGGGTCACAGAACCAATGCAGTGAGATGGGGTTGCAGTGCCAGTGTAGTGAGCGGGGGTCAGGGTACCAATACAGTGAGTGGGGGTCAGGGTACCAATACAGTGAGCTGGGGTCAGGGTACCAGTGCAGTGAGCTTGGTTCAGGGTCACAGTGCAGTGAGCTTGTGTCAGGGTACCAGTGCATTGAGCTTGGGTCAGGGTACCAGTGCAGTGAGCTGGGGTCAGGGTACCAGTACAGTGAGCTGGGGTCAGCATACCAGAGTAGTACAATGGGGTCAGGGTCCCAGTGTAGTAGGATCGGGTGAGGGAACCAGTGCAGTGAGATGCAGTCAGGGTCACGGTGCAGTGAGATGGGGTTAGGGTACCAGTGCAGTAAGATGGGGTCACAGAACCAATGCAGTGAGACGGGGTTGCAGTGCCAGGGTAGTGAGATGGGGTCAGGGACAACGGCAGTGAGATGCAGTTAGGGTACCAGTGCAGTGAGATGCGGTCACAGAACCAATGCAGTGAGATGGGGTTGCAGTGCCAGGGTAGTGAGATAGGGTCAGGGTACCGGTGCAGTGAGCTGGGGTCAGGGTACCAGTGCAGTGAGCTTGGGTCAGGATACCAGTAGAGTGAGCTTGGGTCAGGGTCACAGTGCAGTGAGCTTGGGTCAGGGTCACAGTGCAGTGAGCTTGTGTCAGGGTACCAGTGCAGTGAGCTTGGGTCAGCATACCAGACCAGTACAATGGGGTCAGGGTCCCAGTGTAGTAGGATGGGGTGAGGGAACCAGTGCAGTGAGATGCAGTCAGGGTCACAGTGCAGTGATATGGGGTTAGGGTACCAGTGCAGTAAGATGGGGTCACAGAACCAATGCAGTGAGATGGGGTTGCAGTGCCAGGGTAGTGAGATGGGGTCAGGGACTACGGCAGTGAGATGCAGTTAGGGTACCAGTGCAGTGAGATGCGGTCACAGAACCAATGCAGTGAGATGGGTTGCAGTGTCAGGGTAGTGAGATGGGGTCAGGGTACCAGTACAGTTAGCTGGGGTGAGGGTACCAGTGCAGTGAGATGCAGTCAGGGTCACAGTGCAGTGAGATGGGGTCACAGAACCAATGCAGTGAGATGGGGTTGCAGTGCCAGGGTAGTGAGCGGGGGTCAGGGTACCAATACAGTGAGTGGGGGTCAGGGTACTAATACAGTGAGCTGGGGTCAGGGTACCAGTGCAGGGAGCTTGGTTCAGGGTCACAGTGCAGTGAGCTTGTGTCAGGGTACCAGTGCATTGAGCTTGGGTCAGGGTACCAGTGTAGTGAGCTGGGTCAGGGTACCAGTACAGTGAGCTGGGGTCAGCATACCAGAGCAGTACAATGGGGTCAGGGTCCCAGTGTAGTATGATGGGGTGAGGGAACCAGTGCAGTGAGATGGGGTTAGGGTACCAGTGCAGTAAGATGGGGTCACAGAACCAATGCAGTGAGATGGGGTTGCAGTGTCAGGGTAGTGAGATGGGGTCAGGGACAATGGCAGTGGGTTGCAGTTAGGGTACCAGTGCAGTGAGATGCGGTCACAGAACCAATGCAGTGAGATGGGGTTGCAGTGCCAGGTAGTGAGATGGGGTCAGGGTACCAGTGCAGTGAGCTGGGGTCAGGGTACCAGTGCAGTGAGCTTGGGTCAGGATACCAGTACAGTGAGCTTGGGTCAGGGTCACAGTGCAGTGAGCTTGGGTCAGGGTCACAGTGCAGTGAGCTTGTGTCAGGGTACCAGTGCAGTGAGCTTGTGTCAGGGTACCAGTGCAGTGAGCTTGGGTCAGGGTACCAGTGCAGTGAGCTGGGGTCAGCATACCAGAGCAGTACAATGGGGTCAGGGTCCCAGTGTAGTAGGATGGGGTGAGGGAGCCAGTGCATTGAGATGCAGTCAGGGTCACGGTGCAGTGAGATGGGGTTAGGGTACCAGTGCAGTAAGATGGGGTCACAGAACCAATGCAGTGAGATGGGGTTGCAGTGCCAGGGTAGTGAGATGGGGTCAGGGACTATGGCAGTGAGATGCAGTTAGGGTACCAGTGCAGTGAGATGTGGTCACAGAACCAATGCAGTGAGATGGGGTTGCAGTGCCAGGTTAGTGAGATGGGGTCAGGGTACCAGTACAGTTAGCTGGTGTCAGGGTACCAGTGCAGTGAGCTTGGGTCAGAGTACCAGTGCAGTGAGCTGGGGCCAGGGTACCAGTGCAGTGAGCTTGGGTCAGGGTGCCAGTGCAGTGAGCTTGGGTCAGGGTACCAGTGCAGCTAGCTGGGGTCAGAGTACCAGTGCAGCTAGCTTGGGTCAGGGTACTAGTGCAGTGAGCTTGGGTCAGGGTACCAGTACAGTGAGCTTGGGTCAGGTTACCAGTGCAGTGAGCTTGGGTCAGGGTCACAGTGCAGTGAGCTTGGGTCAGGGTACCAGTGCAGTGAGCTGGGATCAGGGTACCAGTACAGTGAGCTGGAGTCAGGGTACCAGTGCAGTGAGCTGGGGTCAGGGTACCAGTACAGTGAGCTTGTGTCAGGGCACCAGTAAAGTGAGATGGGGTTAGGGTACCAGTGCAGTAAGATGGGGTCACATAACCAATGCGGTGAGATGGGGTTTCAGTGCCAGGGTAGTGAGATGGGGTCAGGGACTACGGAGTGAGATGCAGTTAGGGTCCCAATGCATCGAGATGGAGTTAGGGTACCAGTGCAGTGAGATGGGGCCACTGAACCAATGCAGTGAGATGGGGTTGCAGTGCCAGGGTAGTGAGATGGGGTCAGGGTACCAGTACAGTGAGCTTGGGTCAGAGTACCAGTGCATTGAGCTTGGGTCAGGATACCAGTGCAGTGAGCTTGGGTCAGGGTACCAGTGCAGTGAGCTTAGGTCAGGGTACCAGTGCAGCTAGCTGGGGTCAGGGTACCAGTGCAGCTAGCTGGGGTCAGGGTACCAGTGCAGTGAGCTTGGGTCAGTGTCACAGTGCAGTGAGCTTGGGTCAGGGTACCAGTGCAGTGAGCTGGGGTCAGGGTACCAGTGCAGTGAGCTGGGATTAGGGTACCAGGGCAGCTAGCTGGGGTCAGGGTACCAGTGCAGTGAGCCTGGGTCAGGGTACCAGTGCAGTGAGCGTGGGTCAGGGTACCAGTACAGTGAGCTGGGGCAGGGTACCAGTGCAGTGAGCTGGGGTCAGAATACCAGAGCAGTACAATGGGGTCAGGGTCACAGTGCAGCTAGATGGGGTGAGGGAACCAGTGCAGTGAGATGCAGCCAGGGTCACGGTGCAGTGAGATGGGGTTAGGGTACCAGTGCAGTAAGATGGGGTCACAGAACCAATGCAGTGAGATAGGGTTGCAGTGCCAGGGTAGTGAGATGGGGTCAGGGACTATGGCAGTGAGATGCAGTTAGGGTCCCAGTGCAGTGAGATGGGGTTAGGGTACCAGTGCAGTGAGATGGGGTCACAGAACCAATGCAGTGAGATGGGGCTGCAGTGCCAGGGTAGTGAGATGAGGTCATGGACTACGGGAGTCAGATGCAGTTAGGGTCCCTGTGCATTGAGATGGGGTTAGGGTACCAGTGCAGTGAGATGGGGTCACAGAACCAATGCAGTTAGATGGTGTTGCAGTGCCAGGGTAGTGAGATGGGGTCAGGGTACCAGTACAGTGAGCTGGGGTCAGGGTACCAGTGCAGTGATCTGGGGTCATGGTACCAGTGCAGTGAGCTTGGGTGAGGGTACCAGTGCAGTGAGCTTGGGTCAGGGGTCAGGGTACCAGTGCAGTGAGCTGCGGTCAGGGTACCAGTGCAATGAGCTTGGGTCAGGGTACCAGTGCAGTGAGCTGGGGTCAGGGTACCAGTGCAGTGAGCTGGGGTCAGGGTCACAGTGCCGTGAGCTTGGGTCAGGGTCACAGTGCAGTGAGCTTGAGTCAGGGAACTAGTGCAGTGAGATGCAGTCAGGGTCACAGTGCAGTGAGCTGGGGTCAGGGTCACAGTGCAGTGAGCTTGGGTCAGGGTCACAGTGCAGTGAGCTTGAGTCAGGGTACCAGTGCAGTGAGCTGGGGTCAGGGTACCAGTGCAGTGAGCTGGGGTCAGGGTACCAGTGCAGTGAGCTTGGGTCAGGGTACCAGAGCAGTACAATGGGGTCAGGGTCACAGTGCAGCTAGCTGGGGTGAGGGAACTAGTGCAGTGAGATGCAGTCAGGGTCACAGTGCAGTGAGATGGGGTTAGAGTACCAGTGCAGTAAGATGGGGTCACAGAACCAATGCAGTGAGATGGGGTTGCAGTGCCAGGGTAGTGAGATGGGGTTAGGGTCCCAGTGCAGTGGGATGCTGTGAGGGCGCCAGTGAGGTGGGTTGTGAATACCAGTGCAGTAAGATGGGGTCAGTGGAGCAGTGCAATGTGACCCTTCTGGGCAGCATTAAAAAAATAACAATAACCTGCATAAGATGATTATTTTGGCAACTTTCTTTTATTCGTTAATCAGAATTTTCGTTTCCAATAAGACATTTCTGTTCCCATCGGAGGTTCCTTGAGAAGGGTCAGTGACAGCTGAATGAGCTAGAAAAGGAAACCCCACATCCATTGGACAAAAGGTTCTCTAAATAAGAAACACCAGCAGGTACTGCTGCTATGCCAGTGCGACCAGCCCTACAGGTAAGGGGTGTATCGGCCACTTTTACTCCCTAAAAATTGGCAAATAATCCCCGTTCCCCCTCCAAATAGGGAGTAAAAATCCAGTAAACGGACGAGTAGAATCCTGTCCCCCTGCTTTCACCCTCGGAGCTCCATGGATATGTTTGGAGCAGTAGTGCACGTAGTACCGCAGGAAGACCCTCGGAGTTCCATGGATATGTTTGGAGCAGTAGTGCACGTAGTACCGCAGGAAGACCCTCGGAGCTCCATGGATATGTTTGCAGCAGTAGTGCACGTAGTACCGCCGGAAGACCCTCGGAGCTCCATGGATATGTTTGCAGCAGTAGTAGTGCATGTAGTACCGCAGGAAGACCCTCGGAGCTCCATGGATATGTTTGCAGCAGTAGTGCAAGTAGTACCGCAGGAAGACCCTCGGAGCTCCATGGATATGTTTGCAGCAGTAGTGCACGTAGTACGGCAGGAAGACCCTGGGAGCTCCGTGGATATGTTTGGAGCAGTAGTGCATGCAGTACCGCAGGAAGACCCTGGGAGCTCCATGGATATGTTTGGAGCAGTAGTGCACGCAGTACCGCAGGAAGACCCTGGGAGCTCCATGGATATGTTTGCAGCAGTAGTGCATGCAGTACCGCAGGAAGACACTACTGTTATTACTGCCTGCTCAGAAGATGTGAACCTGCATCTTTTAATGTACATTAATAATTGGGTGCAGAGAAATAATTATTACAAAAAGATTTCCGTTTTTCAGTTAAAACATATTTTTACTCGCTTATAAAATACTCTCATTGGGAATTAGACTTACTTTGTTACTCCCTAAAAAATCATTTTGCTCCCAACTTAAAAAAATAGGGAGAGGCGGCGCGTGATGACCCGGCAATGCGGTCGCTTCACTGAGAGCCTCTGTGTAGTATTGAAGAATCCAGCAGATTTAAGGCGATACAGAGACTGAGATCCCGCTTGCAACAGCAAAGTGGCCCAGCTGAGGATCCAGAAGTGCGGAAAGGTCCGGGTTGATGTCTGCCCCCCCCCCCCCAGGTGGGGAATAATGCAGTAAGCGGGATTCGGGACGGGATCGGATGCAACAGAACTTTGTGGCACACTGTGAAGGAAGTCCCTCCATTCCGGGAACCTGAATCAAGAGGAGCTCCACACTGGCATATACGGGACAACATCCCCGTCCAAGCTGCGGAAGGAAGCCTACTCCACCCCCTCCTCCCCCGCCGCAAATCCATGGATGGAGGTTGCCTTGCTCCTTCATCCTTCATCCCCCCCCCCACCCCCGAGAGGTGAAGCTAACACTGAGGAACAATCACGACCCGAGTCGGGGGGCGGGAGGGGGAACAGCTGCAGGCCCGAGATAGAACATTTAGGTGTTCATCCCTCACATCGGGGGGAAAGTAACCACGCTCTGCCCCCCCCCCTGATTTCCCACACGGCGGAGGAACCCCCCCCCCGTAGCAGGGGTCCTCTATATCAGTGGTGGGCACTGTACAGCCAGATTACCAGCCGGAAGTAACAGCTTCAAAGCCCACTGGATCAACTGGCCAGAGTGTTCCTTCCATCCTTCCACCATGTCCAAGTACTCAAAACCCTATAGATCGGCGGATATAGTCACCTTATTACAGTCACACGACAAGGTCAAAAAACCAGAAACTGGATGACCGCAGACCCACTCGCCTGTGAGATCAACAGGGCAATGGCCTACAAAAGATGACATCCAAACCCTCTTGTCAGATATAAAAGTGGAATTCTGGAATTGTATGTCAGAAATGCCCCCTAAGGTAGAGCATCTGGACAGTCGGGGAGGAGCTGGCACATAGGGTCAGTGAATCGGAGGACCACGCCCTAGATCATGTAGCGCAGCTGACGGACCTGTATAGGAAACTGTAGAGCCTGGAAGAGAAAAATGAAAGCATCCTCAAGCAAGAGGACATCGAAAACAAGGCCCATGGAAACAACGTGAGGAACAGAGGAATATTGGCCACAATCACGGACCAAGCCCTACAAAACTACACGGGGGACCTCTTCCAGGCCCTCCTCCCAGATTTCGACAAAGCATTGCTGCTACTAGATCTCAGCCACAGGCTGCAGGCACATAGGGGAGCCCCCTCAAAAGACCCACCAGACGTGATCACCCGACTTCACTTCTTCCTTACAAAGCAGATCATGACAGCGAGCCGGATACAGAGTAACTTAACCTACCAAGGGACAATGATACAAATCTACCAAGACTTGTCAACAGCAACGGTGCAAAGACGAAGGGACCTGAAGTCTCTAACTTCCCTCCTCCAGACCTGGAATGTAAAATATTGCTGGTTGTTCCTGGCCACCCTCCAATTCACATTAAAGGGCCAGACCCATATCATTCACTCCTTGGAAGAAGCTGATGGCATCCTGATAGGAGGACCCTCGACTCCGGAGGGAGACCTCCCAACTGCGTCGCCCAGAGGGAAGATCGGAGGGGGGGGCGGGAATAGCCACGAAACCGTGACAAAACACCTGGGCGAAAGTCACAAAGGGATGGAAACTAAGGCACTCCCCGTAGCAGACATGGCCATCTCCAGAAGGCTCATCCACCAACACCTTTCTCCACATTCCTCTGTGAGCTCTTCTTGGCTCCCCACAATGTGAGATGGATGGAGCTCGGACCCTACACGGCATACGCCAGCCTAGAGTATGCTCTTACACACTGGCCCAACGCCCTAAAGGCCCAGGTTATTTGTTGTTTTACTGTTTAAGTTTTTGGTTTAAAAAAAGTTGAAAACCCAGTTGCCACAAAATGAGATGAAGATCAGGACATTTGATGGCAACTAAAGGTCACCGGACCCGATTCCCTCCCCGCCCTCAATGGGACACAATCTCGAGAGGCCTCCCTGCCTCAGCAAAACGTTGCTTCGTAACTCTTAACAGACAAGGCCTGAACTCTCCCAACAAGCACAAATCAGCACTCTGACGCCCTGGGGGATTTGGCCAGCTCAATAATTTTCCTCAAGAAACTCATCTGATCTCAGCAGACTTTCCTCGCCTACGGAGCAGGGCCTTTCCAAGACAATTTCTGGAATCCAGCAGCTCCAAAAAATGTGCTACAGCGATTCAATCGGCAAGAGGCATCCCATTTACAGAGCTGGAGGCTATTGAAGACCCCGATGGAGATACCTGGGCATTAAAGGTAAACTGTTCGACCAATTATATACCGTGGTCTCTATTTGTGCTCCCTATGAGAGAAAGAAAGCCTTCCTGGTAGATTTGGAATCCAATTTACCCCCTTTCCTGGAAGGCCAGGTGGTGATAGGTGGAGAATTTAATGGGGTCCTGAACCCCGAGATCGATAAATCCCATCAACTGGCCAGAGAGACTTCAAAATTGCCCGGGGCCTGCTTCACTTCTTTAAATCTCTGGGAGTGGGGGACTCGGGGTGGTTTTGCACCCAGAAGTGAGGGACTTCTCATTTTTACACCGCACTTGCTCCTGCATTGACCTCTTGCTGACCAGCTCCTACAATACACTGATGAGGTAACGATTGGTACGAAGATAATCTCAGATCTTGCTCCTGTCGTCCTCACTGCCCGAATTCACAACCCTGATCCCCCACCTAAGCCATGATTGTCCCATTACGACCTGATTCTAAACGACATGGCACCCAGAGATGCCCTTACCAAAGCCATTCATAACTACTTTATAGAGAACCTAGTTGGACCCGCCTTGGTTGCCACCAGGTGGGAGGCAATGAAAGCAGCTATCAGAGGGGAGTTAATTGCTCAAACAGCGGCTTACAGAAAATGCAGAGCCCAAGATAAAGAATCATTGGAAAACGAATTAGCAGCAGCAGAAATTAGGCATAAGAAGGGGTGGTCTCCCAAGGCAGCATGTTCCCTGTGAATTGCGTGCAACGCACATGAAGCCCATTACTCAGAAGAGACAGACTCTCAGACATAGATAGAGATTCCCTGCACCTACCTATCGCCGCAGAGGAAGTGGAGGCAGTTATAAAATCCTGGGCCTGGACCCCGATGGCTTCTCCCCCAAATTCTAGAAGCTTTTTAGAGCCTCCCTTACGGGCCCCCTGATGGAGCTTCTGAAATAATTTAGGGAGTCTGGCACCACAACTCTCTCCATGCAAAAATCCACCACCATCCTGCTGTTAAAGCCTGGAAAAGACGCAGGAGAATGCGCCTCAAATAGGCCAATCTCGGTTCTTAATATAGACGCAAACATTTAGTCAAAGGTGCTGGCTAATAGATTGGCAAGGCTCCTCCCCAAAATTGTTGACACTGATCAAACAGGCTTTATATTGGGAAGAAACACTGGGGATAATATTTGACGGGCCATCAATCTAATAGAGGTGGCAACAATGGATCAACGGGAACTGGCCTTATTGACCTTGATAGGTGGATTGGTCCTTTATGTGTTTGGCTCTTGAAGCATTTCGTTTCGGCTCTGTTTTCCGCACAATGCTTCTGACTAACTACAGGTCCCCGAAAACAGTCCTGAATGTGAACCAGAAATTATCGGCCCCAATCCCACTCTCATGCGGGACAAGACGGGGTTATCCGCTTTCCCCCTTAATCTTCGCTCTAATTATGGAGCCGTTCGACCAACGGATCCGTAACAACATAGCCATTAAATGGGTGCGAATAAAAGACGAACATTATAAAGTATCTTTGTATGCAAACGATGTAAATGCTCTCACTTACCAATTGTGAATTATTGCTTCCAAATGCAAAAACGAAAATGAAAAAATGTCAGTTATTTTGTTTCAAAGATGCAAAATGTTTCTGGCATCAGTATAATCAGCACAGAATCCGCTGATTAGCTTTAATATGATGCAGTGGCATGGTTTTTGCTGCATTCTGATATTGTTTGTGTGCATTTTGGTGCAATCCTTGATGCCTTTTTTTTTTTTTTTTTTTTTTTTAAATAAAACTACAGTTCGATACTTAAATCGAACTTTTGTTATAATTGACCTTTCTCGCATCTCATCCGTCCTCTCCAGTGTTTATTCACAGTGTGATCATTGTGCTGGTGATAAGTTTGGATCACTGTTGATTAAAGATTTTTCTTTTCCTTATCACAAGTAGTATTACAGAGAATCATGGTTAAGTAGTCAATTATCCTGCATGATAGCTTAATGTTATGGCCGGCGCTTACATATGACCACCAATCATTCGTGTCATAGTTCTGAGGTTTGAAGCTAGTTAGGTGCAGGGTCCGCTGTGTGATTGTGCCTGTGCCTGTGCAATCAAGTATCAAGTGCTTGAGGGACTCTATTTCGCTCTATTTCGCTCGCATCACAGAATCGACACATGGCCGACAGCATGGTGTGAGACGTATGGCCATTTTCAGTGCCTTCATTGTGCTTCCCATTGGCCAGCTGGTCACAGAATACCACCATCAGGTGACTGGCAGGCTTCAGCCGACACCCTTCTCAAAGGCTTAGTTCTAGGGCTCCTGTCAGCTTCCCTGTCTGCTTTCACAGGCTGCAACATGAGATCTCTGAAATAGCCACACCCTCACTGAAGCTGCTACCCCTGGACTATTGGACTGCCATGACACTCTCACCATATTCTTTTTGGGTTAGTTCTCTCCTGGATTTACCTGTACTTCCTTCTCGGAGGGTACTCTGAACTCTCCCTGTTATGTACTCATTTGTAACTTTATCTATACTCGCCACTCCCATCTGACTACTACCCTAAATTCTTTCATTACTGGTCTCCCATTTAACGTGAAAATCAAACTTTGGTGTTTTTTTGCATTTGTGTGAAAATGAAACTTAGGTGTGTTTTTGCATTTAGGTGAAAGTCAAACTTAGTGTATTTTTGCATTTAGGTGAACGTCAAACCTAGGTGTATTTGTGCATTCTAACTTTGGCCATTGATTGTAACCTGCTAGCCCAGTGACTGCTCATTACTGCTTTACTTGCTTGCTCCTCCCTCTGCCTCCTCCCTTTACCACTCATGGCGCTTTCTGTTTCTCCGATGTATTCCAACTGCTTCTCCATCAACTATCCTTCCCTTCTCACTAAGTCTGGAAAAAAGAAATTTGAAAAGAGTATCTTGGCCCCCAACCCTGGACTCCCCATCGCTGATACCTATAACAGCATCTCTTCCAGACAGACCCTCACCGACATCCTCTTTGTTGTTACTTGGCCGGAACTATGGACTCCCCATATGATCTCTGTGCTTTGTCCTGTCTCCTCCTCTCCCATTAATGGTGGCACTCTCTGGGATGTCCTCATTGCTTCTATCGACTCCTCTAGAGTCATCCTTAATGTCTACCTAAATGGCACTGTCATGGTCCAAGGTCCTCAGCCCAATCTCCTCGTCTCCGATAGGCGTTTCCCTCACCTCATCAACTTCCTCTCATCTCCAGCTGTCCCCTCCTCTCACTCCTTGGCTACCTTGCCCACTTCTTCTTCCTCCTCTGCCACTCTTCAGGCTACCACCACAACTCTGCAGGGCGTACCTCTGATTTGTTCCCCTCTCCGGAAGATCTTTAAGGCTGGCAACCTTCTTCATCTTGCCACTTTCAACTCTCACTCTGCTGTCAAACACTCTTCCGACATCTGCCATCTCCTTGAAGAACTGGACATTGATGTCCTCGGTCTTACAGAGACATGGTTCACGGCTAGCTCTGTCACGAGCTTTGACACTCAACTCCCTGATGGCTATAAGATATTCTCCGCACCCAGATCCTCTCGACCTGGAGGGGGTGTAGCCCTGATCTTTCCTGGATGGATTCTTGCCACTATCATTCCCACTCAGCTTTACTCCTCTTTTGAAAGCCTTGTCCGCAGGCTCTCAATCTCTCCTAGCCACTCTCTTACTGTTGCTACTCTCTACCGGCCCCCCGGGAATATCACCTCTTTTCTCTCTGAGTGGGCTGGCCTCTCCTCCTCCATCCTGGCCTCAACCACTCAACTCCTCCTCCTTGGTGACCTCAACATTCACCTCGATTCTCTGTGTCCCTCATCCCTGCTCTTTCGCAACCTCTGTGATTCTCTCTCCCTCTCTAATCTCCCCTCCGGCCCGGCACACTCTGCAGGTCACACACTTGATGTTTTGATCTCCCCTGGCCTCCCCCTCTATATCCCTCTGACCACTCATCTCTCCTGGAGTGACCACCGCCTTCTCTACTCCCATCTCTCACTCTCTTCCCCCCAAGTCAACCCCACCCCAACACGTACTTTCTCGGATATCCGACCTATGAAGCGTGTGTCTGCTGAGGCTTTCGCTGCCACCTTCTCTCCTCCTCCTCCTCCTCTGGCTGACTCCCATCCCGACACAACCCTTTCCCTTCTCTACTCTTCTATCTCTGACACTCTTGATGCTCTTGCCACTGTCATGAGGATTCGCTGGAAGTCCAAAGCCAAGTGTAATTCCTGGTATGACTGCAACCTAGCTACACTTAAACGTAAGTGTAGGGCGGCTGAGAGGAAATGGAGGACTTCCTGCTCATCCTCTGACAAACTGGCCTGTCGTCTGCTCCAAAGGCAATACCGACTCTCTGTCCGCACTAAGAAGAGAGCCCACATTCAAGCCCGTGTCTCTGCGGCATCTAACAACTCTGCAGAACTCTTTAAGATGTGCAAGGAGCCTCCCAGGCTTTCTGCAATGCCCTTGCCTCGCACTTTATCTCAAAAAACCCAGGACATCCTGTCCACCCTCTCGCCCCCTGCCCCTCCCTATTCCCTCTTAGTCTGTGCTTATAGACCCCCCTTTAATCACCCCCCCACCATCGTTCTCTTCCCTTTCTATTTTCTCCCCGAACAAGGTTGCTAGACAAGTCCGATCTATGAAAGCCTCGTCAAAACAGGTTCATCCCTGTTCCTCTAAAACCATCAAGGACCACATTGACACCCTTGCTCCGGCCCTTGCTGATTTTTGCAACCACTCCTTTGCCTCAGTATCCTTCTCCTCCCCTCTGAAGCACTCCCTTGTGCATCCTCTTCTCAAGAAACCCACAGCTGATCCGATAACTATCGCCCGATTTCCATTACCCCCTTTCAGGGAAAACTCCTTGAAAAGCTGGCAATCTCTCAGATTAACCTTCATTCAGATTCTGTTGGCTGTCTCCATGACCACCAGTCTGGCTTCAGAGCGGCCAAAAGCACAGAAACTGCTCTCCTGAACATCTGTGAAGATCTGCTCTCCAACCTGGACTCTAATATTCCCTCTGTCCTCATCCTTCTTGATCTCTCTTCTGCCTTCGACACTGTCAACCACACCATCCTGCTCAACCGTCTCCGTGATAACCTGGGTATCACTGATCAGGCTCTGGCTGACCTCTTTCCTCTCTGATTGACCCTCCCAGGTCAAACTGGGGTCATTCCTATCATCTATCTTCCTCTCTACCTGTGGGGTTCCCCAGGGGTCTAACCTCTCACCCTGGCTCTTCAACCAATACCTGGCAACTCTCGCCCACTGCATTGCTATTTTCTTCTCAAATTTCGCTGATGACACTCAACTCATTTTCTGGCTGCCCTCTGCCACCTTCTCTCCCTCTCTCATCTCTGATTGCCTAACTGCCATTCAAGATTGGTGTGCCGCCAATGATCTTTGTCTGAATGCCAGCAAGACGGAGATCCTCCTCATCGGCACACCTTCACCATCCTTTCCCCTCACTCTCTGGCCGGCCTCCCTTGACCCTCCACCCATCCCTACCTGCAAGGCTAAGAACCTCGGGGTCATCTTTGATTTCACACTTTCCTTCTCCCCCCATATCTCTGAGGTCTCTAAAAAGTCAAACCTCCTACTGCACCTCCTCTGAGGTATCCTTCCTTTCCTCTCCTTCCCTCAGAAGCTCACTGTCTCCCAAGCACTGGTTCTCTCTAAGTTGGACTATTGTAACAGCCTCTTTCTAAATCTACCTGCCTGTACTCTCCGACCTCTGCAACTTATCCAGAACAGGACTGCGAAACTTGTCCTTGGCCTCAAGCCCTGGGATCGTATCTCTCCAGCTCTGAAATCTCTCCATTGGCTCCCAGCGAATGCAAGGATTAAATTCAAAACCCTCTGCATTGTCCGCAAGGCTTTCTGGGGCCTGGGTCCAAAATACCTTCAGCTATCCCTCCGCAAATACCTCCCCCCTCGAGTTCTTTGCTCCTCTACCTCTAACTCCCTCAGGGTCAGTCGTTTTTCAAAGAAACGAGCTGGGGGTAGATCTCTGTCTTCGGCTGGGGCTTCCCTCTGGAACAGCCTCTCTGCCATGCTAAAACTTGGGGAGGACCATCTCAGGTTCCGGAAGCATCTCAAGACCTTCCTCTTTGCTTCTGCCTTATCTCATCCTCTTCCCTGCTGATCTGCTCTCTCTTGGCACTGTGCACCTGGCCACCCTCTGTCCCCTGATCCCAGGTACCTGCTCACCCTGCCACCCTCCTGTACTGCCTCCTGGCCACCCCTTGCACTGGGGACTGTATCTGTACCCATACAGGCCCGCCCCATTGTCTTCTTTTTCTGCACTTATCAGACTTACTCAGTCTGCTGCCTTAAATACAGCACTTGCCACTTGCTGGCTGCACTACCACTGTTTATTGCCTCCATTTTCTTTTTATTTTGTTTATTATTATTTATCTGCTCTCCTCTGCTCTGCACTTTCCACTCTCTCCCTTCCATTCACTTTTCCCCCTTTCCCTTTCCTATGCACTTGTCCGTTCTCAATGTCACTGGGCCCGGTAAGATCGTTGTTGTGTTGTGTTCCCCCTGTTCCCCTCCCTTGCCTAGTCGCGCTCTGAAACACCTGTGTACAAGCGCGATACAAATAAAATATCATATATCATATTATTGTCAGAACTAAATGCCTTCGAAAAGAGCTGCAGGTTTTGCCATTAGCTATGCTAAATCAAAGGGCCTAGAAGTGGAAATGGCTAGCAACACATTTAACCTCATCCGACCAACTTGCCCATTGGAATGGAGCACTAGCACGATAAAATACCTGGGAGTTCATATAGCGGCAAACCCTAAAAGCTTATATGCAGCTAACCCCCTCATATTTAGGGACCTGGAGGCAGACCTTTAAAGGGGGGCAGCTCAGCAGATCTCACTTGGGGGACGAGTAACGGCATGCAAGAGGAACCTTCTACCCAGACTCCTATATCTGTGTCCGGCTCTCCCAGTGGAAATCCCTCGAAAGCCCCTCCTTCAGCTCCAGAGACAGATCTCACGATTCATTTGGAAAGGGGAAATAGAGCAGATCTCACAAAACGTTACGATAGGTGCTGCCAAGTGGGGGGGGGGGAATGGGCGCTCCTAACCTCTGCTGCTACTATGCGGCAGCACAATTGGTGAACATCCCTGCACAGTCAGAAACGGCAAATCCCCTGAAAAGGGTACTCATTGAACAAGCCAGGTGCCCCCTCCCGCTCTGTTCCCTACTCCACATATCGGCTGCTGCACGCAAACATTGGGCGTCCATCCTCTTCCACCAGGACGACCCTCAGATCCTGCCTTACAAAAAAAAGTGTCTCCCAAGGGCATGAGCCCATGCTCGCCTGTCCTTCGCAGCCCTGACTTCACCCCAGGACTAGAACCACGTAATTTCAAGAACTGGAGTCGGGGGGAGCGGGCTGCAGGCGATTTCTCAACTTTTTGAGGTAAGCTCTCCACTCACCTTTGAGAAATGCAAAATCAGTTCACCCTCTCAGAAACAGACAGATTCTCTTACACACAGATCCGACCTTGGATTACCCGGCCAGCCATCAGACGAGAGGCCCCAAGAGAGCTCAACTCCTTAGAACTTACGCCCCAAGAGGCCCCCGACGAGGACTCATCACGAGACTCTATAAATTACTTCAAAGGACATGCTAGCCCTACGACCCACATACATGACCCAATGGGAGGCAGACCTAGGGCATTCTATAGACGCCAACATTGCAGCCGCCAGATGTGTCGCCAATGAGCAATGTGCTCTGAAGCTACTAGATCAATGAGTTACGATCCATGGTACAACTGTTCGCCCTCTGCAAACTTTACCATCTCATGCCCAGTCGTTCCCCTTCAAGACCAGCTGCATCATGTACCAAGCAGTGACCGTGTACACTCCCACCGACCTGGCCGACTAAGTCACCACCTCTCTGTGCCAACGCTTCACAAGAAGCCAGGGCCAACGCTCCACAAGAAGCCAGGGCCAACGCTCCACAAGAAGCCAGGGCCAACGCTCCACAAGAAGCCAGGGCCAACGCTTCACAAGAAGCCAGGGCCAACGCTCCACAAGAAGCCAGGGCCAACGCTCCACAAGAAGCCAGGGCCAACGCTCCACAAGAAGCCAGGGCCTGTTCAGATTTCAGCTACAAAAATGTAAACAAGAAAAAACGCTTCCATGTCTTTTTATCACAGCTTTTTTCATCACAGCTTTTTTTCCTGCTGTTTTTTCCTGATGTCTTTTGCTGCCAAATGTGGGGGTAGACTCCCAGGCACCTACTTCTCCCCAACTGCCACCTTCTCCCCCACCAATCCCCACCCTATATTTTCTTACCCAAACGTCCACCCTGCATTTTGCAGTAAAAACATTGGTAAAAAATCAGCAGTTAAAAAATACTGCAATGAAAAAAAATTGATAAACACTGGATCCTGAAAAAAGGAAACAGGCTTAGTCAGTCGATGCCTCTAGGCTATGAACCCTCAAACCAGGCAACATTAGACTCAAACCGACCCTCATGCAGTTCCGAAAGGATCTCACGACCCTCATCATACAGCAGCAGCTTCTTCTCGCACTATAACACCCCCAGTCCGACCCCCCCAGCTGGCCCCCACCTCACCCCTAATAACTGCTCCTGTTTCCCAAACGTAATGTAAGTGTATCTGAAAGGCACAGGGAAGCCCACTCTCTAGATTAGGGTATTAGCACAATAGTTCATCTCAGAAAGAAAATCCAGAGGATACAATTTGAAAAATACCGTATTAAGGGTTTTATTACACCTAATACATTTAATCTGGTGTGAGTTTAATCACAATTTAATCCACACTCAGGCAATTATTTATTTAACATAGCAGGAATAAATTTAAAAACATAAAAATTTCATAAAATTCATACCATTAAATGCATTCATCCACATCCATACCACATACATCAATCCACTGGTACAAACCACCAATAAGTACAAGATAAAAACATATAACAAATATAACAGTTCATCAAAAATCCAATTATTATACAAAAAGTTTCTTGTGCAAAACACGGTGCATGGCCACAGTCGATTTTATAAGTGGTCATCAGTAGGGATAGGCCAAAGTTTAGAAGATCTTCATAAGTAGACTTATCCAAAAAAAATTCTCTACCGGTTTCGACGTATTAACGTTGTTAAGGTTACGTCTTCATCAGGCGATAACAATTGGTTTTCTGGGTACAACCAACCAGAATCAATCTGTTGTATGAATGGAACTGGAACCACTGTCATAGAGATTGGCAGAGTTCAGGTAAAGGGTCCTGCGTGACAGATGGGCCGGATTGGTGCTCCAATGTGAAGTGAGCGGCCGCTACAAAGATGAAAACAGAAATCCGCGGTTGGAATCAAGCACTCGGGTTTCTTCGAGCTTGCTCTGGGGGACGGCCCCCAGAGGAAGCTCCAAGAAACCCGAGTGCCTGAGTGCGGATTAAATTGTGATTAAACTCACACCAGATTAAATGTATTAGGTATAATAAAATCCTTAATATGGTATTTTTCAAATTGTATCCTCTGGATTTTCTTTCTGAGATGAACTCCCAAACGTAATGTAACATGGCTGTTTTGTTACTTTCCCCCTAATGTGTAATCCTATGAACCTTTGGTGTACAGCACTGCACTGCTTCTCGGAGCTAGGACCGCGCCCAACAAATACCCAAATAAAATAAGAGTAGCAGCTCGATAATGAGACCCCATGAATGTCCTACACATTGCTGTTCCGTTTCCCTCTCCTACTTTGGCTGTCTTCTTCTATTCCTTCCCTTTTCTCGTGATTTAGGGAAGGCAATCTGTTCAGAGGCATTATATAGGGGTAGACCCGGCTTTCACCGGTTTACGGAGGTGCCTAGTAGCCCCCAAGGGGCATTCTATCAGCTCTTTACCAATCCATCGGCACGCTACGACCATCCCGAGGCACGACACAGGCTCCTGCCTTCCTTACCTCTTTTCCATCAGTAAAGCGCAATATCCAGGACAGAGTCCTGACCTTATTGAAGCGACAGAGCACTCACCGGGTAGATGACCGCTACCCGAGCTAGTGGGCTGAGCCAAATGTTCTTGCGCCCAAAGGCATTGGCATTCACACCTCCGTCAGCTCGACAGCTAGATGGCCTCCGGGACACCAGAGAAGTAGCTATGATCAGTGCTGGAAATGGAAATAATTTACTGTGGGATCCCAACACCAGCCGGGCATAGCGAGGGAGTCCAAACCAACTGATTGGGATGGGGGGATTGTGTGCTCCTTCCCCCAACCCTGGAGAATCTGTTCATGGCATTAGTGCCACCAATATATGTCATCATTGCCTCTTTAAATCACGCTCATGGAGCTGGTGCCACCCATATATGTCATCATTGCCTCTTTAAATCACGCTCATGGAGCTGGTGCCAACCATATATGTCATAATTGCCTCTTTAAATCACACTCATGGAGCTGGTGCCAACCATATATGTCATAATTGCCTCTTTAAATCACGCTCATGGAGCTGGTGCCAACCATATATGTCATCATTGCCTCTTTAAATCACGCTCATGGAGCTGGTGCCACCCATATATGTCATAATTGCCTCTTTAACCATATATGTCATAATTGCCTCTTTAAATCACGCTCATGGAGCTGATGCCAACCATCTATGTCATCATTGCCTCTTTAAATCACGCTCATGGAGCTGGTGCCACCCATGTATGTCATCATTGCCTCTATAAATCACGCTCATGGAGCTGGTGCCACCCATATATGTCATCATTGCCTCTTTAAATCATGTTCGTGGAGCTGGTGCCACCCATATATGTCATCATTGCCTCTTTAAATCACGCTCATGGAGCTGGTGCCACCCATATATGTCAGCATTGCCCCTTTAAATCACGCTCATTGAGCTGGTGCCACCCATGTATGTCATCATTGCTCTTTAAACACGCTCATGGAGCTGGTACCACCCATATATGTCATCATTGCCTCTTTAAATCACGCTCATGGAGCTGGTGCCACCCATGTATGTTATAATTGCTTCATTAAATCAATTCCCTATTGCCAGTGCCCCTGCGCCGTCTCTCCCCACTCCTGCCCATGTACCTCCACATAAGCTCATGCACACAGATGCGCACGCATACATGCATTGCCACATACATAACACACAAAGATGCAGATTCCCCCATCCCCACTTATTTTCAGGCTGGCGCACATGTACATACACACCCACCTCTCACACTTAGGCCCACACACATGCAGACAGTAGCTTTGACACTCCACCTGCATCCAGGGTCCTGTACACACGAAGCACATGCGGCTGGAACCAAGAAGCCATGTGTTTCCAGAATCCCAAGCATGCAGGTAATGCAGATGCTGGGGTGCAGAGCTGGGATGCTCATGTGGCTGCCGCAGGCTAGGACAGCTGCGGGTGCAGTGCGGGCTGGCAGGTGGCATAAAGGGGTTTCTTTTATTCCAGTCCCGAGAGCAGGGGAGACATTTATTGACGGATCCTGGATCTGGGAAAATTCAGCCATTCCTGGACTGGCTATGACGCACTTTGGTATTTCAATAAACGGGAGAAGTAATTGACATGCACCCCCTACAGATGTTGCCCCAACTTACCAACAATCATTGCTATTAATACAAAGGCACATCCAGATGAGTCTGGAACCCTAAGGTGGTCTCTGTCTTTCCTGTGTGCATTAGACGGCGCTAGGGGTGAAGATCCTGGGGGCAGTGCCAGGGCCCGGTGAGCAGGGCCCCCGGGACCTGCTGTCCCCTGAGAGTGGCAGTCTGGTCAAGCAGCTGGAGGTGCGCATCCGGGAGCTGAAGGGGTGGCTGCGGGACACCGAGCTCTTCATCTTCAACTCCTGCCAGAGGAGAGAGAAGGACGGGGCCGGGGACACCGAGAAGCAGGTGCAGCACTTTAAGGTACAGCACGCAGAGCCATGGGGCCTCATGAAGGGAACCTGAGAATCACACGAAGGGAACCTTACAGGAAACCTGACATTTCCCAAGCTGGGAACTGGAGAGCCACACATCAGGGGAACATGAGAACCTCATACAGGGAACCTTACAGGGAACTTGAAAATCCCATGCAGGGAACTTGAAAATCCCATACAGGGAACTTTAGAATCACACATTAAGGGAATCTGAGAACCTCATACGGGAACTCATACAGGGAACCTGAGAACCTCATACAGGGAACCTTACAGGGAACTTGAAAATCCCATACAGGGAACCTGAGAACCACGCATCAAGGGAATCTGAGCACCCCATACAGGGAATCTTACAGGGAATCTGAGCACCCCATATAGGGAATCTTACAGGGAACCTGGAAATCCTGTGAAAATCCCATGCAGGGAACTTGAGATCACACATGAAGGGAGCTTGGGAATCATGTTAAGGGGACCTAAACCCCACACACAGAGATTCTGGAAACACGCAAGGTCAGAGGTCGGCTTTTACTAGATTTCTCGAGGAGAGTATAATCTGTTCCTCTTGAGTCTGCCGGCTGTGCATGGTGGGGTTTTGAATTTAAAGGCCAGGCTCTACTTGGCTTCAGATGAGGGGTGGTGAGTGTGCCCCTCTACTTGCCTGTGACCTCACACCCATGTCCTTGTTTGCCCCCAGTCTCTGTGTGCCGAGATCAAGCTCCGTCGCCGCAGCATCGCCTCCATCCTGCGCCTGTGCCAGCAACTCCTCGATGATCAGGAGACCTGCCACCTGGACGCGGACCACCAGTCCATGCAGCTCATCATCGTGAACCTGGAGCGGCGCTGGGAGGCCATCATCATGCAGGCCGTGCAGTGGCAGAGCCGGCTGCAGAAGAAACTGGGACAAGAGCGGGTGAGAGATGGGCACCTGACTGTGCCCAAGATGATGGCAAGGTTAAGCTGGGGCAAGAGTTAAATGTTAAATGTTAAAGGTATTTGTACCGCGCACCGTCACCAACGGAATTGGTCCCCAGGCGCTCTGGCGGATCTGCAAATGATAAGGTGGGGAGGGGTGGGTTAGTAAGGTGAAGAGGGAGTAGGATAATGAGAGGAGTGGTGTTCTGTTGGCAGCTTCAACTCGGTGTACACCGGGTGCTGAGCTTTGGTGCGGGTATTGGATCGCTGTCTGTCCGCGTGTGCTGTTGCTCCAGCTTATGTGTTGTTGCAGTGTTGTGAAGTGCGTGCGGCTTGTTGTGCGAGAGATGGTTGTGTGAGTTTTTGGGTGAGATAAGTATGCAGAGTTTTAGGTTATATTGGTTAGTGGGTTACCTGACCTTTGGCATGCTAGCCTTTGCAGTTCTGTCTCAGTGTGGCACCAGTTGACCCCCACAACTCTATCTGGATGCGGCACGGGCCAATGTCCAGAATTCTATCTGTGCGTGGGCAAGCCGACATTCACAGTCCAGTCCAGATGCGGTGCAAGCTTGCGTCCAGAAATCTGTCCAGGTGTGGGCATGCTATCATTCGCAACCCCATCTGGATGCTGCGCAGGCTGGTGTTCACTATTCAGGTGTGGCACACGCCAACATTCAAGTTTCATCTAGGCGCGGGCTTGCTATCCTTCAATCAATCCCATCTAGATTCGACGCAGGCCAGTATCCACAATTCTAGGTATGGCCTGTGCTAGTCTTCAGGTTTCGCATAGGTGCGGGCATGGTAACGCTGGAAGTCCTACCTAGATGCGACGCATGCTTATATTTCACAAATCTATCTAGGTGTGGGTATGTCGGCATTCAGCTTTCACCTAGGTGCGGACATGCCAACACTCATGGTCCTACCTAGATGCGATGCAGGCTGACATTCTCAATTCTGTCCAAATGTAGACATGTTAACATTCACAACTCCATCTAAGGGCGGGCATGCTAGCATTCAGAGTCCCCTCTAGATGTGATGCAGGCCAATGTCCACGACTCCATCCAAGTGTGGCCATGCTAATATTCTCAATTCTATCTAAATGCGTCTGCCGGTCTGGATATGGTGCGTCCGGTACATGCGAGTCACTTGAGGGCTTTCCTCTGTGTCTAAGTATGTGTTCAGTCTCTGGAGCCTTCCTTTTGTGGCTATTTTCCATGATATCTTATGCTCTGTCGGGTGGTTAGTTCTTTGGTTTGAGTGTTTGTCCAGATTGAGAGTGGCCGGGATTGGAGTTATTTTCATCGTTGTTTTAATGTCTGTGCATTCTGGTGCGTCTCCGTTGTGGTTACCCTGTGAAGAGCCATGTTTTGAGGAGTTTCCTGAATGCTAGGTGGTTTGTTGTGTTCCGGATATTCTTAGGTAGGTCATTCCAGGTTTTGGGTGCCTGGTGGGAAAAAGAGGATCCTCCAAGTTTTTTTCTGTTGTAGAGTTTTGTATTTGTATTTGTATTTATTTTATTTGTATAGCGCAGACCAGGCCCAGAGGCAACCGGGCGTATGTCGGTGCTTGATCTTAGTGTTCTTGTCGGTTGATGTAGGCGTAGTTTGTCGCTTAGGAATTCTGCGCCTTGTTTGTGTATTGCTCTGTACGTGATGCACATGTACTTGAACTTTATTCGCTGTTTTAGTGGTAGCCAGTGTAGTATTTTTAGCACGGGTGTAATGTGTTCTCTTCTGGGTAGCTTGAGGAGGAGTCTGGCTTCTGCATTTTGTATGCGTTGCAGTTTTTTTAGAAGTCGTTGGGGCATGCCCAGGTATAGGCTGTTGGCATAGTCTACTCTGGACATGATCAGAGCGATGATGGTAAGTGTTTTGTTGGCGAACGACAGGAACGGTAGGATCCTTTTTGCTGCTCGCAGAAGGAAGAAACAATTCTTGATTACCGAGTTTACTTGTGGCTCTAGAGTGAGATTGTTATCCATCAGGACCCCTAGGTTTTTTACAGTTGATGATGGTTCTCCTGTGGTGCCGAGCTCTCTTGGCCAGGGGATGTAGTTTATGCCTCCTCCCTTTTTTGAAACGATCATTATCTCTGTTTTGCCTGATTTGATTTTGAGATGGTTGAGGTTCATCCAGTTGAATATGTCACGAAGGCAATTCTCTAGTGTGGTGTTTTCTTCTCTGGTATCTTGTATGTTGAAGATTATTTGAGTATCCTCGGCGTAGTTGTAGCATGTTAAGCCGTGTTTTTTGATGAGTTTGATTAGTAGGTACATGTAGATGTTGAATAGAAGCGGGGAGAAGGATGGTCCTTGTGGTACTCCGCACGTGGATTCTCTGGGTTTGGATTTAAAAGGTTTCATCCATACTGTTTCTGTTCTGTTTGTTAGGAAGGATTTGATCCATACTAGGGAAGTGTCTGTTATCCCTAGTCCTTCTAATCTCTTTATGAGGATGGTGTGGTTGACTGTGTCGAAAGCTGCAGACAGATCAAGGAGAATCAGGGCGGTACTGTTGTCCAAATCTGCATTTGTTTTTAGGTCGTCCCATATTGAGAGGAGAGCTGATTCTGTTCCTCTCATGGGTCTGAAACTAACTTGTGTCTGGTCTAGTAGGCAATGCTCTTCTATGAATTCTTGGGTTGTTTGGTAGATGTACGTTTCTAGCAGTTTGGCTATGTAAGGTATGTTGGAGATGGGTCTATAGTTAGATAAGTCCTCTACGTTTCCTGTTGTGTCTTTGTGTAGCGGCTTGATGTAGGCTGATTTGAAGGCCTGTGGTACTTTACCTGTTGAGATTGAGAGGTTGAGGAGGTTCCTGTGGTATTCCATGGGGGTTCCTTGTTTGGGAATTGTTTTGCATCTGTCCGGGGGGCAGGGGTCTTCAGGAGAGCCTGATTTGTTGCTTTGGTTTACCAGTTTGACGAAAGCCTCAACTGATATTTCTGGGAAGTTTCGTAGCTTGTTTGCGTGTTCCTCGTCGGTGTCGGTGGAGTTTGCGCTGTGATCGCTTGGTCTGTTTTGAATGGTGTGTTGGATGGAGGTTATTTTGTTTTTGAAGTGGTCTCCAAGGTCCTCGCAGAGTTTCATCGATGGAATTGGCGTGTTGTTGCACCCCTGTGGGTTTTGTATTTCGTTTATGATTTTGAATAGTTCTTTCTGGGCGTTTGGTGCTCTGAAGATTCGGTTGTCGTAATGTTTCCTCTTCGCTTTTTGTATTTCCTTTTTATATGCGCGGATCTGTTGTAGGAATTTCAGTTTGTTTGCGGAGGTGTTGTTGGTCCTCCATTCAGATTCTAGTTTTCGGTTTTTTTCTTTTCATGGCGTTGAGTAGTGGGGTGAACCACTTTGCTGTGGTTTTCTTACATGATGGGGTGAAGGGCTTTTCTTTGGCGATGTCGTCTAGGGTTGTTGCAATCCAGGTATGAAGTAGGGCAACTTTTTTGTCTAGATCTGCTTCTTTCATGGTTGATGCTTGTGGTTTGCTGAGTTCTAGGAGCTCGGTTAGGTTGGAGTTTTTTATGGTTCTCCAATTTCTTTTCATCATGATGGGTCGTTTTTCTTGTTGCTTTTTTGTTGGAGCTTTCGTTGTGATTATGAATGGAATGATGAGGTGGTCGCTCCAAAGTATTTGAATTGAGGGTGCCGTGGTGATGAGATCCTTGTTGGCGAAGATTGCGTCAAGTGTGTGTCCTGCTGAGTGGGTTGCTCCTTTGACTAGTTGTTGTAGGTTCGTGGCTGCTAGTTGGGCGGTTAGGGATTTTTGTGTGATTGTGGTTTCTTCGTCGAACCAGATGTTGAAATCTCCGAGGATGATCAGATGATTGTACTTGATGGCCAGGGTGGTGATTGCTCCGTGAAAGTGTCTATGAAGGTCGCGTCGTAGGTTGGTGGTCTGTATATCAGTATGAATTTCAGGTTAGTTTTGGGGTTTACTGAAAGTCGTAGTATTAAGGATTTGCATTTCTCGATGTTTAGAGGATCTTCCATTTTGATAGCCAGTAGTTCCTTGTGGATGATCGCTAGTCCCCCCACCTCTTTTGGATTTTCTGTTTGTTTGGATGCATTTGAAGTCTTCAGGCAGGCAGTTGTTGAGGGTGATCTTGTAGTTGTCATCTAGCCATGTTTCGGTTATAAATAGGATTTCTATGCCTCCTTCTGAAAGGAGGTCGTATATTTCAGTGGAGTGTTTGCACATTGACCTTGCGTTTATTAGGTTGCAGTGGATTCTCTGGGTGAGATTTTGTTTTGAGGTTATTTGTTGTTCAAGTTTGTAGTTGTCTGTTCGTGGTGTTTCCGCGTTGATGTCGGTAGGATGAAGAACGGCGACAGCTGCTTCTTCATTGAAGCAGTCCAGTAGGTTGGTAACAGGGCTGATTATTCTTGGTGTTTCTGCTGTGATGCTGTTCGGGTGAAGATCAGCGGTGGTTTCTTCATTGAGTCCGATTCTTGGGTGGGAGGTAGCATTGCTGGTTGTCAGTGCTTCGCTGTATTGTGCGGGATGTAGTGGAAAACGACGTTGTCCCTCTGTTCTTGTGATGTAAGGTGTGATGGGGTCGTAGCCCTCCCACTCTCTTGTTGAGTGCTCCCATCGTTTTTCCACATGTTTCAGGAAATTCTTTGCATGTTTCGGGGTTTCCGTGTTGGGGTGTTGGTGTACCGTGGTTGTTGCGAGGTAAGGTGTGAGGTATAAGGATTTTTCTCTCGTAGATTTTGTTCCGGTTATGGCTGTGCTGGGCGTGTTTCCTTCCAGTGGGGCTGCTTCTCGTGGGTTCTGTCAGTGTTGTGTGTTCGCGTCTCTTGTTGCACGGTCTTGTTCTCTTTCTCTGCGTCCTTTTCTGGGTCGGGCCATTTTCCAGTTTAAATGCAGGCGTAGTAAGGTAGTTGGTCCTCTATGCTATGTTGTGCAGTCGCAGTGCCCTCGGTTTTTCCTTCTCTGGATGCGCTGGGGTGTTCTCTGGCTCAGTGTTGCTTTCCTGTCGGTGGGTAGGGTGTGTTTCCTAAGGGTGCGCTGTCGGGGGGGGTTAGGGTGTTAACGGTCTGTTGGAATGGGACTTGTCTGAGTTAGGTTGTGGTGGGTTTCCGGGATTAATAGAGTACTAAGCTAAGTGTAGTTGGATTATTTGAGAGACTTGTATAGTGGGAGGGAGTCCTATTAGTGCAATTTAAACGTCACACAATGCAGTTTGGAGGCAGAACCCCTGCTAGGTTTGAGAAACCTGTATAGTGGGAGCGAGGCCAATCAGTGTAATCTAGACATCATACAATGCAATTTGGGGACAGAACCCCAGCTACATTTGAGAAACCTGTATAGTGGGAGGGGGGGCCTATCAATGCAATCTAGAATCTCATACAATGCAATTTGGGGACAGAACCCCAGCTAGATTTGAGAGATCTGTATAGTGGGAGAGAGGCCTACCAATGCAGTCTAGAACATCATACAGTGCTATTTGGGGATAGAACCCCAGCTAGATTTGAGCGACCTGTGTAGTGGGAGAGAGGCCTATCAATGGAATCTAAACGTCATACAATGCAATCATCTTCTTTACTTTTGGTTCGGCAAGTCGCTTGGAGTCTGGGGCAGAGTAGTTGCTCCACTCATGACCCAGGCCACTCCTACCTTACTGGTCCTTGTAGATGCTGGTTGACGGCCGGCCACTGCTTCCCCTGCAGACACCGGTTGACACTTCTTGGAGCCGCCTCTGTCGGAGCCGCCCTTGGCCCTAGTGCTCCAATCAGGGCACGGGGGGGCGGGATGGGAGGCGGGAGGCTGGGATGTGGAAGGGGAGCTGGGATGGAGGTGGCGGACTGGGGAGGGAAGCGGGCCTGGCCGCGGGTGTTCCTTTCCTTGTTGGGTGGGTGGCGGGGGGTCTGGGGCCTTACCTGGTTGTTGCGAGGGATGAACCAAGTGGCTCTGTGGGTCTGGGGGCCTGGGCACACACACAGAGCTAAGCTCCAATCAGTGCTCGAGGGCGGGATGGGTGGCGGGAGGGCTGGGATGTGGAAGGGGAGCTGGGATGGAGGTGGCGGGCTGGGGAGGGAAGCGGGCCTGGCAGCAGGTGTTCCTTTCCTTGCAGGGTGGGTGACAGGGGGTCTGGGGCCTTACCTGGTTGCCCCTGTGGGTATCCCTGTGGGTCACGGATAGACATCGGACTGTGTGCCAGAACACCACATCAGTAGGAGTCCAGCACTGTAGTCCTCTCCCCTATGAACAGCACATCAGTAGGAGTCCTTCACTGTAGTCCTCTCCCCTAGGAACAGCACATTAGTAGGAGTCCAGCACTGTAGTCCTCTCCCCTAGGAACAGCAAATCAGTAGGAGTCCATCACTGTAGACCTCTCCCCTAGGAACAGCACATCAGTAGGAGTCCATCACTGTAGTCCTCTCTGCTAGGAACAGCACATCAGTAGGAGTCCAGCACTGTAGTCCTCTCCCCTAGGAACAGCACATTAGTAGGAGCCCAGCACTGTAGTCCTGTCCCCTAGGAACAGCACATCAGTAGGAGTCCATCACTGTAGTCCTCTCTGCTAGGAACAGCACATCAGTAGGAGTCCAGCACTGTAGTCCTCTCCCCTAGGAACAGCACATTAGTAGGAGTCCAGCACTGTAGTCCTGTCCCCTAGGAACAGCACATCAGTAGGAGTGAAGCACTGTAGTCCTCTCCGCTAGGAACAGCATATCAGTAGGAGTCCAGCACTGTAGTCCTCTCCACTAGGAACAGCACATCAGTAGGAGTCCAGCACTGTAGTCCTCTCCCCTAGGAACAGCACATCAGTAGGAGACCAGCACTGCAGTCCTCTCCCCTAGGAACACCACATTAGTAGGAGTCCGTCACTGCAGGCCTCTCCCCTAGGAACAGCACATCAGCATGAATGCAGCACTGTAGTCCTCTCCCCTAGGAACAGCACAACAGTATGAGTGCAACACTGTAGTCCTCTCCCTTAGGAACAGCACATCAGTAGGAGTCCATCACTGTAGTCCTCTCCCCTAGGAACAGCACATCAGTAGGAGTCCATCACTGTAGTCCTCTCTCCTAGGAACAGCACATCAGTAGGAGTCCAGCGCTGTAGTCCTCTCCCCTAGGAACACCACATTAGTAGGAGGCCATCACTGTAGTCCTCTCCCCTAGGAACAGCAAATCAGTAGGAGTCCAGCACTGTAGTCCTCTCCGCTAGGAACAGCAGATCAGTAGGAGTCCATCACTGTAGTCCTCTCCCCTTGGAAAAGCACATCAGTAGGAGTCCATCGCTGTAGTCCTCTCCCCTAGGAACAGCACATCAGTAGGAGTCCAGCACTGTAGTCATCTCCGCTAGGAACAGCACATCAGTGGGAGTCCAGCACTGTAGTCCTCTCCCTTAGGAACAGCACATCAGTAGGAGTCCAGCACTATAGTCCTCTCCCCTAGGAACAGCACATTAGTAGGAGGCCATCACTGTAGTCCTCTCCCCTAGGAACACCACATTAGTAGGAGTCCAGCACTGTAGTCCTCTCCGCTAGGAACAGCACATCAGTAGGAGATCATCACTGTAGTCCTCTCCGCTAGGAACAGCACATCAGTAGGAGTCCAGCACTGTAGTCCTCTCCGCTAGGAACAGCACATCAGTAGGAGACCAGCACTGTAGTCCTGTCCCCTAGGAACAGCACATCAGTAGGAGTCCAGCACTGTAGTCCTGTCCCCTAAGAACAGCACATCAGTAGGAGTCTAGCACTGTAGTCCTCTCCCCTAGGAACAGCACATCAGTAGGAGTCCAGCACTGCAGTTCTCTCTGCTAGGAACAGCACATCAGTAGGAGTCCAGCACTGTAGTCCTCTCCCCTAGTAACAGCACATTAGTAGGAGTCCAGAACTACTGATGTGTCCAGCACTGTAGTCCTCTCCCCTAGGAACAGCACATCAGTAGGAGTCCAGCACTGTAGTCCTCTCCCCTAGGAACAGCACATCAGTAGGAGTCCAGCACTGTAGTCCTCTCCCCTAGGAACAGCACACCAGTAGGAGTCCAGCACTGCAGTCCTCTCCCCTAGGAACAGCACATCAGTAGGAGTCCGTCACTGCAGTCCTGTCCCCTAGGAACAGCACATCAGTAGGAGTCCAGCACTGTAGTCCTCTCCGCTAGGAACAGCACATCAGTAGGAGTTCATCACTGTAGTCCTCTCCGCTAGGAACAGCACATCGAAAGGAGTCCAGCACTGTAGTCCTCTCCGCTAGGAACAGCACATCAGTAGGAGACCAGCACTGCAGTCTCTCCCCTAGGAACAGCACATCAGTAGGAGTCCATCACTGCCGTCCTCTCCCCTAGGATCAGCACATTAGTAGTAGTCCAGCACTGTAGTCCTCTCTGCTAGGAACAGCACATCAGTAGGAGTCCAGCACTGTAGTCCTCTCCCCTAGTAACAGCACATCAGTAGGAGTCCAGCACTGTAGTCCTCTCCCCTAGTAACAGCACATTAGTAGGAGTCTAGAACTGTAGTCCTCTCCCCTAGTAACAGCACATTAGTAGGAGTCCATCACTGTAGTCCTGTCCCCTAGGAACAGCACATCAGTAGGTGTCCATCACTGTAGTCCTGTCCCCTAGGAACAGCACATCAGTAGGAGTCCAGCACTGTAGTCCTCTCCCCTAGGACCAGCACATCAGTAGGAGTCCATCACTGTAGTCCTCTCCCCTAGGAACAGCACATCAGTAGGAGTCCATCACTGCCGTCCTCTCCCCTAGGAACCGCACATTAGTAGTAGTCCAGCACTGTAGTCCTCTCTGCTAGGAACAGCACATCAGTAGGAGTCCAGCACTGTAGTCCTCTCCCCTAGTAACAGCACATCAGTAGGAGTCCAGAACTGTAGTCCTCTCCCCTAGTAACAGCACATTAGTAGGAGTCCATCACTGTAGTCCTGTCCCCTAGGAACAGCACATCAGTAGGTGTCCATCACTGTAGTCCTGTCCCCTAGGAACAGCACATCAGTAGGAGTCCATCACTGT
This sequence comes from Ambystoma mexicanum, assembly GCF_040938575.1. Classification (NCBI taxonomy): domain Eukaryota; kingdom Metazoa; phylum Chordata; class Amphibia; order Caudata; family Ambystomatidae; genus Ambystoma; species Ambystoma mexicanum. Next base: position 35,967,511 of record NC_090940.1, on the reverse strand, counting down.
AGTCCTCTCCCCTAGGACCAGCACATCAGTAGGAGTCCATCACTGTAGTCCTCTCCCCTAGGAACAGCACATCAGTAGGAGTCCAGCAATGTAGTCCTCTCCCATAGGAACAGCACATCAGTAGGAGTCCAGCACTGTAGTCCTCTCCCCTAGGAACAGCACATCAGTAGGAGTCCAGCACTGTAGTCCTCTCCCATAGGAACAGCACATCAGTAGGAGTCCAGCACTGCAGTCCTCTCCCCTAGGAACAGCACATCAGTAGGACTCCAGCACTGCAGTCCTGTCCCCTAGGAACAGCACATCAGTAGGAGTCCGTCACTGCAGTCCTGTCCCCTAGGAACAGCACATCAGTAGGAGTCCAGCACTGCAGTCCTCTCCGCTAGGAACAGCACATCAGTAGGAGTTCATCACTGCAGTCCTCTCCGCTAGGAACAGCACATCAGTAGGAGTCCAGCACTGTAGTCCTCTCCGCTAGGAACAGCACATCAGTAGGAGTCCAGCACTGCAGTCCTCTCCGCTAGGAACAGCACATCAGTAGGAGTCCATCACTGCCGTCCTCTCCCCTAGGATCAGCACATTAGTAGTAGTCCAGCACTGTAGTCCTCTCTGCTAGGAACAGCACATCAGTAGGAGTCCAGCACTGTAGTCCTCTCCCCTAGTAACAGCACATCAGTAGGAGTCCATCACTGTAGTCCTGTCCCCTAGGAACAGCACATCAGTAGGTGTCCATCACTGTAGTCCTGTCCCCTAGGAACAGCACATCAGTGGGAGTCCAGCACTGTAGTCCTCTCCCCTAGGACCAGCACATCAGTAGGAGTCCATCACTGTAGTCCTCTCCCCTAGGAACAGCACATCAGTAGGAGTCCATCACTGCCGTCCTCTCCCCTAGGAACCGCACATTAGTAGTAGTCCAGCACTGTAGTCCTCTCTGCTAGGAACAGCACATCAGTAGGAGTCCAGCACTGTAGTCCTCTCCCCTAGTAACAGCACATCAGTAGGAGTCCAGAACTGTAGTCCTCTCCCCTAGTAACAGCACATCAGTAGGAGTCCATCACTGTAGTCCTGTCCCCTAGGAACAGCACATCAGTAGGTGTCCATCACTGTAGTCCTGTCCCCTAGGAACAGCACATCAGTAGGAGTCCAGCACTGTAGTCCTCTCCCCTAGGACCAGCACATCAGTATGAGTCCATCACTGTAGTCCTCTCCCCTAGGAACAGCACATCAGTAGGAGTCCAGCAATGTAGTCCTCTCCCCTAGGAACAGCACATCAGTAGGAGTCCAGCACTGTAGTCCTCTCCCCTAGGAACAGCACATCAGTAGGAGTCCAGCACTGTAGTCCTCTCCCATAGGAACAGCACATCAGTAGGAGTCCAGCACTGCAGTCCTCTCCCCTAGGAACAGCACATCAGTAGGACTCCAGCACTGCAGTCCTGTCCCCTAGGAACAGCACATCAGTAGGAGTCCAGCACTGCAGTCCTCTCCCCTAGGACCAGCACATCAGTAGGAGTCCATCACTGTAGTCCTCTCCCCTAGGAACAGCACATCAGTAGGAGTCCATCACTGCCGTCCTCTCCCCTAGGAACCGCACATCAGTAGTAGTCCAGCACTGTAGTCCTCTCTGCTAGGAACAGCACATCAGTAGGAGTCCAGCACTGTAGTCCTCTCCCCTAGTAACAGCACATCAGTAGGAGTCCAGAACTGTAGTCCTCTCCCCTAGTAACAGCACATCAGTAGGAGTCCATCACTGTAGTCCTGTCCCCTAGGAACAGCACATCAGTAGGTGTCCATCACTGTAGTCCTGTCCCCTAGGAACAGCACATCAGTAGGAGTCCAGCACTGTAGTCCTCTCCCCTAGGACCAGCACATCAGTAGGAGTCCATCACTGTAGTCCTCTCCCCTAGGAACAGCACATCAGTAGGAGTCCAGCAATGTAGTCCTCTCCCCTAGGAACAGCACATCAGTAGGAGTCCAGCACTGTAGTCCTCTCCCCTAGGAACAGCACATCAGTAGGAGTCCAGCACTGTAGTCCTCTCCCCTAGGAACAGCACATCAGTAGGAGTCCAGCACTGTAGTCCTCTCCCATAGGAACAGCACATCAGTAGGAGTCCAGCAATGTAGTCCTCTCCCCTAGGAACAGCACATCAGTAGGAGTCCAGCACTGTAGTCCTCTCCCCTAGGAACAGCACATCAGTAGGAGTCCAGCACTGTAGTCCTCTCCCATAGGAACAGCACATCAGTAGGAGTCCAGCACTGCAGTCCTCTCCCCTAGGAACAGCACATCAGTAGGACTCCAGCACTGCAGTCCTGTCCCCTAGGAACAGCACATCCGTAGGAGTCCGTCACTGCAGTCCTGTCCCCTAGGAACAGCACATCAGTAGGAGTCCAGCACTGCAGTCCTCTCCGCTAGGAACAGCACACCAGTAGGAGTTCATCACTGCAGTCCTCTCCGCTAGGAACAGCACATCAGTAGGAGTCCAGCACTGTAGTCCTCTCCGCTAGGAACAGCACATCAGTAGGACTCCAGCACTGCAGTCCTGTCCCCTAGGAACAGCACATTAGTAGGAGTCCGTCACTGCAGTCCTGTCCCCTAGGAACAGCACATCAGTAGGAGTCCAGCACTGTAGTCCTGTCCCCTAGGAACAGCACATCAGTAGGAGTCTAGCATTGTAGTCCTCTCCCCTAGGAACAGCATATTAGTAGAAGTCTGTCACTGTAGTCCTCTCCCCTAGGAACAACACATCAGTAGGAGTGCAGCACTGTAGTCCTCTCTGCTAGGAACAGCACATCAGTAGGAGACCAGCACTGTAGTCCTCTCCGCTAGGAACAGCACATCAGTAGGAGTCCAGCACTGTAGTCCTCTCCCCTAGGAACAGCACATCAGTAGGAGGGGACAGGAACTCCGGTCTCCCCTAGGAACAGCACATCAGTAGGAGGCAATCACTGTAGTCCTCTCTGCTAGGAACAGCACATCAGTAGGAGTCCAGCACTGTAGTCCTCTCCGCTAGGAACAGCACATCAGTAGGAGTCCAGCACTGTAGTCCTCTCTGCTAGGAACAGCACATCAGTAGGAGACCAGCACTGTAGTCCTCTCCCCTAGGAACAGCACATCAGTAGGAGGGGGCAGGAACGCCGGTCTCCCCTATAGGACCCCAGGTACTCCATTCCATAAGCGATGTGCACAGGATGGGACAGGCGCTGCATCGCATTGTGAACACAGTGCAACTCTACACCTCTATAAACTGGGGTGCAGTCCCAATGCTGTGCAGTGCACATACGCTATACAAACATTTCGAAAAGGGACTCGCGCTCAGGTTATTGTATCTCAAAAAAGGTTATGATTGGGATAGTCCAAATAGTAATACCAATTTGAACTACTTCTCTATTGTATACTATATGGACTATCCCAATCATAACCTTTTTTGAGATGCAATACCCCGAGCGCGAGTCGCCTTTTTGAAATGTTTGAACCTTTTCTTCACATTTTCCAAACCCTAGTGGGTGGATTTGGAGAAAGGGGGACCGCAGCCGGGCCCGAACCTCACATTTTTTCAAATCTAGAGTGGTCAATAGCGCAAGGATCCTATATCGAACCCACTGATTATACTTCTCCATGACGGCTGATTCTGTGGAAAGCAGTGGCAGTGAGCCGACAAACCAGTGCCTCATTCCGGGAAATAACTGGGTTACCACTGCATTGCCGCCTCATTACCGCACGGCCGTACTACAACTTTGGTGGCAACGGGGAGGATTTTCGACCCCCAAAATGCTGCAGCTAAGTCCTCCACCTAACTTCCAAAAAAAAGGCAAAATCGGCAGAATTACCACCTGCAATAATTCTGCCAAAATCCCCATGAGTCCTATGGACGCAAAAACAAATGGTGACTTTCACCACCATACCACCACTTGTAATCACGCTGTACGTCTGCGGGACCAAGTGGTGGTAACAGCAATTCCGCTGGTAGTATTTTAGCAGATTTACCACAGAAATACTGCCAAACCTATAATGAGGCCCTTGACCCTATCCTTTTTGTGCTCGTTGGTTTGTTAGATGTGTGTTTTTGGTGAATCTTCCTTTGTCAGCTGCCTTTTGTTTACTTCTCAGGAGACGTCAGGACTCTTGGATTCGGAGTGGATAGACCTCAACGGCACCGGGGAAGATGCCTGGGAGTGGGACGAGACCGACATAAGCCCCAAGCTGATTGGCTTGAACGAGGACTCCTGCAACCCCAGCCGAGAGGCGCAACCCCCCGTGCCACATCTCCAGCTTGATGCTCCCCAGGACTCTGAGAATGAAGAGGACTATGGGGTGGATGGCACAAGCCCCTTGTACTGCCCCCGTTTCTCAGCCCCCTTCGCTCCTCCCGTTTACCAGGTCTACAATCTTCACAACGTGGAACTGTTCAACAGAAACCCAATGTCTCACCTGAAGAAGCCGCCACTGTTTTTCCACGGAAAGTCACCCAGCAGCCTACAGAAGACCCTCAGCCAAGACTCGTCCTTCTCTTCCACAAAGTCTTTGCCAGAGCTGCTGGGCGGATTGGCCTGGATTCCACCCAACCAGACTGGCCTGCGAGGATCTGTGAGCAGGCACTCTGAGTGTGAGAGTGGGATAGTCAGTGAGGGTGACACAGAGACCACCAACAATTCTGAGCTCTGCTTGTTGGCTGATGGGGATGGCCTATCCCTCGTGGGAGCCGAACAACCAGAAAGCATTGGCATACAGGATGGGCACTCCCCTACGCATTGCATCAGAGAGACGGAAGCCGAGGAACTCTTGGGCAGCCCTCACCCCAGACCTGCCTCATGTTGGATCAAAGGCAAGAAGATGAGTGTTGAGAGAACTACTGAGCCTCCTCCTCCTCCTCAATCATTGGACGAAGGCCTCCAAGGCATGCGAGATGTCCTCACATTTTATGATTACTCCTTTCTCCAGGCTTCTTCCAAGCTGCAGTTACCATCTGTAGTGTCTGAGCCTGGTGTTGTGACAGCAGCTGATCAGGTGCCATCCCATGGCTCTCGTCATGAGACCATTGGGCAGATGTCCCATCATTCAGATTTAAAACCCAATCAGGTCCCTTTGCCGCTTGCCTCGGGAGATGCAGATCCCAATTCCTTGGTGGGGGTTAAAAAGTGGATGACTCAGCAGGGTGGAAAACATCTGCCATGGTTCTCCTCCGGCTCTTCGCTCGAGTCCATCTCCCCTGCAGGGGACCTACTGGGATCCAGGCCATTCAGAAGCAGCGATTGCCTTCAACGAAGCACGTCCTTGGAGAGCTGGCTCATGTCCTACAAAAGCAACGAAGACCTCTTCAGCGGTCATGGCTCGGCGGACAACAGCCTAAGCAGCGATTCTGTGGGAGAACTTAGCAAAAGAACTTTGGACCTTTTGAAACGACTTGAGGACATTGAGAGTCCTTCAGACCAGAAGATAAAGCGTAGCATCTCAGACATCACCCTTCAGAGCAGTTCTCAAAAGATGTCCATCACCGGTCAGCATTCACTCGATATCGCGTCTTCTGTCAATGAAGACTCTGCATCTTCGCTCACTGAACTAAGTAGCAGTGAGGAGGTCTCCCTCTGCTCTGAGGACATTGTAATGCAGAAAAACACCATCCCAGATTCCAATGCATCCTTTCGGAAGCATCTGAGCCGCTCGTTGGCTGAAGAAAGTGACGCCAATGTCAGTATGATTGTCAACGTATCCTGCACTTCTGCTTGCACTGACGATGAGGACGACAGCGACCTGCTCTCCAGCTCCACCCTGACCTTGACTGAGGAGGAGCTTGGGATGAAGGACGAAGATGATGACGTCTCCAGCATTGCGACAGACGATGACATCTACGAGGAAAGCAGCTTGATGTCTGGCATTGAATACATCAAGAATGAACTTCAGACCTGGATCCGACCAAAGTTTATGCTGCCCCAGGACAAAAGAAGGGCCAGTCCTGCCAAAGGCTTGAAATGTGGTAAATGGGGCTCAAGCAACAGGATGATGGCCGTGGCTGAGGCTCTGAGCATCGAGGATATCCTAAAGGGTTCTGCACGCAGGGTGTCCGAAGACCTCAGCCAGCGCAAGAATGCAACGGCCAATGAGGACCACGCCCTCACTAGCCAGCGGAAGGACCCCTCACAGACGGAAAAGGATCAGCTAGTGGATGATATGGAGAATGGGAATGTTGAAAGCCTTGGCCTCCACAGAACCTTAACAGCTGAAACCCTAGATGCAGTTGCTAAGAGGAAGCCTGACAGACAGCGTTGTTCCCCCGATGCATATAAAGATGCTTCAGCTCCACAAGAGTTCAGGTTCGGCATCCACTGCGGTGTCCAACCACTAAATCCCACCCAGGAACTTCGAAACGATTGTGAAGCTAGCCATCACATCGACAGCCGTGCACACTCTTCACTCATTATTAGGTCTGGTAATGCGTCTGCTTCAGATGTTGGGGGTAAAGAGCGGCAGCAGGATAGCCAGTTGACTTACGGTCATGAGGTAATCCTCGGAAAGTCGGGGGATTGCTCTGCAGCATCGGCGGATTCCTGCTGTCACGGGCACGGAGGAACTTCCGAAGAACCGACTGAAGACGACCCCTCTGTGCACGATTTTGTGAAAGAGATCATCGGTATGGCGTCCACTGCCCTGAAGAACAAGTCCCAGCCGGATTGTGAGGTGGTCAGCCCCAGCTCGCTGTCCCAGATCCGGGAAAAAGTATTAGAACATTCTCACAGGTCCCTGCAGCTGAGGAAGGGTGACTTCTATTCGTACCTCTCGCTTTCCTCGCATGACAGTGACTGTGGTGAGGTCACCATCTATGCAGAAGACAAAAGTAGCACACCCGTGCCCTCGGACGACAACATAGAGTGCCTCTTCGAGGCATGCACCGAGGACGAGCCTTCTGATCACGAGTCCCACTCATCAGACTGTATTCTTGAGGGTTCTCTGGCATGGGCCAGCCCCGCTGCTCCATTAGAAGAACCCACACCGGCCACTGAATGTAGCGTTTCTTTACTGGGTGCTCAGTCGGACTCTGAAGGTTCGGTGTCTACTAGCCAAAAGGTCCCAAGCTTCCAGAGACACAGTAAGCACCATTCCATGAACACTGCGTGGGCTGGTCCTGGAGGAGGTGCTGGGGGCGATTCGCTGGACACTTGGAAGCCTAAATCCAAGGATGCCCCCCCTACCCAGGCGGCAACCTTGGACCTGCGCTTTGCCCCGTCGTATTCTAGAGGAAGAGAACGATTGCACCATGACACCAAAACTCTTATGTGTGACAGCAACCTTCCTCGTCTGCAACCAGAGGCACCAGACCATAGCCCAGAGGTCGGACGCCAAGCCATGCACCCCACATCTTCGCACGATAAGGTACGTACCGATGTGTGCTTGCAAAACATATGAGAACGTTACTCTACTAAGATGCTAATCTATGCTATCAGAGACGCATTTACACAAAGCGACCATTGTGCTCCAAGCACCCAAGACAGAGACCTTTGAAAATCCAAGTCAAGGATTGCCTTCCTCGTCCTAAAACGAACATCTTTGGGAAGTTTGATAGTCTAATGTACTTCAGAGGGGCCGTTTCCTTATGTGATTAGCCTGATTTTCTAGCCCACGTGTCTCCTCGTCTGTTTCCATTGCTACCCAGTCCTATTTCTGCCTCTGATTCTGTTTCCTTTCTGCTCCACAGTCCTCTTTCAATCGCCGCAAACCTCATCCTAGCTCCACCCACTTCTGATTAGAGTCCACCCATTCCTGTTACTGCTGCCACCCACCCACGGCACAGTCTAGCTACACACACTCTCTCTGGCTCCACCCACTCACCTCCATGGGCCAGCTTATTCTTCCCTGATTTTAGCAATCGTGCCTCAGAACGTCACTTCTCTCAACGGCAACCATTCCAACCTGTGGCACCCTGCTCCACCTCTATGGCTGCTCCTCTTTCCTTAGATCGACCCGCCCCCCCCTTCTCTTTCCCCACGGAGACCCCATTCTTTTCCTGCTGTGTTTCTTAGACTGTAGAGTCTGGAGGACAAACAGTCAGAGTCTTGCTGGAGAGTGCCTCTTACCGACCTCCAACAATGCACTGTCCAGCTGCTGACAAATAGACACAGGCCACGCCCCCACTGGAAGGGCTTGTGACTCACCCTTGGATAGCATAGGCTGAGCCAAAAGCTTAATTTCATCAGTGCTGCTGGGCCATTTAAGGTTCACAACAGCACTGTCATATAGTTTACAAATAAACAGCTTAAGGTCCAAAGCAGAGTATCAAATGGTAAAGGTTGAATGTATTAATTAGCAACCATAATGAAGGCCTGGATGAAAATGGGAAAATATCCCTTACTTAAATGTCTAAGTGGATAAAACTGTTTTTTATAGCTGAACTGGGAAGTGAGGGGCGCTCTGCGGGTCCCAGTTAAAGTGTCAGTGGATCTTCTGGATCCCCCAGCAGGCCTCTTGAGTAGGATTGGCTTGACAGATCACTTTGGGCCGAGGGAGCAAGCTGGCAGGCTGTACGGTGTGTTTGAGATGCATGGCAAGTGCCTTGAGCCTTAGGAGTGCCCATTGGGAGCTTTATGTATTAGGAACGTGTGTATGTATTGTATCCTGAATATATTTGGGTGTTGTAATGCCCGCTGCCCTTGCCCCCCCTTTTGCAGCCGTAAGGGGCCCTAAACTTTCCTAAGGGTTAGCTGGAGTGGCCCTGGACCTCTTGTCGGGAAGGCTTCCTCGGCCCCTCTCCCAGTGCACCACAAGCCTGCTGGCAGGAGGAGAATGATGACAAGCATAGTTTCCTGTCCCCAAATGGTGGGTCAGACTGATGACCAAGCGCAAGAGTTTACTTCCCTTGCTATCCCCAGTGTTGCCGGACCATGCCCCCACAAGGAGCCGGATGTGGAGAAATGGAAGGGGGGACACCCGTAACTAGAGAAGTGGTGCAGCCGACCCAACTCCAGGCAACCCTGATTCAGGTTCATCGTCCAGTAACTGAGCTTGGAGATGATGTGAGCAATTGGAACAGAACGCATCACGGGTCTCTGAATACTGATTTCGTGCCTTCACCCCCTACATTGCCCTTGTGGTGAGGTCTGACACCAGAAACCTGTTTTGCTGCAACGTGGAGTCTTCTTGTGAGTTGTGAGGTCCTACTCAGTTTCAGCCAAGGTTCTCTGTCCCAATTCTTGGCCCTAGTGCTGGGGTCTGCAACCTTTGGCTCTTCAGATGTTTTGGACTACAACTCCCATTAGCTGTCATCGGCATAGCTGAATTCCCCTTCCCAGGATTCCTAGCAAGAGGCCAGGTCATCCAGCTGCCACCCGTTATTAGGATGATGGCGGCCCTCTATGTGCTGATGCTACTCTCCTACAAAGACCCCTGGCACCCAGCTCTCAAGAAGAGAAGCAAGGAGACCCTAGTAGCATCCTCAGGTAGGGTCACATCACCTGCCACCCCTGAAAGCAAATGACCATCCTTAGCATTGTCAGGGAGTGCTGGTGTCAGCAGGCAGACTCACTGCTGGGACACTGCAATGAAGAAACCGGGGCCCGGAATGGATCATTTCATTCAAAGGGTTCTCCGTAGCAATGAGCCGAAGGGGCAAACAGAGAAGAATGGATCCGGGACACACTCGGTTGATCCCAGCTGTTCAACATAATATTTGCACTACTAGAGAGCGAAAGAAACTCCTTTGAAACACTAAAACAACAATCTGAACAATGTATTTTCTTCTCAAATATGCAACGGTCTGAGAGATCCAATTTCATCTTTGAAACTAGAGCAAGAGGCTGCATGAAAGCAAACAAGCCTGACAAATATTCCAGAAGAGGCTCTTAACCACAGAGACCAGGAAGCACGGAAGGCACGCCGGCCGGGCACAGCCGGCGTATGCAGCCGGCCTGGAGGTGCAAACAATATGCCAACAAACTTTAAAGGACGGAAATTGGAAGTGCTATATTGAATCAGCGATGCTCCAGAAGCAAAGAGGAAAGTCTTGAGCTGCTTCCGGAACCGTACATGCTTCTGCTCAAGTTTCAGAAAGACAGGGAGGCTGTGCCAGAGGAAGGCCCCAGCCGAAGAGAGATATCTGCCCCCAGCTCGTTGGTTGGAAAAGCGTCTGAATAAATAAAAATTAATAAATAAGGTTGTGGTTCGTTGGTTAGTTTCAACACAAGAAAATAGAATGATTACCCAATGATAAAAGGGACTGTCCAGTTATGGTTGTATACAAATATCTACTTATTCTTTATCACAACAGACAGTGCTATCATACTGCAATGTACAACCCACCCTGTAAAGGAGCGCAGAGGACAGTCAGTTTCAAAGAAGGAAAAGGGATGCACTCTGGATACTGACAGGAGGGTAGTCGGTACAGTAATTGATCGCAATAGTTCAAGGACACTTGGTTTCAACACGAATGGAGCAATGGGTCATAAAATGTCCCTAGGGGTCTTCGGAGAAGGACCAGGGGGACATCACCACAATGCACCTTGTGCTGTGGGAGTTCTTGGTGATCAACAGGGACGAGTCGGTTTCAGGGTGCTTTGCAGCTTCTGCGACAGAGTTCAAGATGGGAGACAGCTGCGGGTATCAGGCGGCAGGCAGTTCGGCGAGCGAGGCTGGACAGATGACTGCAGGCTGGCCTACACAGTGGCTCAGGGTCAGAAATCATTGTCTCAGTAGTGGTCGGTGGTTTTGAAGCGTTGGTCAAGGCGTCTTAAACAGCTTTAGCGACTGTGACGTAACAACAGTCAGCAGTGAAGTCGATTGCATCTCGAGGGGATTGACTGACTCGCAAATGTCCTTTAAGGCGGACGTTGTTAGATGCTCATTGAAGCACGTCTCCTAGCTTCTTCACTGGGCTTCTGTCATCCTTTAAGGCGGACGGCCCAAAGCTAAGAAGTGTGTTGCGAGCAGCTGCCTTGTCCTTGGTTTTGGGTTCAGAGACTCTCTGGCACGTCCCACCTAGGAAGCTTGCTGTAGAGCCTAGCAGGGTACACTGTGTGCTGGCTGGGTACCTGTTCTGGAGCTGCTAGAGGGTCCTCTGGATTCGGTATCTCCCTCTGTTCCCTGGGAGATGTTTAATGGATGGATCTTGTTTCCCTCTTGGAGGTCCTGGCCTTCCTTCAGTGGCGGAAGATGTAAGGCAGACTGTACCTTTTGCCAGGGCCCAATGATGAGATCTTCTTTCTGCTTCTGGTGAAGCCTTCAGATCTTCCCAAAAGAGGAGCTTAGCCCTTTTTTTTAAAGCAAAATGGACCACCATGATTGGTTTAGGCGAAGCCTACCTTAATGAACCAATCCTGGGTCCCCACCAACAATATACTGTATGCATGAGGTCATAACCAGAGTGCTTTGCAACAGAAAAGGTAAAGTGGTGAAAACATGTAATACTAAGTCCCACCCATCTTCCTGTCTGTTGTGGATCAAAGGGTCTCTCTGGTTAATGGAGCTCTCTGTGGTTCCTGATTAAAGCGGCAGGTCTCCTTTGAAGCTGTGGCGAGACCAGCCTTTCTGGCTCTGTCAAGCCACATACTTGAACCTTCTGAATAGGGTCCCTGGGCGCGGATGACTACTGTAAACATGCAGTGCCAGACATGACATTTCACTGTCAATTGATACTGAAACCGGGAGCTGGTTTCAGGTTGATGCAGTGCATATGAAAGGGTGTAGGGGTTTCCTGTCTTCTTTGTTAGCCACTGCATTCAGGCACCACATCGGCCTGTTTGAATCAAACTCTGATTAGTATATGAATGCTGCCACCAGCTACATGGCTCAAAAAAGGACAGGGTGGCTCCATGGAGCTGTTGTCAGTTAATTTGGCTGGCCATGGCAGGAGGAAGGCTTGCCCCCATGCCCTTTTCTGGAGAAGCATGGTGTACGCCACCGGTAAAATCCTAACTGAATATGACAGGAGGGACTGCGCCTGTAGGCTGTGTCCACCCAGAGTACACAGGTCTATGTGTATGTCGTGTGGTGAGCATAGGAACATTTGTGTAGATTAGGCCCACACATTTTCTGGAGGTTGATCTACCATCATTCAATTTCATTGAAAATTTCAAAAGAGCCCAGGCGAGCGCACAGCCACGGTGCGGATGGTCGAATCCCTCGCATGTGCCACATCCATTCCAGTTGCATCACGTTACATGGGCTAGGAGAGGCGTGTGCAGGTCCATCCTGATATCCCAGGATGTGCACAGGTTCAAATCAGGACTCTCCCTCATGACACCTGCCTTTGGCCCAAACCCATGCCTTGACGCTCGTGCCAGGTCCATCCAGTTACGTGGGCCAGAAGGCGGTATCGCTTAGGGGCACCAAGTGCACGGCCGCACGCCCCCTCCCTCCTGACTTGTGCCATGGATTTCAGGTCGTGCGTGCATGCGTGCATGCATGGTCATGCCAGGTTCACTGTAGCTCCTTAAAGACGCAGTCTTGCTTTAGAAAATACAGGACGATTTAGACACAGGATAAGATCAAAGGCAGCTGCAGCCATCCCGCTCCCCGGCCTAATTCTGAGGGCGTGGGATGCGTGCTTGCGCACAGGCCCCCCAGGAACAGCTGCCAACAGCGCCTCGGCACTAATCTTGTTGCGGTATTCCTGCGTCTCTCTCCATAATCCCCTCATAAGCCCGGCTTCTTCATGAATACTTTAAGCCTGCGCGCCAGCAGCGAGGGGGCTTTTCTGCAGGATGTGCCTAGTGCCGGCTATACTTTGAGTCAAGGTGGCACTGACTGTAAGGTGGAGTGAGGGCACCGGGCCTTTAAGAGCAAAGAGCAACATGGAGCAATAGAATAGAGATGACAGGATTCTGCTTTAGTGTGCAGAATCTTAGCGCAATGTACTCATTTATTTACATAACACAAACAGTTATAACTTGCTGATGAATACTTTACATACTAAAAAGAGAGAGACTCAGCCTCTAAAAAAATGTATCACTCATCATTCATACCTAACTCATACAGACCATCTTCATACCAACATATTTTCCAAAAACAAGGGTGTTCATTAACCCCAATATATATAATACAGTTTCTTAGGTTCAAGTTCAACACTCTCGTGTGTTTCAGATGTGACCCTCTGTGTTACAGAAAAGTGCTCTCTTGTCGACACGTGTTTCGGTTGTAGTCCACTGTGGGCAGAGATCGCCTTGCCCCAATATTCTAAACAACCTTCCTCAGGACGGAGCGCAACTAGCCAATACGTGTTGCCTCGTGATAGGATGGGTGAGCCTCTGAATCGCCACTTTGTGTTCAGCGGGTGGTGGCTTGATTGTGGGATCTATCCCTCGTTCTGATTCTACTGTATAGAGGTGTGACTATATGCTGCATTTGCACACTAGTGGTTTAGTCTGCACAGTTTGAAAGTCATCCGCATTTTGGAAAACATTCAACCGCATGTTGAAAAAATGTTGAAAACATCATACGCATTCACTGGTGGTGCCATATAGTGGAATCCAGTGCGGTTATGTCAATGTCCCAATCTCTACTCAGGACTACCAACAGCGTTCGTGTTCGCGTTGCACTGCAGCAATGGCCGTGCCACGCGAACACTGGATTCTATCGCGCCGCATCTCTTTTATGTTTTCCTATACGTGGGGCCAGGTTTAGATTTGTGGATGCATCACTATATGGCACCACCAGTGAATAGGTGGCAGCTGGGCGTGTCCACTGGCTGTCGCTGCTGCATCACTGTGTGAGTCCGGGTGGCATCCATGTCTCCACCTTTGCCATACAGTAAGTGGCAGCTGGGTGTGGCCAGTGGCAATTAACTCTCATCAGTATGCGCCACCACCACAGAGAACTTGGATAATAGAACTGGGAAGATCCATGGAGCCTTTGATATTTAATTAGGCTGGCCATAGCAAGAGGAAGGTGCTGCTCTTCTCCTCTGGGTGTTTTTCGTGCACCCCTCGCTGTCACCTGTCATATAAATGTGACAGTAAGGACTGCGCATGTAGGCTGTGTCCCCCAGAGTACACTAGACTATGGCCCTCATTACGACCCTGGCGTTGGACCATGGTGCTGATAGCATCATGGTCCATGCCGGTAACTTACTGACTCCGCCATGGCGGAATGGGGAATTACCGTCCCCATTCCGAGGTTGGCGGGACGGTAATTCCCCATGCCGCCATGGCCCTTCCCCATTCCCATTTTTGCCCCATAGGGCTCAATGGGAATGGGGAAGGCGCTAAGTACGGTGCCGCAAATTGCGGCACCGTACTTAGCACCAAGGTCCCTTTGCGGGTTGGTTTTTAACGCCTGCAAAAAGCAGGCGTTAAAGTCTCCAACCCGCAAAGGGACCTCGTAATCAGGCGTTAAGGGTTTAACGGCGCCACCACCTTTTACGGCGCCGTTAACCCCTTAACGCCTGGGTTGTAATGAGGGCCTATGTGTTTGTTGTGGAGTGAGCATTAGAAAATGTGTGCGGATTAGCCCCACACATTTTTGGAGGTTGATTTCCCATCATTCCATTTCCTACAAAATCAAAAAAGCCCTGGCGAGCGCACCCCCCCCCCCATGTGGATGGTCGAATCCCTCACAATCACTGTGTGATTCCAGGTGGCATCCATGCCTCCGCCTTAGCCATATGTTAAGTGGCATCTGGGGGTCGCACTGGGTGTTGATGCTGCATCACTGTGTGAGTCTGGGCGGCATCTATCTCTCCGCCTTTGCCATACGTTAAGTGGCAGCTGGGAGCAGCCACTGGGAGTCGCTGCTGCATCAATCGGTGTGTGAGTCCAGGTGGCATCCATGCCTCCGCCTTTGCCAGTGTCTGCCTGCTCCCTTGAACGTCATGCCTCAGAAAATGGCATACACTGATTGACCACTGAGCGCCACTGCCACACCAGTGAATGTCTGCTCCTGCCTCCCAGGATCCCAGATCTAAATCTGAGCTGTACCATAACTGGCCGTCTTATTCAGTGGAATGGTTTGAATTTGAGTCACTGGTGCACTGGTGTCTGCTCACTTTTGGACATTAACCAATGCCATGCATTTGTCGGTATCTCTCACTTCCTCCGCTGTGTGTTTCCATTGGAATCGAATGCCTTAGTGTTGCAGTGGGTCTGGCCACTGTGTTTCACTTCTACACCTGTGTTTATCTGCAAAGCCAAACACATTCAGCTAGTGGCATACTCTTAGTAGACACTAGGTGTCGTTGTTGTACCTTCGACCGCTGCAAAGAAACACAGCCACTGCCATACTCTGACTCATCACTGAGTGTCCCCATTGTACCAGTGTCTGCGCCCCAAACTGGCCAGGGACCACAGCCTGTGCCACACTCAACCTGGCACCTGGGGTCCCTGCTGTGCTGGGGTTTGTGAAATATCATGGCAGCACCTGGAGGCGAGAGACTTCTCTACATACGAGGACTAGACCAGGCATTTCAGGCATTAGATGGCATGACTAAGTATTTGAGGCTGCACCTGGCATATTATGGCAGCACCTGATATGATATGATTTGGTATTTAAAATGTGCCTTTACACAAGTGCTTCTAGGCGCCACAAGACAAGGAGGGGAGACAAAGGGATAACAAGACAAACGATCTTACTAGGCATTTTGACATTCAGATCGTGCAAGTGCAATGAGAAGTGCAGGGGAGAGGGTGCGGGGAGAAGTGCATGGAGGGGGTACGAGGGGAAGTGCAGGCAGAGCAACAGGGATCGGAGTAAGTGCAAGGATTGGACAGGACTACACGGGTGCAGTCACAAACAGGAAGTGCTGGGTAGGCCAGAAGGCAGTGCAGGGTGGCTGGTCAAGGGTGTGGGGGTGTGATACCCTGTGTGACTCTGAGGGCAACCATGCCAGTCAGGACGAGCAGACAAGTAGATTAGCAGAGGAGAGGGCGATAGAAGGAGGAAGAGAAGAGGAAGGTCTTGAGCAGATTCCGGAACTTCAGGTGATCCGGGCAGGGAGGTCTTTCCAGAGGGAGGCACCTGCAGAGGAGTAAGATCTACCCCCCACTCTCTGTTTGGAGAAGTGTCTGACACGCAGAGAGTTTGAGGTAGCTGAGCAGAGGGCTCTAGAAGGAAGGTATTTAAGAAGAGAGTGTTGGATATAGAGAGGTCCACGGCCCCAGAAAGCCGTGTGGATGATGCAGACACAAGAGACTGCTCTACCTGTCATGACTAGACCAGGCATATCAGGCATTAGATGGCATGGCTAAGTATTTGAGGTTGCACCTGGCATATCATGGCAGCACCTGGGCACGAGAGACTTCTCTAAATACGAGGACTAGACCAGGCATATCAGGCATTAGATGGCATGACTTCTATCATGCATTAGATGGCATGACTTCTATCATATCAGGCATTAGATGGAATATCAGGCATTAGATGGATGACATTTGAGGCTGCTCCTGGCATAAGATGGCAGCACTTGGATATATTAGATTGTGTCCTGCATATGGTGACTATACCAGGCATGCAAGGCATTGACTGGCATCAGATGCCATTACAGAGGCATTTGTGGCTGCACCTGGCATGTGATGGCAGCACATACACATGTGAGTATGCACCATGCATATGATAACAATATCAGGCATGAAAAATGGCAGTCCTGGTTCATTTGATGCTGCATTTGGTATACAAAGTGCCCCCCTAAATATGGGTGGCTGTACTCTGCATATTTGGACTTTAGGTGGCTCCCAAGGCTATCACTGGCACACGATGGCATCACCTATACATGGCAGACTTCACCTGGCATATTATGGCAGCACCTGGGAGTATGCAACTCTATTTGGCATATCATGGTTATGCCTGCCATGTGACGCTATACCTGGCCGACAGTGGTGCCAATTGGCCATTTGAGGCTAACCTGGCATACGAGAGCAGTGTCCATGACCTATGTGGGCTTCGAGCCGGGTCAAAATGGGGTGGAGCTGTGATTATATCCTGCCTGTGAAATCAATGCATTGTGCACCAGAGAGCCAAAGCTGATACTCTTGCATGTGTCTAGGAGATGAACCCTTCAGTGGACGGTCAGGACTAGATCAGTGTGTAGAGCAGGATACTAGTTGCTTTCATAGATTCGCCGGCTTTGGCTCGTCCCGGTTGTCTAGCAGGTAACCATCTTGCATATCCTATCCGCCCCTAGTGGCCATATTCAGATTCTATAAGGGCGGGCAGCGTGCTAGAATGGAGGAGGCAGGTGGTTCCTATGTGAATCTATGAAAGATACCAATGCTGGAGAACTAGAGTTCCAGGGAAGTAGCTTGTTTCTTCTCCAGCATGCTTGGTGTAGTCGGGAAAGCAGTATTTGTCCATACATGTACAGCTCATGAATAGGGCGGCAAGGCGGAATGCTGGAAGGGGCTTTATTTAAAGAGCTTCCGCTGCGGTGCTAGTTATGGCCTTGCTCCTGTGGGTGCTTGAAAATCCAGGCTGTAGTGCCAGGTGAAGGTATCCGTCGCTGCCGATATAGCCCCCTGCAAATGTCTCGGACTGCGGTTCCACCATCATTGAAGCCACAGACGACATTGCTCTGATCAAATAACAAGAAACAGAGCCAGGCATGGGGCCGATTGGCTTTCTTGTGACGTTAAGCAATGATTGGAGTCCTTGTATGGAAGTGCGTGTGCCATGGTTTGCTGCTCCAATATCGCACAGTTTTGTGGACTTCTTGAAGGCTTCAGTTCTGTCGATGTAATGCTTAAGGTGCTCTTGAAATCTAGTGTGTGAAGCACCCTGTCAGCTGATGCTGATGGTTTTCTGAAAAAGGCAAGCAGCACCACTGCCTCATTAAGATGGAAATCTGAAGTGCTTTCAGTAAATTCTTGGGATTTTTCTCAAGACCATCTTAAATTTGCAGAAAGTGGGGTGTGACTCGTTGACCGCAAAGGTCTTGATCTGACTTCCATATCTTGTAGACGTGATCCCCGCCAAGAAGGATATTTTCAAAGACACATATTTCATTTCTGTGTAAGGCATAGACTCAAAGGGCAGACCCATTAGCCTCGACAGGATTGTCTTAAGCTCCCAAGAACAAGGGTTTTCTGTAGCATGGGGAAAATACTCCTTAAACATCCTCTCCAGGAAAAAAAGGGATCTACGGCCTGGAGATCTTGTGCCCGGATATGGCCGCCAAATGCACACTGATTAAGACAAGACATAGGACACGGCTGATTGGGTGCAATAAATTCGGTAGGGTCAGGATTGGAGAGAAGTTGAAGTCATCCTGTGGATACCACATGCAAAATGTTTTAATGTCAACACCTAAGTTCTCTTTGTGTAAGATTATCACACCTGTACTCAGGCATTTGTATAGGACCGAACTCTCCAAATTCTGGAGCCACACCTTGAGGTTCAGGGTTGTGGTGATAAATGCTTCTGTTGCTCCTCTGCAGGAGATATTGCCATGGCTCCAGACCTATGGGCTCGGCTTCAAATCGATGGAGAAGGTCCGAGAGCCATACTTGTAAGACCCATATTGGTGCAGTCAGGGTCAATAAGCAAGGGTGCCGTCAAAGTCTCGGCGGCAAACCTCTGGATAAGGGCTATCAGTGAAAGGTCGTAGGCCAATATCCCTGACCAGGGAACCGAAGAACACCTCCCCCATTGCATCCGTTCCACAAACCTGCCTAAGTAGGACCAGCCTTTTAGGTTCTGTGAAGTGGTGTGGTGAAGAGGACTATTTGAGTAATTCCCCACATCTGGAAGATGTCATGCACCTGAGTCTGGTTCATCCCCACTCGTGACAGCCTGCAAGGAATCCAGAGTGGCATTCGGAACATCCAGTAGATGCGGTGATAGGGGAAGTATTGCGAGGCATAAAGTCTACTCCCATAGGTTCTGGGCCCGCTTTAAAAGAGCTGGTTATCAGCTCCCACCTTGCCTCCACCTGTGAAACATCGTGGTGGTGTTGTCTGTGAGAACCCTGACCACTCCCCTACGACCTCCCCAATGACCAACGGGAACAAGAAGCATAATTCCCACCTTGCTACCTGTGGCTCCAGGACTTTGACTCGACGTTTGTCAAGGTGTACACCCAGTCGTCCCCTGAGACGTTCGTCGCACAATCCTTCCACCAGGGTAGAGACGTCTTGAAGGAAAACCTAGGGGCCGATATTCTCTTCCCATTTCCCTGCGACTTATTTCCAGCGTGAGCTAAAATGCTCCCCAACAGGGTGCATTCCCAGTCTGCAGTACGGGATTAGCGGAATGCATCTATCGTACTATTACGCGTTCTTGTGTAGCACAACGGACGCCATTTTAGCAGCCTCTGGGTGTAGGAGCGGGCACATTTCAGACAGAACAACAGCACATTGAATTAAAAACTGAGATTGCCCACCCTGAACCTACCTTATTTTCTTTGTCTTCAGGGGACGGGTATGTGGAAGCAGGTGGTCTCCACGACTACGGGTGCTGGTGGATCTCCTTCCAGCAGCAGAGAAATGACATAATACAAGAGCAGCTGTGTGTGTTACTGGCCCGCCTTATCAGTTCGCTTAAAGATGCTTGGTAGTTATTTGAGATCAGAAGCTCTGAAAGAATCGACCCAAGTCCATGTCTTATGTGAAAAGTCTGAATTGTATTTGTTGCTCAAGTGACCAACGTGTATCTGCAGCAGGAGAAGCAAAGGGCAGCGATGCCGACTACGCCAACTCTTCGCCCGAACAGAGGCGTGATGCTCTGCAGCGTCTGCAGCGTCTCCATCTTGAAAGATATCAGAAATGTGTCAACGTTCCAAGGTCCAAAATTGGCCTGCGTTTCCCGCTTTATTTTCGTACTAGGAAGCCCATAATTCCTCTTTTGATGCCACCTTTGGCAACAAGGAACATCCTCCTCTTGCAACTATGACGGCCAATGTTGAGGGCGGGATCGTGGCAGTGCGCTCAAGGGATTCTTGGTAAACTCCAACATACGTCCTTGGTGTAGTAGAGATAGCAGCCACTTGTCTGTTTTTATGTGGGCCCAATATTCCTGTAGCTTAAAATGCTTAAAATGGGCCGCTCTACTCTCCAAAAGGGTGGATTGGGGGTCTAAAAGGCAGAGTCATGTTTGTTTGCTTGGCTCTCCCTGGTTCTGGGCTTCAAATCTTAGTGTTGTAGATGATCAGGAATCTGTTTGCTTTCCATACGACTGGTCGTTATTGGTAAGCTTGATTTTGAATGTTTTATGCTCCTTTGGTCAATCACCCCTTAATACCATGAAACGGTAAAAAAGATCTCTGTTACTGAAGCGCGACCAGGCAATGCGCAGTCGCATGACCCTCTTGATCATCTCTGGGGCCCTCATCAATTTTCTTGTAAAAGAGATCCTCTCCCTGAAAAAACATATTGAGTATATTTCCTTGCACTTAAGGCCAGAAGGCAGCCCTATTTGCGACTGACTGCCCCATTTGCCAGTTTCCGCGACATTCGCCGCTATATTTAGGGTGTGTTGATAGGCTGCTTCCCTTTCCTCAACGATGTCAGAAGAATCTCTTTACCCACCTTCGGGAGGGTGGAGATCAGGCTTTCGGTGAATACTTTGTTGACAGGTGCCGCGCTGACGTAGTTGCGCCAAGCAATGTTGCGCTGATGGAGATTTTCTTGTCGGAGGTTGAGCCCATGTCTTTGTCGTCAACAAGGACTTAGTTGACAGGTTCGGACCTCGATTGGGCCAAATCCATCCTGTAGGTAATGTAACATACAGTAATGATCCGATCACTGTTGAATACATTCTTAGAAGTGCTGCCACCACCCTGGGAACTCCAGGGTGCACGTGCCTCATATCCCCAGGCCTCATAAATGGGCGACCTGCCAGGTCCATCACTTTCACCGCGCATCCTTCAATGTTGGCACCACCATTTTCTGTGAATTACTCTATTCCCTTGATAAGATTTTATAGTCCAGTGATGAGGTTACTCCCAGCAAGATATGGCATCACACACCACGTCTACAATGTGAAAACGTACGGAATGCATAGGGAAAATCCAGTCTCCCATGCATTATGTAATGTCTAGTAAGGAAATAGCGGATAGGGGAAGAGACTGGCACAGGAGAAGTCTGATCGAGCCAATGGGTGCTGGCACTCTTGCCCTCACCCTATGTCTCTGCCACAAAAGACCCTCTAACACCCTATTTCACACAAAAACACTAGAGAAGTATTTATTTGCCATATCCTGCACCCCCCCCTCCCTCCCTCCCTCCCTCCCTCCCTTCCTTCCTTCCTTCCTTCCTTCCTGTTCTGGTGGTCTAGAATTGCGGCAGTGGCATGTGACCATTTTGTAAGCAGGCATAATGAAGATGAACTCCCCCTGTTTCCACGCACACTCAGTCCCTCACGCTCGTATTAGTCTCTTCAATCAAGCACTTCCGGTAGCACACTCTCGCATCCTCCTTCACACACTCTTTCCCCTTTCACACAGCCCTTCACTCACTCTCATCTGTCCTCTCTCATGAAGCTCACTCGTGCTTACACTCACTTCACCCTGACTCATGCTATTTTGTTCCTTTTGCCCTTCACAGGAGCCGGGGTCTCCTCCGCCGACTGCTGCGTCCTCAGAAGCCTGGAAACACCTCTGATCCATCGTAGGTTGGTGCTCGCCGTGCACTACGACCCCCGTGAAGATGGCGCCGAGCCCCCTCCCCGGACGGAGGTGGAGCAGAACCCTCCTCCCATCATCGCCAAACCCAAGAGATATGGTTCCGTCCTCATGGAGTCCCCCGTTGGAGCTACCTCCGCAGGCCGGGTATCTGGGCCTGGCTGACTTTTGGATGTGACCCCCCCCTCCCAATGTGCGATAGTCTTGCATCTCATATACACAGTGTGACCTCTTTTGGGGGGGCATCATCTTTTCTTGGGGTGAAGGAGCTGCCAACTTTTCAGGTCTTTCGTTTGCTTGGTCTGCCGATTAAAGAGAAACATTTGCCCAAATGTTGCACCCTGAACGTAGGTGTTGATGCCCGCCATGTTTCCTGCCTGACCGCGACTCATTAGCCTTTCAGGGAAATTGGGAGATTTCCCAGCAGGCCATGCCTCGGACAGGAAAGCAGCCTGCCAGGGAACCTCTAGATTTCGCTAGCGGCCCTCTAGCCTTTGCTGACCCGTGCCTTCGACCCTCTGGCTGCCACACTCTGGAACAGACTCTTCTCGTTTCCCTTTTAGACTTTCAGGAACACGCTCCGGTCTCCGGGCCCAGGGACCTCTTTGCTCAATGATATCCTTGCATGTCCCCCTTCTGCATGGCCACTCATCCCTCCATCGTGAAAAGGAGGGGAGTTCCCTCTCCCTCCCCCAACCCAGAAGGAGATGGACTCTACAACTGGGAGTTTGCAGCGATGGCAGTTAAGTAGAAAGACAGCAAAAAAGGTGAGCTTCAGAGACAGATGGATGGGGAGACAAGACAGCTCACATCTGGAGGGAGGGAGGGATGGCTGGGCGAGGATGGTGGTGCACCTTTGTGTGAGAGCTGAAACCTAGCAAGAGACGGGTAATATAAGCAGGAAGAGGGAGAAGAAACTGAGGATGGAGCAGGGCTTTAGCAAAGAAAAGACAGATTTAGGGCAGAGGACGGAGAAATTTGCTAAACATTGGGAGGGATGTGAAGAGAAGGGATCGATTTATAGTTGCAAGTAAAGAAAGAGCTTTAGCGAAGAGGCTGTTTAGAATAGGTGACGAGAAGGTATAGATTCATAGTTAAGAGAGAAGAAAAAGCTTCAGCAAAGGGACGGTATAGAATAGGCGAAGAGAAGGTATAGATTCATAGTGAAAAGAGAAGAAATAGCTTTAGGAAAGGTATAGAATAGGCAAAGAGAAGGGATAGATTTATAGTTACAGTAGAAGAAAGAGCTTTAGCAATGGGACGGAATAGAATAGGTGATGGGAATGGATAGATTTAAAATTGCAAGTAAAGAAAGAGCTTTAGCGAAGAGACTGTTTAGAATAGGTGAAGAGAAGGTATAGATTTATAGTTAAGAGAGAAGAAAAAGCTTCAGCAAAGGGACGGAATAGAATAGGTGATGGGAAGGGATAGATTTAAAGTTGCAGTAGAAGGAAGAGCTTTAGCAAAGGACAGTATAGAATAGGCAAAGAGAAGGGATGGATTTATAGTTTCAGTAGAAGAAAGAGCTTTAGCAATGGGACGGAATAGAATAGGTGAACAGAAGGGATAGATTTATAGTTAAAAGAGAAGAAAGAGCTTTAGGAAAGGGATGGTATATAATAGGTGAAGAGAAGATATAGATTTAAAGAAGAAGGGTGTCAGGACAACAGCTAAGGACCACAATGAGAAAGGCCACTGATCAGGTGAAACCATCCTTAAAATTCCCTGGTAAAGACTAAGAGACCACCCCCTAACCTAAAACACATCCCCAAAATACAATCATGCAATCCCCTGTATGGAAACACATACCTCCATCCTCTGCAAACGATTGTCCCCAATGCGCCAGAGTGGATGGAGGCCCGACCTTCTTATTCCTTCTCCCAAGCCGCTGCCATTCTTTCATTTGTTTCCTGTTCCTCTTCTGATTTCAGTGTTTTCATTTTATATTTTTATGTCCTGCACTATATAATAAAATATTAATTAGGCATCGAGCTGTCTGGACTCTTTTTTGAGACCCTTGGCCTCTCTTCACTCTGACCGTCCCGTGGTAAATTGCACTCCCAGTTCAAACTGGTCGCTGGACTCCTGTTTGTATTCCTCCTGGCAAGATAGGTTCGATTTATATCTTAAATTGAGACCCCAATGCAAAGGAGGTTTAGGGGAGACTGGTGGGGTATTGAAACTGGATTGTATGTGCTTTGAGAGGTACACAAGCAACCTCACAAAAGTCAACACATAACACAAAGAAATGTGTTCATGGAAAGTACTTACGAAACAGTAAACGAGAGAAAGCTGCGAAGCATCACTCTGTGAACAAAGTCCATATGAACGCAACACTGCAGAGAGAAATAGTCAGACCTTCCATTTCTATAGGATAGAAAACAGAATCTAGAATATGGAAAGATCTGAGCTGTAATGATGTGTGATGAAAAAAGAGCCCGGGAACAATTGGCCAATTTCATTCAGTAAATTTGTGATCTCATGCCTAAAATATTGCCAATTTCCATAATATCGGGAACATTTATGAACTTGTAAGCTTGTAGGGGGAAAAGTCTGGAAAGTGAGTTTTGCGAGTTTGAATATCCGCAAAATGAAAATGTCAAACTCCTAAAATATTTGCTGGACAAAGAGTCACAAATCAGCTTTCTTTACAGAATTTCTCAGAAAATGAAATCAAAACTAATTACTTGAACTTTTACATATTTTCCTAAAAAAATAAATCTGCAGTTGAACTTTTGCTGGGGAATATCTCTGCAAACTAAGTGAGGGCTTTATTCTTGAGTTTCCCCTTATTTTCCATGGAGGAGAAAATCCTGTAACGTAGAGGCATAGTTGGATAGACGTTCACAATTGTTCAATTTCTTGAAAAGGAAAATTACGATTTACACACAATTGCACAGCAGCTTTTTCAATTTTGTGAACCCCCTAACGAAGAGAATAAATTAAGAGAAGACGTCCTTCCTACTCACTGGACATATATGAATTCAGAAGTGACCCATCAGTTTCTAAATGTAGCCAGTAAATATCCAATTCCTATTTGGTAAATAGTTTGTGCATATGGAAATGTTTCAGGGGAGCTCATTGATTTTTTATGCATTTCATTTTTATTATTCAATGTAACCATACATTTATCTTGTAGTATATTTTAACTTTTTCTTCTTGTAAAGTACCATTAATCAACCCAATATAACATTAGTCAACTGGCACTGTTGCAGATGCCTAGTGTTTTGCCGAATTGGCTTTGTCAAGGCTTACAATTATTATAATAAAGTGAAAAAACCTATAATGTAAAGCAATGTTTTCAAAATATTTAAAATTGAGAAAAAGAGAAGAGACAAAAGCAAAAGAAAATTAAAAACTAATCATCACTTGACAATTTGGTCCCTGAAAAAGAGAATATCTGAGCAGGTTGGGGGCACAAGACCCAAAGATACCATTGGCTGCGCGTTGGCAGAAGTTTTACCAGCTGGACTGTAAAGATGGCATCAGGTTTATTGGACTAAAACAAGTAAAAACGAAATGTAAGACAAGGTGATTGTTAACTGCAACTAAGACATACGGAAGCTCGCCGTATCTGCCAATTAAGAACTGTACAATATGGGCTAAATGTAGAGCATGAAATGAGTGGACAATAATTGCTAGCAACATAGGTAGGAGACCACAGTTTGAATCCAAAATATTAGCTAGACACATGTTTACATAATGTACAATTACTATGCAAAGGATAGACCTAACAAGCTATCATATACACACACACAACATCACATTTTGGAATTGTATAACAGTGTGGATTACTATGGAATGTATGTTTTACAATATATGAGAGCTGAGAACAATAGAACTGATGATTAGCGTCTTGTTTTACTTTGCTTTTGTCTCTTCCCTTTCTTCTCTATCTCTCAATTTTAAATAATATTTCGAATACTTTGCTTTGCATTATAGTTGTTTCCACTTTATTATAATTATTGTAAGCCTTGACAAAGCCGATACAGTGAAACACTAGGCACGTGCAACAGTGTCGGTTGACTGATATCATATTGGGTTGATAAATGGTTCTTTACAAGAAGAAAAAGTAAAAACATACTACAGGATAAATCCAAGGTTACATTGAACAACAAAAAAGAAATACATACGATATAGTCAAGACAAGCTTATTTAAAATTTGACTTTTCACAAAACATCATAAAATTTGGAAGAAAAAAAAAGTAAAATGCAATCAAACCAAACATATACACAGCCTAACTAAACAACCTCTTCCGTAGTTAAATACTTCTACTATATTAAACAATTTTTCCATTTAAGGGTAAATAGCACAAACAATACAATCCAAAAAGAGAAGAAAAAGGACAGAAAAACTCAAGATCACTAAACACAACAAACGGCACCTCTCAAGCACTGAGCATAGAAATCATTGAGCTCCCCCGGAAGAGTTGCTTATGTACAGACATACGATTTACCCAATAGGAATTGGATATTTACTGACTAAGAAACTGATTGCTCACTTCCGAACGCATATATGTCCAGCACCATGAAGTGAGTAGGAAGGGCGTCTTCTCTTAATGTATTTACTTAACATAGGTATTGGCTAATAAGACCTATTCATACTAGTTACGCTCCAGCATCCGAGCGCTCAGTGGTCGAATCTCACCAGACAGCCTATTCATATCCCCTAATGAAGAGAGGTTGAGAGAACGACGCACACACAGAAAGAGAGCCCAAAATACATGAACCTTTCTCCTCTGCGACTGTACAAACAGCCAGTACCCTTTTTACCCCTAAGCGGCCAAGAAGCAGACATGGCCCAAGAAACAACGCAGATGTGTGGGGCTCCTGGCTTCATCTACTCAAAATGCAAATCCCCAGTTTTCGCTCCACTATAGTCCATGATGTGATACAAGAACAACTCAAGTGAACGGAGGGAAGGGGGAGCAAAGCGGGCCAAGGCCAGGCAGAAACCAAACTAGACTGGCATGGCCCATAAAAGGCTTGCCACAGTACTACAGGTTAAGCACACCTTGCTGGACTTAGCCTACGCCTGCCTCTCTGAGTCCCAAATACATGTAAACAAGACTTCTCTCCTCAACAGAGAGGCTGCATCAATATATTGAATAATCAGCAGGATTGGGTGGGGCAGGAGGTTTCTGCTTGCCTCAGCGCACATGGACCCACGTCTGCCCTATGCAGATACATACCGAGTCCGCTGCCATTTCAGCCTCGTTGCTATGCAGACGCCATTAGCCTGGCCTTTGCCATTGTTCATGGTTTTAATGAGCTAATGTTAGCTCCACTCAAGGTCTTTCCTCTGTAAGAAGGAAGGGATTTGGGCTGCGCCCTGAAGAAACAGTAAGGGAGGCGAGCACAGCGTCCTCGGGCGCTCTGCTTTCTCTCTGTACCGCACCGTGAGCAGTACAAATCCAGGAAGAGGGCAAAGTGCCATTGCTGTGTCCTCCAGAAGATCTGACTAGCCCATAGTGCCCTGCAAGAGACTTCATTTTCTAGCACTGGAAGCCGTTTCTTTAGATATCACCTTCTAGACAGAGCAAAGACCTTGATTGGAGCGTACATAAGATGGTTTGGGGTCGGAAGCCCGTGGCTGAAATGTTTGAGGGAGAAAAGACCTAAAGTTTGTCTTCTCTCCCCTGAACATTTCAGACTTTGCCTTTGCTCACAAACCCCTACTTACCTTGCGGCGGCACACTTCACTGTGTGCCGCCAACTCGCTGTGTCCCTGCGACGCCTGTTCCCTTTCACTTTCTGTTATCGGCAAACCAGCAACGCAGGGTCCTTACCTTTTTTTTTTACTGTTTACGGGACCGGCTGCGGGGTCACCCCTGCAACCCCCACTCACAGTATAGTGAGCAGGGGTGCGGGGGACACCCCTACAGCATTGCCACCGAATGGGGGGTTTAATCAAACATTTCGGCTATTCGGAATTTTCGAACGGCTGACATTTGGCCAAGTCTCCCATTCAGGATTTTAAACACAGTCTTTTAGGACGTTTCCCATAAAATTGCCTTTCCCATAAGAACAGAACTTGTGTCACCAGTTGGGGCTCATCCCTTTAATGAGTATCTACTGACGTTTCCTGTAAATTGAAGCTAAAGACGAAACGTGCAAACATGAATGCAGGCTGTAATCCAAGGCTCTGTGCTCAGAATAACTCCAAATCCCTGAGGCAGCCCCAAGGTGAAGAGAAACACCCCGTCACAATGCCCTAAGGAGATGCCTTGCCATGCGACCAATGTTTGTCATTTTCAAAGAAAGGACGTTGAGCGTTAATCCATGCTTCGCAGTAGACACCTTGAACACGGGTTCAACATAGTACACACTCTCTGCCCCCGTCCTTCACAGCACATCCTAACACAAGGGACCTTTATAGTGCACACTCTGAACACCCATCCGTCATATCACGCACTCCAAACATCTTCCTGAGGTGTGGTAGGTCAGGGAGCCTCACGGTATCTGCTTTGGATCACCTCCTGTCTCAGGATCCTGAATCTACTGCCATCAAGCCTCGTCTTACATTCCTCCTCACCGGCTCGACGCTCGCTCAGGTCTGTGGTCCTTGCACTCAAGCTGGTTGCCATGGGTATTTATTTATTTGTATAGTTATAGCGCTGTATCGCGCAGGCATCGGAGCGCTACAAACATAAGAAATTACAAACACCAACAACAACAAAAAAAGAAAAGCTCATAAGTCATTCTAAAAAGAAAGAAAATGGAACCAGTGTCTTCATCAACAATAAGATCGAGGTTTGAGGAACTCCTGAGCAGGTATCGAAAAGAAAAAGTGAGCTTGTATGGCAGGTTACTGGTCCCACATCCTACCAGCACACAGTCTCTGTTCTCATGAGTACACCAATCATTTAACTCCAGTCTCCGTAAAGCCTTCATATCGGCACTACTCACCACTCCTGGCCCGGTTCTTTGCCGAAGCCATGCCACCAGTTTGTTCTGTAGGGCTTCTTTCGGTTCTATCTGACAAGGCGTCTCAATATTTGTGATGATGAAATTCCTTTTTGTCCGGGTGCGGTGCTGTTGAGCAGCCAAGCATGATGGCCACCTGATTGCGAAGCTCTGGCTCCATCTACAATCCTGAGGAGACTTAATCTGCTTGCTGTGCAGGGAAAATCAATTTTGGATGAGAACTAGAAGCAAGACCTGATGGTGCATCTGCAGTCCGACTGTGAGACTGTTTGCCCCTGAAATGATGGAGAAAAGTTCCTGGCTGACAAGCGGGAGGCAGGAGCAGCTGGGAGCCTTTGGCGGCCTGCGGAGGGGGAGGAGTTGACTTCCACCTACACAAAGCGACTGCAGCCCGGCCGAGGAGAGGCTCTCTGCTGGCAACCGAGTGGTTGTTA
Organism: Ambystoma mexicanum; assembly: GCF_040938575.1. Classification (NCBI taxonomy): domain Eukaryota; kingdom Metazoa; phylum Chordata; class Amphibia; order Caudata; family Ambystomatidae; genus Ambystoma; species Ambystoma mexicanum. The sequence goes on along the minus strand of NC_090940.1, from coordinate 35,938,635 downwards.
GCCTGAGTAGTGTGGGCTCCCTTTGCTCTTGTTATCTGACCCCTACCTATGGAATAAAAGAGCAGACCAGTTTTGTTGTGGAAAAATTATAGGCCGTAGGCTTTTTATTTTCTTACAGAAAATACACAATAAAACATATATCACAATAATGTGCTTTTGGACACGTTGTGTCCAGCTTTGTAGATGCCCAAGGCTTCTCCTCACCAAGTCTTTGTTACCCGTAGGCATCCGTTCCTATACACGTGCCGCCACACCTGAGTGGGCGTTGCCTCGGCCGCTCAGGTCCCCCCCAAAAGCGCCTCTATCTGCATCCCTGCTCTTCCAGCGCCCTGAAAATGTTGTCAGAGAAAGCCCCCATCCCTTTAGTTGACAGGTGCACCCCGTCCTGATGAAACATCTCTGGGTTATTTTGGGAGAGACCGTGCTTTATGAAGTGGAGCCCTGTGCTCTTGCAGTATTTCTCCACTACTTTGTTTAGCTTCCTTCTCGCTGTCTCAATGGCCTGCCTCCGATGCGCCCCATACCAGATTCTCTGTGCTATTACTTCCGACATGAACATTTCGGTTTTCCACCAACTGTGTGCTATGCTATTCAGGGACTTGCAAATGCTTCTCTGTATTTCTCCCCTATTTGTGCTGACCAGATCGTTTCCCCCAAGGTGTATAACCAGGTATTCGAGTGAGTCCCTGAAGCCGATCAAATCCGACAACCTGTCGTGAATGTCCTCCCAGTGCATCCCCGGGAGGCCCCACCAGGACGTGATTGTTTTCTTGAAGTGGAGTCCTTGTTTCACTTCCTCGATCCACCTGCCTGCCCGTGTCACGAAGGAGTGCCCCACTATCCATGCCGACTCGTAGGGGCCCGTCTCTGTGGAAATGGGGCAGATAGAGTGTTCATATCAATTCCTTTCTTATGTATTTCTTAAAACATTGTGACCTCCATCCCCAATCCTTTTTACACCTTTTTCTCCCAGGCCCCAAGCCCATGCAGAAGTAGCTGCTCCTATTCTAAATGAGTGTGTCCCAAATTCGGCTGGATCCCATCCAGCTTTGGCTACTGCTTGCTTCAATACTGCCTGGAACTGGTACCTGCTGAGTGCACTGCCGTCCCTATGTATTAGCAATTGCCCGCCGACCTCTGGTCGGATGCCCAGAAATGCCTGGGTGATGCATCTAGGACAGTGGTCCATCTCTCTGATGCAGTTGAGGTCTATTGCTCACCCCTTACCTGTCTGGTCAGTCTTGGATTTTCTCAACATTATGGACATGCCCTTGCTTCCCATGCTAACATCACTTTTTGCCAGGCCATCTCCTGCTATCGTGTTGCGGGCCACCAGTTCCCCTACCCTGAAGGCCCCATAGTATGCCAGCGCGAATGCTGCACTGAACAGTGCTTTTTCATATATGCTCCTACATGTACTTTGTAATATTTTCAACAGAATCACTAGTTTCCCAAAATTCAATGGCCTCCTGCTCTCCAGTTTCTTCCCTTCCAACTTTGCCCAACCCTTCATTGGATACTTTAGCCGTGGGCTGTCTGTTGGATCTGGTACACCGGCTACCTTTGCGGTGTATGCAACCGCCCAGATTTTCTTTTTCCCTTTGGCAAATGCCCTTACCAAAAATTCACACATTTTCTCCGTCGAAATGTTTCCCACATCTTGCACTCCTGTTTCCACCAATACATTTTTTACATGCTTTTCGTACTGCTTACCCGTTTTGTACGTTAGGGCATTCCTGGCCAGCTTGTCTATGACCCGTTCTGTTTCCTGCGGTTTTCCAATTTCTTTTGAGTTAACCTTGTAGCCAACCGTTCTTTCCTTTCCAGCGCTTTTAATGGGACCCATGCCTTCTTTGGCGTGGGCGTTTTCTCCCTTTCGGCGTCCGGCCTCAGCTCCCTGAACCTTTCCCACTAAAAACGAGACAAGGCGTCAGCTACCACATTTGCTTCTCCAGCGATGTGCCTCGCCCTTATGCATACATTGATTTTTTAGTCATTCCAATGTGACGGCACTCATTAATTCCAATACTACTGGGCATGGTGCACTCCCCTTATTCAACACGTGCACCACTGCCATGTTATCCGACCAAACTGTCATCTCCTTGTTATTCAGCTCCTCTCCCCATGCACACAATGCTAGCCAGATTGGAAAAAGTTCCAGCAGTGTGATGTTCCTAGTCCATTCTGCCTCCTGCCATGCCTTTGGCCTTTCTCCGCGCACTACTCTTTCCCTAGTATTGCGCCAAAGCCAAAACCACCTGCCGCGTCCGTGAACAACACTCTTTTCCCCTCCTCATTTATGGGTGAGTGCCAGAAGACCGACCCATTAAATGACCTCAGGAATCCTCCCCAAACTTCCATGTCTCTCTTAATTCCTCCTCCTATCCTGACTCTGTGGTGCCCCATCTTGGCCCCTCTTGTCCTTAGCTCAATGCTTCTTTGAAAAACGTTCCCTTGTGGTATGACCCCTCCCGCAAAGTTTAGATTTCCTGCTAGTGCTTGCAGTTCTCTCACAGTGGCCTTCTTCCTCCCTTTTAGGTCATTTATTGTTCCCAGCAGGTCTGCTACTTTATCCTCTGGGATCCGGCATACCCCCTGCCTTGAGTCAATTTCTATCCCCAGAAATTGGATTGTCTGTGTTGGGCCCATCGTTTTGTCCCCTGCCAGCGGGAAACCCCAATTGCTTGTTATCTCTACAAATTTGTCCAAAGTGGCCTTGCACAGTTTTGACCCTTTGGGCCCTAAAAACAAAAAATCGTCCAGATAATGCACTATCCTGGCCTCTCCCATCTCCTTTGTGACTGCGCATTGCAGGAACGCGCTTACCCTCTCAAAATATGCACATGAGATGGCACAACCCATAGGTAGACATTTCTCGACGAAATATTCACCCTCCCATTGCATACATAGCCATCTCTGAGATTTGCGGTTGACCGGCAACAGCCGGAAGGCTGACTTAATGTCCGCCTTTGCCATCCATGCCCCTTTGCCTGCCTTCCTGACTATCTCCACGCTTCTTGCAAGTCCGAGTAGGTTACTGTTTCTTCATTTTGCGGGATACCGTCATTGACTGAAGCCCCGGGGGGATATGAGAGATGGTGGATCAGTCTGTATTCCCCTTTTTCCTTCTTTGGGACTAGCCCTAGCGGGGAGCATATGAAATCCTTAAATGGCAAGGCTGTAAAAGGGCCCCCGATCCTACCCAGCTCTACCGCTTTCTGGATTTTTTTTGGTCACTATCTCTTTGTTCTCCATAGCAGACTTTACGTTTTTTGGGATATTATGCAACCCTTGCCCTGTAAATGGAATGTTAAGCCCCTCTTGGAAACCTTTTCTGATCAATTTGGCAGCTTCTTGGTTTGGGAATGTTTGGAGCCACCCTTCCATTTTCTCAATTTTAACCGGTGTAGCCCCCTTCTCGCCCCAGCCCCTAGTTCCGTTTCTCGTTGCTCCTGTTGCTGGGTGCCGTTGCCCTTGTGCACTTGGCGCTGCTATGGTCTCCTTTGCATTTCTCGCACTTGTGGCTGAACTTGCACTTCCAGCCCCAGCTGCATGGTATCCCTTTTTCAAAATTTTGACATTTCCCCGGCTCTGCCCGTGGTGACCACGTGTTCCCACTGCTGCCCCCCTGTGTGGTTGGTGGTAAGCTGCTCTGCCAACTTCTCTGTGATCCATATTGCCTGTTCCGAAAACTTTGCTCCCTAGATCTGTCATAGCTATTTTTGTATCTTCTGCTATTGTATCTATAATCGGCTCTGTAATCATCCTGCCAATACTGCCTTCTCTGCTGCCCTCCCGAGTTCCGTTCCCCGGACTCCCATTTTTCTTTCAATACGTTAAATATGTAGAGATTAAAGTTTTCTTCGTCCCACCCCATATCCGGGAAGCAGTCCATCTCCTTCCTAAACTCGTGGTCGTACTGCTGCCATGCATCCCCCCCCCGAATGCCTTGTACACTTTTAACACCCTCTGTTGGTATGCGACTAATGCTACCCTGTCCTCTGGATATTTCTGCAATATAATGGTGGACATTATCTGGAAGGCTGCCATCCAGTTGTCAAAGGTCTTTACTACTGTTACCCTCCTCAGTAGGCCTTTCTCATCTTATTTTATGTCCTCTATCGACACGTTCATCCCCCTTTTTTGACATTCTAGCAGAGAAAAAATGTCAATGAACTCTTTTCTCCATATTTTTTCCTTTACCTTGTCATTTATATACCATGCCATTGCCTTCATGGACCGGCCGTGTGCATCCTTTCCCATTGTTGGTCTGCCATACTTAGTCATGGCTGGCCCCCCTTCCTTGTCCGCTGTAACTGCAGCCGCTACCACTGGTGGTACCACCCCCTGTGGTGGATTCCGTGCCACTGGTACTGCTGTTGCTCCTACCGGTGCTAATGGCTGGCCGGGTGTTGTCCCCTGGGGATTGGTACCTTGCGGGGCCCCTCCTGGATTCGGTACCATTGGTGCCCCTGAGGTGTTGGGACCAGGGTCTCTATGGGTTCCGCCCCTGCCCCCCCCGCCCCTCTTTCTTTCCCCTGTGGCCCAGCGCCCCTCTGTTTTTCCTTGCTTACAACACCTTTTCATTTCACCCATGCCTTCAGGTGATCCCTCTCCTCATCATCACTGCTCTCTGCTTCGGTTGATGAAACCCCTTGCTCCTCCCTGGGTCCCCTATGCCCTCTGCCCTTCCTGCCACTGGTTTTGGGGGACTTACCCGTACCCGTGATGCAGGTTTTCAACATTTTAACAATTTGCCTCCCCACTTTATTATCATTTTTCACTGTACCTTTATTCTTTTCCTTCCTCTTCCTCTTCCTGGGTGCCTCCGTCTGGTCTTGTGATCTCCTTGGCTCTTATCTCCCCCTCTTCTGACCTTGTGGTATTGCATCTTCTCCTTCACTGTTGCTGGACTCCTCTATCAGCAAATAAGACATTACCTTTGCCCTCTCCTCCTTTTGCATGACTTCAGGCACCCATTCTGACCCATACTCTTTTTCCGCCTTTCTGGCCCATTCGCTGAATTCCTGTGCCCTTCTTGCTCTTTCCTCCGCCATCCTTCTTGTTTGAATGCTTTCTTTCTGCTCCTTCTCCTGATGATACTATGTGTTCAGATTGTGCCCTGTTTCTGTTCCTTTAAATCTTTCTCATTTGTTGTTTTCTTCTCCCAGGCTTGCTGCTAAAATTTCAGTGCTCTTGTTCACAATAATTCCAAAATGTTGATGTTGGTGGATTCGCTCGAACCCCCAACCTTTAATGCACCAGTCACAATGTTCTCCTGCGTGTGCCACCGGAACGTACTTAAATCGTGCCTGTCCCTTTAAAATTTTGTTGTGTCTCCCCAGCCGGGCCTGCCTCGAGTGCTGTTGCTCCTTCCCAGCTGGGTCTTTCCTGCATGTTGCCGCTTCCTACAGTTATGGCTGTCTTAATTTTATTGTTCCCCCAGGCACCATTGTGCTACCAAATATGTTTGTGTAGCTGCCCCTTTAAATCCGTGTCAGGTCTGCTGCAGGCATGCCCCTCTTTGCGAGAGTTGCTCGCGCCCTGCGCGTGGTTTCCAGGCAACGGCCGGGGCACAAGTTGCAAATGATTTCATTTGTGCCTGTGGGCGGGGTGGCTCCTCCTCCCTGCTCCGCTTGCTGTAGCCGCTACACCATAGTGTGCTTCCTGCCTTCTCTTTTGCAGATTTCCCGGTTCTCCAGCTGCCTCTTCCCGCAGAGCTCGGTCTTCTCTCTGCGGAACGATGTCATGGCCCTCCAGCTGCTTCTGCCATCAGCAGGCGACGTCCCAAGTCTCCAGCTGGTTCCTCCTTCGGCGGCGAATCTCCACTCAGCGGCCGGGTGGGTAGACTCTTTCTTCCTTTGTTCACCCGAGCGAGGTGAGCGGACCGCTTCTCCTTCCTTCTTCAGTCCCTCGGAACAAAATTCCTTCGACTTACCCGACAGAGGTGAGCGGACCGTGAGGGAAAGAAACGACCCAGGGAAAAGAAAAATGTTTTCTTCCCCCTTTTCCAGGCCCTAGGAGTTTACCCGAATGAGGTGAACTCCTTACCTGGTTTGTACTTGTAGCCTTCTTCCTGGGCTACTTATATCCCCAGGCCCCTTTGTTCTTCCCCTGGGGGGGGGGCGGACTTCCCCTGGCCCCCCTGCTGTTTTCCCCTCACACCTTTCCTTGTTGTTCCTGTGCCATTTCCTGGCAACGCTGGGTTGAGGGCACCACTTGGTCGCCCCTCCCCTTGGCTTTCGCGCCGTTTCCCCCCACCCTGCGCCTAACCTCCCAGGCCCTTCCTCTTGCCGTACTTTGTACGGCCCGGGGCCTGAGGCATAAGGTGTTGGGGAACGCGTCATCAGCGAAGAGATTAGCAGCAGCGAGCCGGAGACTCTGTGGAGTGGAAGGGCTCATATGAAGAACCTGAAGCCAGTGAGTGCGCCGCTGAGTCCTCACCCCACATAAGGCTGAATTGCCCGGTCATAACGGGGCCTGCAGAGCCACCAAATATTACAGAGGCACAGGCGCCGGTATATGGAGAGGGCCACAACTTTAACGTGAGCGCAACACGACGGGGGCAATAATATTAAGACACTACGGTCTGCGTTGTACTGGAACGCATGCCCCACTCGCTGGAGGGCTACAGTCATGCCGGTGGGCGCAGACGGTTCCAGTGCGAGACCCAGAACATCTGCCTGGGTGGACCCGCCATCTAGTAATTATCCGGCTCCCGCTGGGGTTGGTCTGACCCGCGCCCTGAGAGGAGGCGCAGGACCCACTGACCAAGATGGTGCAGGCGGAGGGGGCAAATACCATAAACATCAATGGGCCGCGCTGCATAACCACGTAACGCTGCCGAGCATTTCGTTATAGCAGACATGTGACCAGATGCACAAGCACCCAGAAGCCCACGTGGAGCCCTAGGGCGAACGGCCCACCGCTGAACAGCAAACCTTGAGTCACACATGAGAGAGAGTCAGCATTGGCAGGTGAACGCGCAGCCCCTCGAGATACTTAGAAACGCTGTGACACAAGCCAGAAATAGATACGGGACGGCTGGGCAGACACTGAATACTGACCCATCACATAAAACGGCCATAACGCAACCCGATCCAGTGCAACGCGAGAGGACACAGCAAAGACCCAGTACCGAGCTGGCCAGGCACATGAGGTGCGAATTAAACAACTGAGCTCCCGCTCCCAACGTGGACTCAGCAATAAATATAGGCGCCATGGAGTTGTGTTGACATCAGCCTAAGATAGAAAATAAGATCGAACATTCGAATTATAGGAGCCCATCCTGCAGACATTCAGCTCACCGGGCCAACACCCAGGCAGCAGCAAACAGGGTATAACATGGTTGGATTTACACACAGTGTGGATGTAAACACTGGAGCAAGACCCTAACTGTCGAAACTGACACTCCACCACCTCAGAAACTACACAGAAGAGATAGGGTGATACGGCATAAACATCCAACCAGCCACGACAGTATTGACAAACCTAAGGAACGCAGGACATCCTATAAAAGGGACGGACTATGGAGGCTAGCGGCAAACGCATACGATGGGGATACCACTCTGCATATTAAAGACGATGAAAGGAGCTAAAAAGAAGGGCCCCATGGATTTGTTCACTGGCCCTCGCTCTTCTCCTCCGGAACCAACCTCCACACCCAACGCACAGGAAGACGGGGAAAGCAGCACCCGTGAAGATCAGCTCCAGCAAACGTTGCAAAGTGGGTTTATGTCAATTAATGTGAAACTAGATGATATTGTTTCTACAATTGGATCTCTTAAGGCAAAAATCGAGAAAGAGAGTAGCCGCATTAACAAATTGGAAACAAGGGTCAGCACAACGGAAGACACTGTGGACCGCCACAAGCAAGATATAACAACTATTAAAACAGAACTCCGAAAGGATGAAGGATAAATGTGATGACCTAGAATCCAGGTCTAGATGTAATAACATTGGAGTGATCGGTGTGCCGGAATCGGCGTGCAAGGGCTCCATGGAGCCATTTGTAGAGAACCCCCTTAAGACACTGTTTAACCCCTCCAAGCTCTCCTCCCAATTTCTGGTTGAGAGAACACACTGGTCACCTGCCACCCGCCTCGCCCAGGCACACCCCCTCGCACAATAATTGCAAGACTTCTCAATTACAGAGACCGAGATGCAATTCTGAGACTTTCAAGAGAGATGGGCACATTGCGCTTTGTATCAAGCAATATACACATCTACCCAGACTTCGCTGCAGGGGTCCAGGCACAAAGAAGGACCTGCGACCCAGTGAAGCATCTCCTCAAGACACACCATATACCATACTCACTGATATTCCCTGCTAAATTGAGAATTCAATACGGGGGCAGGGCTCACTTCTTTGGAAACCCGACAGAGGTCAAACGTGGAGGCTTCCATACCCGCCCTCCCGCCTCCTCAGAATGAAGAGCAGAATGGACTACTGGGGGACAGACCTGGCCGCGGCGATGGAAATGGTTGAACAAATGCATGACACCAGAGATTATCCAACGTATGAAAACGAAATCCAAGAATGCAGACAAGGAATAATAGAGTTCGATGGATTACATCTGAGCAGCACCAGTTGGGAATGGCGATCAACGTAGCTCCCCGGGTATTATCAAGTTATTGGGGCACTACATCATCAAGTTGGGGGGGATGGTGAGGGTGGTGGGAGGGGTAAACGAGGGAGGAGGTTACTACAAAAACGGGACATGGAGCAACTTAAATGGTCCCAAAGTTGTGGGCGGTAAAGCTGAAGTGAAAAGTTGCACATGGGTGAAAGGGCTGATCAGACAAAACACTGCATACAGTTTGTTAATAAGAAATTATGGCTAAATTGCAATACACAGTAGATAGACAGGACTGACAGCTTGAAACTGATCTCATGGAACGTACGCAGCCTCAATAACCCAAGAAAAGTTAGGAAAATCTGGGCCTTGGCCTATCTGGAACGACATTCACCCAACATAGTCATATTACAAGAGACACACGCACTCGAGGCAATACAGAGACAAATCGCAACAAGATTGGGGAGAAATAGGTACTATACTAATTACTAATCTCAGGCGCGGGGTGTAATCACATTAATACACAAATCCATCAATTTCCTAGTCAGGCCCACTCACATAGAACCAGACGGAAGATATGTCATTGTGACAGGTACATTAAACAACGAGGCCATGACCCTAGGTAATACAAATGGGCCGAACATTGATGACCCCACATTCTACATCCAATGGCCACCCTAATAGGGCAAAACACTGATCTCCCAATACTATGGGGAGGTGACTTCAACACGATTCTCGATCATACTAAAGACAGATCTAACACCAGAAGCCGCGGCACCACGAAAGCAGCCAAGATGATACACCAGATCATGGCTCAATTCAGGTTACTAGAGCACCCAAATAAAGCAGAATTAACATATTACTCCACAGTGCATGACACACTATCTAGAATCGACTTTTGGTTGATCACGGACATGTGGCTGAATAAATCCTATAATACTTCTATGTTACCATGTACCTGGTTAGATCACTCACACGTGGTACTCCAGGTAAAACTGACATCGAAGACTAGATCCCGCACACTGTGGAGAATGGCCCGTCTGCGCTCACGGATAGCTCGCTAGCTGAGACATTGGGAATAGACATAGAGGCCTTTTTTGAGAATAATCAGGGATCTGTTCCAAGATATGGCAACGTTTTAGAGACATTCATGGTATGGTTTCGCGGCATGATGATAGCCTCCACTGCAGGCATACTTAAGTCCACAGGTAAGGAGCTGGGGGTAATTGAGGAAGGCTTGAGAAGGTTCGAGAAACCTGCTTGAATTTCGTGACCTGAGCGATCGAGAAGTGTGATTTATGACCAGGACAGTGCAGGCTCAGGGATATGGTGAGGGAAACGACCCGGCCGCCTCCAGGAAGGACTGGTCAAGGGAGAGAGTGACGCACATCCTATTACGGGAATTACAAGGCCCAATGGGAGCCACACCATGAAAACCCGGGAAATAAACGAAATGTTTAAGGAGTATTATCAAAAACTATATTCCAATGCAGACACTGTAAGCAGAGAAGAAATAAATAACTACCCAGCAGAAACAAACCTACCCATACTTGACTGGGAAGCAAGGGAGAAACTAAACAGTTCAGTGACACTAGAAGAAATAACAGACACCATAACATCTCTGGCATCCGGACCTGATGGTGTAGGGATTCAACTTTATAAAACATACAAGAACATACTTGCACCACGACTACTAAAGGTGTGGGGGGAAATCAAATGACATAGGCGAATTTCCACCCTGCCTGTTGGAAGCCGTAATAACTGTTCTAAAGACCGGTAGGCCCCCGAATGAGATGTCATCATAGCGCCCACTTTCATTAATAAGCGTAGACGCAAGAATATGTGCGACAATATTGGCCAGCAGGCTCCTTGCACATATGTCTGAGCTGGTGCATTTAGACCAATCAGGCTTCATACCTGGCAGGTTGACGACCCTGAATCTGCGCAGACTGTTTGGTACGATTGCCCAACTAAACCTCGAGGTACCTGCTGCTGCGATGATATTAGACGCTGAAGAGGCTTTTGATTCAGTCTCGTGGAATTTTTTGTTTGGGGCTTTAAGACGCTTCGGTCTGGGAGACGGATTCATAAAATATGTTAAACTGTTGTACAGAGAGCCGAGTGCCAGGGTACATAGCAATCGGAACTACTCGAACCAATTACGCTTGCGAGAGGCACATAACATGGATGTCCCTTCTCCCCCCTTATTGTTCGCTCTGACCCTAGAGCCACTAGAGTGCAGGGTCAGAGAGTCTCACAGCCATAGGGGAATACACATATGGGGGCCCCCCAGGTGATATCATTGTATGCCGATGATACTATGCTATAGCTTAAGAACCCCAAAGATAACATAGGGCCAATACTAGCGGAAGTTAGCAATTTAGACGCAGCACTCTGGCTACAAAATTAACACCACGAAGTCAGAACTATTCCCTCTAATGGCCAACACCACTAAACCAGCCGAACTGCACAGACTGAGATGGGTAGATAGTACGGTGAAATATCTGGGGGCACAGGTAGCCTGCACACGTAAAGAACTGCTTGAAAAAAAACACAAAGAATATTGAAACACGTTAGACCATAAACTGAATCTGTGGACTGACCACCCCCATCTCGCTGTATGGCAGAATCGCACTCCTGAAAATGGTGGTTACACATAAATGACTATAATTTTTCAACACTATCCCGATATGGCCTGGGCGGAAGTTCTTCACCAAATTGCGTACGCTAGCCGTAAGATTTGTTTGGGGCAGTAGGGCAGGCCGTATGAAATGGGAATCTCTTACTGAGCCACGTGACAGGGGCGGCCTTGCAGCCCCCGACTTTGAGCTGTACTACTTAGGCACATTATGTAGGGTATTTGCACAGGCCAGACACTGGAGCAATCCATAAACAACTGGAACTATATGGGGCATCCCGGTCCGACATTAGGGCAATCCTGATGAGCAATCGCCATATAGATTCCTGCCCGTACGACCCTGTATGCACCACGATAGATGCATGGATGTGGGTACACCACAGAACGGGGTTAGATGCCCCATACTGTGGTAACATACCCCTGTGGAACCGCCCAGATCTTCCCCCTACGCTAGACGTAGATATCCAAACGTCATGGGACCCTGAGAGGGAAATGAAACTAGGCGACCTCTTTCTTGGGGTTAGATATGTCACAATAGAAGAATTCAAAGCCAAACTGGGAGACAACCCAGTGCGCCTACTTCAATATTAGCGGATGAGGGCGGCGGTTAAAAAGAAATGGCCAGCGTTCCTACAGGAACCTGAAACAAACGTGTGTATCAAAATGATTGTACGAGGACACAATAGCAGAGGCCTAGTATCTAGGAAATATGTTAAAGTACAACGCGAGACAGGCCACTTGAGCGTTGTGAAAGAAACATGGGAAAAGAATGTTGGCCTAAGTATTAATGATCTTAAGTGGGGGGAGTAATGTAATCTTACTAAGGAGGTGTCGCTCAACGCGAGATTACGATTGATACAATTCAAAGTGTTAAACAGACTTCACTATACACCAGCAGGCATTTCACGATTTAACCCGGAAGCCAAGCACACATGGCCGAATTGCTGACACCATACATATGTTCTGGAACTGCCCCTTGATCAAGACATTCTGGGCACAGGTGACCGAGGAGTTACATGAGATGACTGATATACCCCCGCTGCTGCTTCCTCAAAAGTACTTGCTCGGGGACATATGGAAGGTAAAAGTGACAATATGGGATGTGTGGTAGCTAAAAAATGGATTTTACTCAAATGGAAGGCGAAAGATGCACCCACGACACAACGGCGGCTCAAGGAAATGAGACATATGCACTGTCCCCTCTACTAGTAGACCTGAAGATATATGGGGCCCGGTTCGAACATATGTGAACAGACAATATGACTGAATAGCCTGATGTGTAGGGACGCACTTGACCGACTGACAATGGAGCCAGGACCAACCCTGAAAGGATACGATAAGAAATAAAAATGCAGAGCCTGTATGTTATCACCATGCACATGTAGACACTTGGTGTAGCGCGTGCTGTGTGCCCTTGTAAAATGCAGAGCCTGTATGTTATCACCATGCACATGTAGACACTTGGTGTAGCGCGTGCTGTGTGCCCTTGTAAAATGCAGAGCCTGTATGTTATCACCATGCACATGTAGACACTTGGTGTAGCGCGTGCTGTGTGCCCTTGTAAAATGCAGAGCCTGTATGTTATCACCATGCACATGTAGACACTTGGTGTAGCGCGTGCTGTGTGCCCTTGTAAAATGCAGAGCCTGTATGTTATCACCATGCACATGTAGACACTTGGTGTAGCGCGTGCTGTGTGCCCTTGTAAAATGCAGAGCCTGTATGTTATCACCATGCACATGTAGACACTTGGTGTAGCGCGTGCTGTGTGCCCTTGTAAAATGCAGAGCCTGTATGTTATCACCATGCACATGTAGACACTTGGTGTAGCGCGTGCTGTGTGCCCTTGTAACCCACTGCAAATGATAAATAAAGTTAACAAAAAATAGAAATTCCTCTGGTCCATGGCAAAATCTCTGGTAGTCTTGTATGGGCAACGGCATGTGAGATTTTCTAGCTCGTAAGCTTCTAAACATAACCTGAGGTGTACAAAATGGCACTTGTCTGGGAACTCCCAAGAAGTTATTCTCACATTTCATTTCAGCAGCCGAACCGTTTTTGTACCAAAATGTCGACCTGACAATTGCGATGGCCGAAAAAAATGCTGACTTTTTCTTTCTTTATTTTTTTTACATCCACTTGCACCACATATATATGTGGGGAGGTCTAGAATACAATATTAATATCGGGAGGGGGGTTTCTGGGGAGTCACCCCCCCCCGCATATATATATATGTGGTGTAAAGGATTAAAAAGAAAGTCCGCATTTTCGGCCGTCGCAATAATCACGTAGATCCGCCAAACCTCCTGCATTAAGAACCCTCATTCGCTTAATTGCTTGCAATGGTGGAGCTGACATCGTCATAGGTGGGGAATTGGCTTCAAACACGGACCCAACTGGAAATGTCAGTGTCGGTTGTGGATACAAGTTAGTTATTTAGTTATTTCTAATTGGCCGTCAGTCTGGCAACATCCGTCCACCTTGTTCAGGTGTTGAGAGACCCGGACAATTGGTAAAAAGTCAGTTTGACAAGATACGTCTAATTAAACTAGGCAAAGTTCTTCTGTACATTCATCCAGTGTGACCATCCAAATACAGAAATCGGAGAAGCTGTTGCAAAGATTCAACTCCTTAGACATATTAGCCTTGACATGTGACCATTGTTCAGGTGTGTAAAGCGCCCCGGGTCATCGTTCGCAACACACAACGATTGCGCATTAAGCGGCACAAGGTTGGCCTTAATTTCCAAGTCACCGGGGGCAAGTAAAACAGTAGGGGCAGATACCATTGCATTGATTGGCACATTTCCAGGCTTAACTACCCTACATTTACCCTTTCAAGCATTTGGCAGGCTACTTCTTTAGATGTCTTCGGCAGAATGAATATCTTGGGGCATGTTAGTTCTCTCAGTGTATCATTTCTCCCTTCTACATGAACTTAATGCCAGCCCCACGGGACTACAATCCTTATTAGAGCCCGGAGAGGCCGGAACGTTAACCACAGAAAGAGCGGCCGAGACCTCAAGGCCAGAAACACGTTTGTTGCATTTCCGTGAGATCAATGTAACCACTTCTGCGTTCCGCCACATTCTGGTTCCTCCTTCGGTACTATGGACACATGCACACATGTCTGAAGGCATGCTACCTCATGTTTTATTTTTTTATGGCTCCTGCCTTCCATGCCCCATCTGCCTGGCCTGGTCTACAAAGGGCAGGAGATGCCCACACCCCTGTCCTCCGTATTCTCCCTTCTTACAACCTGCGTGTGGGGGACACCTATGCAAGCCCACCCAGGATGCCACATGTCCCTGTCTCCCTCCTCCTCACAGCAATGGCCGCCCGCCACCTGCCTCCATAACAGGTACAGGGTCGCCCTGCTCCGCGCCACACACTGTTCTTCTAGTCCCCTGCTTCCAGCGTGCTGCCTTGCCACGCCCAAAAAGCAGATACTTCCCTTTCAGGAAAAGTGGCTTTTCATGGAAAAATGCAAGAAACATACTCTGTCTATCACTTTCCCTACACCTTCAAGGGACTTCCCACAATCCTCCTGCCTGATGGCCTACTCTTTTCCCCCCTTCCAACTACCACTCCTTCCACTTTGCCACTTCTCCACCTTTCTCTCTCATTTGCTCTCTCTCCCTCTCAATCCACTTCTCCACACCTCTTGTGCTCTCCCCCTTCCTCCTTCATCTTCGTCCCCTGAACCTCTTCGGTTCTCTCCCCCATTTGTTCTCCATCACATCCACATGCACCATCACACCCTCCTGCACTTTGAACTCCCTCTGCATCTCTGCCGCGTCACCGCTCCCTGCTCCGCTACTCCAAAGGCCCACACCCAGGCTTTCTGTCCTCAATGGATATGCTTGCCCATCCCCTCCTCCTGGGCCGGGTTTACCCTAATGCATTGCACATGGGAAGCATAATCGGTTCCCTCTTGGGTCGGCCGGTAACTACTTCCGGTGTGCAAGAGTTACTTCCTGTGCTTTGCTGGGAGCTGCAGAGCAAGCCTATAGCTGTCTTTAGTTTCGGGATTCCCACACATGAGTGTACCTGCGCAGATGACAGGAACAGGGAGCGGCACCACCAAGGCTTCGCTCAGCTCCAAGTTCTCTTGACCTCCTGTTATCTACGCATTGAGTATATTTGGCGCCAAGATTTTTATATTATGATTTTCAAAGTCTGCAGCATAACAATACTGCCACGTGTCATGGCCTCTCCTGAGTCACCCCCATGCCAGCAACCACGGCTAGTTAGGAGACATTGGGCCTCATTACGAGGTTGGAGGTGGCCTTGCTGGTAAAACCGGCAAGAAAGTCCGGCACCCGCGATTGGGAGATTATCGGGGTATTCCGGCCCAGCTGGACCATGTAATTGCCCTTTCGTGGGTGCCGGAGCCGGTATATCCCCATTTCAATTTGAGCCCCACAGGGCTCGATGGCGATGGGGATGCCTGTAGCACCGGCACCATTCACAACGGTGCCGGTGCTACCGGCATGCTGTGCTCGCGGGTGCCTTTAATTCTGCCAGGACAGACCTGGCGGAATGAAAGGCACCCGCGGCACAACTCGTAGTTTGCCGGTCCGGATACAACAGTACTGGTAAGTTTACCGGTACCGTTGTGTCCGGACTGGCAACCTTGTAATGAGGCCCATTGTCACAAACCTTCCAGTATAGTTCAGCCTTTAAATACCCATCCTTCATAGTCCACCCTCGGGCACTCGGCGGTCACAGTACGCACTCTACATCCTGTAAACCCTTATCTGCCATAGTGCACCATCTGCACACCGGCCCTGCTTTCAACGCCCATCCTTCATAGTAGCATCCTTCAGCATAGAACACACTCTTAACACCAGTCCTTCACAAAAAACACTTCTGAATGGTCTCACACACGTCAGAGTGCTATCATGGCTACAGTTGAACTATAGAAGCTGAAGGCCTAGACCACAAAATACGAACAGAGAGAGTAAAACACCCCACTAGGGAATAAAGCCAAGAGATAGGTTGCAAGAATAACAAGGCTTTACTTGCACAAAGTACAAATGCCAGCAAGGAACTCTGCTGCTCGAGAGCGCTCTCCCACAAATTACACGAGCAGCACATTAGAAAGGCACTAAGCATCATCAGTGACATCATACATAGGGTACAAATCGGCATGGCTGATTGGTGGGTGACATATACAAAGGCCTGCTCCATATGGGATGCCAGGTGCTAATTGGCTGGCTCTTTATCAATCTTGGTCCACGTGGGTCAGCTGGGCTCATCCAGGTGGTGCAGGTGAGGACACACATAAATACATTGGGCCTCAATACGAGCATGCGGCAGCCGTGCCTGTATGGCAGGCACGGCTACTGCCATGCTCGTCTCCGGCACTGCCTCTCGTGATTGGACAATAACCGGCCCATTAAGAGATGAGTGGGTCGGTAATTTCCCATTCGCGGGAGGCGGTAATGCCGGGCTCCCGATCCCCATTCTGACCCATAGGGTCTTACCTGGCGGGCTCTGCGGCACCCGCGATAACAGTGCCGGTGCAATCACGAGTTCTGCTCGCGGGTGCCGCAGAGCCCGCCAGGTAAGACCTGGCGGGCTGTCAGGGAACGCGAGCAGAACTCGTAATGTGGCGGCCCGGTATGAATGGTCCAGTTCCTCACCGGCACCGTTCATACCGTATCCACCACACTTATAATGAGGCCGATTGTTTCTAATCTAAGCTAAAACCCTCAAACTGGCTACTCATTTATTATGGCAGGCACCTGGCCATCAGAGGAAGGAGGTGTCAGAGAGAACTAAGGGTAAAATACAGTTGTAGTGACCCCTACCTTAGGGTCTTCATTAATACTGCAGTTCCCACCCCACGGTCTCCCCTCAGGGGATTGATCTCTAATTTATTCTTCCTGGTACCTCATGTTACAGGAGACGTGTGTTGGGACTGGGAAGATATACAGTCATGCGAGCCTTAGATCTGTGGTGGGCACCTTGGGGAGGTTTAGGCATGGGCATCGGTTCGGTGGAGGGTGGCTGGCTCTGGCCTGGCTGGGTGGGGGTCAGAGGCCTTGGTGGCCCTGATGGCAGTTTAGTGGAGATGGATGGGTGCATTGCCGGGCCTGGTACTGTCTCACGCTGTGTGTAGGGCGCATTCCTGAATGTGATACTAAATATTTGCAACACTGAAGGGACCGAAGAGAAATGGACTTCCATGGGAACAAGGCTCGTGCGGAGCTGGCCTGGTGTGCTGGGGGCTTGGCACCTAATACAAAATGGAGTTGCAGGATAGGGGCGCAGCTAGTGCTAGCCACTGGTTTCTATGCACTACCAGACCTTTGTATGTATTCTAGTGGTGGGGGGGCTATCCCCCCTTGTACTTTCCAGACCTGGATAGCCTAGGGGGGTGGGATTGGCTTATCTCCATCCCAACATTCCACCTTTCGTTACTTCCCCCACCCCCATTTCTACGTTCATTTGCCCATCTTTCCGCCTCCTCCCATGCCAGGCTTCCTTTTATGGGCATCCATGCTCTATGCACACTTCCCAAACTCTCCCCCTGCTGTGCATATTGTTCAGTTGTGCATGTCATGTATAATGCATCCCCTGCCAAATCTACTCACACCTTGTAATTCTCGGGGTCCGGTGGGGGTACAATAGTCGTGTGATAATAAGTATCTACTTCATCCCCATGTCCATGGTAAATGGAAACCGTACGATATTTGGGACCATTGTTTTCCCCTGTCTTTATTTCTACTCCTGTGTATCATGGGTACCTTTTTATTATTAGTGTTCCCAATTGTCACCATCATCATTGCACTATTAGGAATGGCTTTTGCACAGCAACAGAGACCCAACTGACACACGCAGAAAATCAGCAGGATGAACACGGGATCAGCATCTTCATAGTTGTCTCAAGCCATGATGGTACCCAGCCGAATGCAATCGTTACCCAGTCGTCTTCTTGTATTCCTGTTTCTTTTTTTACATTTTTACTCCAAGTTTATATACCGCGATAATTACATGTGATAGTGTTCCATTGTCAGCGTCTGCAGAAGATACGAATGTGCAACATGAACGCCTGATCTTTTTGCAAACCCGGCCCTCCATGGCCGTGAGGAGGTCGAGCACATATCGATTTTGCATCGTCATCAGCCCGAACGCTCTCAGTTCTAGCTTGATGGCATTGAATCCTTTTTCAGTGTCATTCGCCAACTGGATCAGTTCCCACTGCACGCTTTAAAGCCACTTGGTGTTGGTCCTACCTTGGATTCTGGGTAGGAGAGATCCAAAAAATGTCTCTGCAGAATTAAAAGTTTGTGCTCATTGGGTATTTGTGTGAGCAGAATCTTGTGATAGATAGTCTAAGGATCGCTTTGTTCTGATCAGGCGGTCATGGCACTCTTTTTCTGGGAGGACATGGAATACTGGGGCTGACGTGGTGCCATTATAACCCTTGTCTCAGGTGTCACTTGTCCTTCAGCAGGCAATGGTCCCCCCCTTAGGTGTTCTTCGGGTACTACCAGCAGGGCTGAATGCAGCATTGCGAGCGAACAATAACCCCTCCATGATGGCAGGAGCTGCAAGTACACTCTGTTGCCACGGACCCAATAGTAGTCCATCAGCGCTGCAGTTCCTTTTCGGAGGTCAGGTATAGGCAGTATTCTTTTGCACTTTCTGTTGGAACCTACAGACACAGTCCCTTCGCTATAGAAACAAAGTTCATAAGTTTCTTCGTGTTGCATTTTCACTAGCTTGTCAAGTGCTGTGACCCATGTTAGCTTTGTTAGATGCTCAGTCCCTATTTGCGCCCAGGTTTTGTCCATGAGACGAGAGCCAGCGTTGCTTCAGAATACCCAGAGAATCCTTCAGCCTTGCACATAAATGTTGATTATTGGCATTTATTTTCTAAGAAGCTTGTCCCCTCTATGGCCAGGAAGGGTTCCTTGAAGCACTTAGGATCAACCAAGCCCCTTTTGCATGTTGGAATGTCTGGCTCAAGAAGTTTCAGTTGGACTGTGCATGCCTGAACAGTCCCTTTCCTCCTACATAGTGCAAGGTGGATGAGACATTGTGTGTCTTCTAAGGGTACCTCTTGCAGCACTAAGACCTTGGGCGCACCAGCTGCATGCAGTATTAAGGAACAGACATAGCAACTCCCATTAGTCATACGCCTTCCAATTGCACTCATGCCAGAGTACCAACTATTGGAGTGACCGGGATGGCGAATGTCTTCCACCTTATCCAAACCTAAACCATGGTATGCATCATATTTATTCTGGCGTGTCTGTCGTTTTTTCTATCACTACGCAAGGGAAATTGTCGTCTCTCTGATATCATTCTATATGATCTACTTTTGTTACATAGCGATCTCTGGACAGTGGTGGTAATAACTGGACCATTAAGCTATTACACTGTGTGGATTGGGAGTTGCTGCAAGGGGTGTTAGTGTTATTTGTGGTCTTCTCTCTGGGCATACTGTTAGTTAATAATACTACTTTTATATATGCTGTCATTTACAGTCAAAAGGTGGGAGGAACCTTTAACCATGCTAGGGCTTGGAGTGGATAACATATTAAACACTGAGGTAAACTGTTGCATTGCAAACATTCTAGGGGAATGATGGGTAACATTTGGTACATCTGATACATTGTCAGTCCCATTATCATTGAATATAAGGATACCTGGGGCTTTTCTTGTTGCGTTTTTATGTAAACCTGTTAGGTTCAAGGGTGTGTTGTCACTCCATTTCCATTGAAACCTATCCCATGTCAATTTGACCCCCTCCCCCTCTTCTTTTATATGGTGCCACCAGATAAAAGATGCTCTCCGATAAATCCCCAAACCAAACATTAATATTGCGAATAATATTGCAGTAAATTGTAAGCCATAGTGGTAACTGTAGTGTCACAGTCTATGTACCTTTCTATTCCAAAGGTTTGGTGTTCACAGTCCCTACTGCAGATATCAGATAACAACAAGACAACACTAACCTGGTCCAGTAGAAATTCGTAGAGAAGAATGGAAAGCTCACCTAACCCCCTCTCCCCGCGCCGGAGAAACCCAGATTGAGGAGGGGAAGTCAGGGAAACCCTCGTGGGGAAAAAAACCCTGTTGTACCAGGAACTGAAAGGAAGCGATGGGCGAGTCTTGATTCCCAGGAGTGACTTCAGGAGTTGGACTTGCGATCGCGAACTATCCTGAAGAGAGAAACCAGATGGTGTTTAGAAAAGGGAGAGATTGCTGCAGTAGGACTCTGGTGAGCGATATACCTTTAAATCTGAATGTTTGTTGAGGGGGTGTAAGACGGCTTGCACGAAGGTTGTATTCTGTTCAGCGCGTGTTTAAAAGTAACTCCCTGTCCTTGCAGAAGAGACTGAAGAATGGAGAAAGATTAGTTTTGGAATGAATGAAAGTATGTTGTATGCTGGGGGGGGGTACGGAACTATACGTACTGCAGAGTGTAGAATCAATGCCTTCGGTGTAAGGGTATGGAGAGCTGGTAGGGAAGAGGACCACAGGTAGAGGAGTCTAAGAATAAGAAAAGGGAGAGACGGTTGAAAGATTACAGACAAGCTGAGTTATTCGAAGAGTAAAGAGAGCTAGCCTTGAATTACGAACTCACGGAGCGTGGCCTCTGAAAACAGTAGCAATGCGCTGGACCGAAGACGCCACCGAAGGAAATCCATTCTGCGAGGCTGGGGGCGGAGTCATCCGACACTGTCGGATTCGGAAGGCTGGAGCGCTGCTTTTCCTTGCTACCGCCATGTTGGAGGGGGTAGAGGCGATGCATGAAATTCGTCTCCTCCACCTGTGCCAGAAAGTCCACGTGAGCCGCCCCCTAGAGGGAGCGGACGTGACAGTATGCCCCCTCTGAAGGGTGACGAAACCCGGTTTACCAGGATGTAGGCGGTAAAACCTGCTAACCAAACGGGGAGCATGAACCGCTGAGGCGGGTTCCCAAGAACGTTCCGCCTGAGAATATCCCTTCCAGTCTATAAGAAACTGTAGCACCCCTCTTCTATAGCGTGAATCACAGATCGAGGAGACTTTGTATTCTGGTCCTTCACTTGTCAGGACCGGAGGGGGAGTTCCCTTCTTGGACACATGGAATCGGGATTGTACGTCAGGCTTCAACTGAGAAACATGAAATGTAGGGTGTATGCGTTTCCAAGAAAAAGGGAGACGTAACTTGAAAGCAGCCAGGCCTTTATTTTCAAGAACCAAAAAGGGTCCAAAGTATCTCGGCGATAATTTTGAAGGTTTCAAACTCTTGGGGAGATATTTACTCGACAACCAGACCTTGTCACCCACTTGAATGGAAGGTGTGGGACTCCGATGTTTGTCGGCTTGTATCTTGTAGCGTTCATGAGCTTCCTTTAGAGCTACCTGTGCATTTCGATGTCCCTGTTGAATGGAGGTGATTAACCCGTCTAAATCCGGAAAGGAAGTATCTGTGGGAACAGTCGATGGGTACACCTCTGGATGAAATCCAAATGTACTAAAGAAAGGACTAACACGTATGGTGGAATGAACCGCATTATTATAGGCAAATTCGGCTATAGGCAGTAAAGCCTTCCAATTGTCTTGTAAAGCTGAAATATGACATCTTAGATATGCTTCCAGAGTTTGATTCAAACATTCAGTCTGGCCGTTGGTCTGAGGGTGGTATCCTGAACTGAGCGCCCTTGAGATCCCTAGTAAACAACAAACATGTTTCCAGTACTGTGACGTGTATTGTGGTCCTCGATCCGAGATAATGACCTCTGGTAGTCCGTGGAGTGAAAAAATGCGTTCCACGAATACCCTGGCCATAACAGGTGCAGATGGAACAGATGGGAGAGGGACGAAATGCGCCAATTTGGTCAAAGAGTCTATTGTCACCATGACGGTATTACAACCCTCTGACCTTGGTAGATCCACGATAAAGTCTGTTGATATTATTTGCCAAGGTTTCGTAGGAATTTGGGTTAGGATAAGTTTGCCAATAGGAGAAATCCTTGGGGTCTTGGTTTGTAGACACACCGGACAAGACGCGACATAGTCCATTACATCCTTGCGAAGTGTCGGCCACCAGAAGTGCCGTTGAATTTGTTCTGTAGTATTGAGAGTACCTCTATGCCCGGCTGCCTTGGAGTCATGACACATTTTAAGTACCTCTAATTGTAGTTCTTGATCGGGAAGGTACATCTTGTCTTCTCTGAAAAGAAGACCCCGATCAGCAGTAAGTCCTAGTTCTCGCAGGGTATCTTCCTGATCCAAGTCTAGATTCCTCGTCCTTTGTGCTACCTTTTGAAGAAAAGAATGGACAACAGGCACTGTGACCAGGTTGGGAAACATAGGTTCAGGCTGAAAAGGAGCTCCTTTTAGTGGATTACTGCGGGATAAAGCATCCGCTTTGAGATTAGTCTTGCCCGGTATGAAAGTGAATGTAACCCGAAAAGGTGAAAAAAAATGCGCCCATCTAGCTTGTCTACTATTGTTAGTTTGGGCATATTGCAGTGCTCGGAGGTTGTGATGGTCGGTTCTTATTTCAATAGGAAATAATGCTCCCAAAAGCAAATGACGCCATTCTTCAAAAGCCCTCTTGATCGCGAGCAACTCTTTCTCGAGAACAGTGTAATTTACTTCTGCCGGGGACAGAGTCTTCGATAGGTAAGCAATGGGTCTTTCGAACCCCCTGGTGTCCGGTTGTAACAGAACCGCTCCAATACACTGGTCTGAGGCATCTGATTCCACTATGAATCTATGAAGCTGATCCGGCATTGCCAAGATAGGAGCTCTAGTAAATAAGGCTTTTAGCTCCTGAAAGGATTCCTGAGTTTCACTTGTCCACCGAAACACCACCCCTTTCTTTAGCAGATGAGTGATGGGATGGGTGAGGGTAGAAAAATGAGGAATGAAGCGCCTGTAGAAATTCGCGAAGCCAAGAAATCGCTGTATTTCTTTAACTGACTTGGGGGCTGGCCAATCAAGGATAGCTGACACCTTTGAGGGGTCCATGGAGACTCCTTGATCGGACAGGATATACCCTAGATATGCCACTTTGTCTTTATGGAATTCGCATTTCTCTAATTTACAAAAGAGATGGTTCTTCTGTAGTCTGTGTAAGACTTCTTTAACATGAATGACATGGTCTGCAAGGGTGGATGAAAATACCAAAATGTCATCTAAATAGACAATGACAAAATGTAGGGCTATATCTGCAAAAATGTGGTCCATAAACCTTTGGAATATTGCCGGGGCATTGGCTAATCCAAATGGCATTACACTATATTGGAAATGACCAAATGGTGTCCGAAAAGCGGTCTTCCATTCGTCCCCTTTTCTTATGCGGATGAGGTGATAAGCACCGCGTAGATCCAGTTTAGTGTAGAGTCTAGCTCCTCTAAGCGCTTCCAAGATATCCGGGATAAGCGGCATGGGATACTTGTCCGGCACTGTGATCTTATTTAATCCTCTGAAGTCAATGCAGGGACGTAACTCGGTGGTGTTTTTCTTTGGAATAAAGAAGAGTGACGCCGCTGCAGGAGAGGTGGATTCCGTGATTAAGCCATTTTCTAGATTTGTCTTCAGATATTCTTTCAGTGCCTCTTTTTCCTTGGCGGACAATATATACATGCGGCCAAAGGGAAGAGGACTATTCGGAATCAGATCGATACAACAATCATCTCTGCGATGAGGTGATAATTCGGTGAATTCTGTTTTTGCAAAGACCTGGTGGAATTCCTGATATTCCTGAGGAAGTGTGTTTACTTCGTTAAGAATCTTATTTGTGACACAAAAAGACTCCTGAGAGTGCTTGTTCTTGGAGGTGGAGGCGACTAAGTTATGGCAGTTGTGAACACAATGTTCTGACCCCAAAAAAAGAGTTCCAGCTCTCCAGTTAATAAAGGGGTTGTGTAATTTCAGCCATGGCAATCCTAAAATTACAGGATAATGTGCAGTCTTGATTAAATCTAATTTCAGGATCTCTTGATGTGCCGCTATAGTCATCGTGAGAGGAGAAGTGTGGTCTTTTATGGGACCGGAAGTAAGAGGGCTACCGTCCACACTCTCAACTGGGATCATTAATGCCTTGGGTACTCTTGGAATCCCCTGTTTAGTAGCAAAGGAGTCATCTAAAAAATTTCCTGCGGCTCCGCTATCGATAAGTGCGGGCACGTTTTCCAATCTTGTGCTACCCCAGGCTAGCGTAACTTCAAGTACTATCATCTGATTTTCTGTGGATAAATCTTGTTGAACCCTGGGAATGCTTTGAAGGGAACTAGTAACTCTGGAACCCTGCACCGTCGTTCCCCTTACGGTCGGGCACTGGCGTTTCCCGCCTTCCTAGGGGGAGTATGGGGACATTCCTTAACCAAGTGAGAGCTCTCTCCACAATACATACAAAAACCCTGAGTACGCCTTCTGGTACGTTCACCCACAGATAAAGGACCTCTAGTATTGCCTATTTGCATCGGCTCCTCGGAAGGAACTGGTCTAATAGGAGACAGGGTACCTTCGGTGGTTTGTCTGCTCTTTCCTTTCCTTCTTTCCTTCTGTCTTTCTTGCAGTCGATAGTCTAACTGCATAACCAGTGAGATGTATTCCGCCATGTTATGTGGACGTGGGGCTCGGGACACCTCGTCCTTTAAATCCTCAGAAAGTCCTCTTCGGAATATGGTCATCAAAGCTTCATCGGCCCATGCCGTGTCAGAAGCTAGTTGCTTAAAGCGTGTGATATAGGAAAGGAGATCCTGGCTACCCTGTTTACAATCCAATAACTTTTCCTGTGAGGCAATGGTTATCTCCTGTCTCCCAAACATACTCTTTATGCTGTTACAAAAAGCAGGGTAGGAATCAAGTATGGGATTGTTACTGGTAACCAAAGGAGTGGCCCAAGCTAACGCAGCCCCTGACATTTGGGCAATCACATGGCCCACCTTGTCTCTATCTGTCAGGAAAAAGGCTGCCTTAAAGGCGAACTGTACAGAACAGGACTCAAGAAATTCCTTGACTGCATGGGGATTACCATCGAAACGTCCTGTGGGTAATGGGCCAGGAGGTACTTCCGAGCTATGGGCTGCTCGACCCACCTGTTGCCTCAAGCTGGTATTCTCTAGCTTCAATAGCTGTACCTCGGATGACAGGGACTGAACCGCTGCCATTAATTGTTGTATTTGTTGTTCCATAATGGATCCTCTGATTCTGTCAATAAAGAATGTGAGGCCGGTAAATAATTGAAAAATTCGGGCGTTGCTAACTGTCACAGTCTATGTACCTTTCTATTCCAAAGGTTTGGTGTTCACAGTCCCTACTGCAGATATCAGATAACAACAGGACAACACTAACCTGGTCCAGTAGAAATTCGTAGAGAAGAATGGAAAGCTCACCTAACCCCCTCTCCCCGCGCCGGAGAAACCCAGATCGAGGAGGGGAAGTCAGGGAAACCCTTGTGGGGAAAAAAACCCTGTTGTACCAGGAACTGAAAGGAAGCGATGGGCGAGTCTTGATTCCCAGGAGTGACTTCAGGAGTTGGACTTGCGATCGCGAACTATCCTGAAGAGAGAAACCAGATGGTGTTTAGAAAAGGGAGAGATTGCTGCAGTAGGACTCTGGTGAGTGATATACCTTTAAATCTGAATGTCTGTTGAGGGGGTGTAAGACGGCTTGCACGAAGGTTGTATTCTGTTCAGCGCGTGGTTAAAAGTAACTCCCTGTCCTTGCAGAAGAGACTGAAGAATGGAGAAAGATTAGTTTTGGAATGAATGAAAGTATGTTGTATGCTGGGGGGGGGGTACGGAACTATACGTACTGCAGAGTGTAGAATCAATGCCTTCGGTGTAAGTGTATGGAGAGCTGGTAGGGAAGAGGACCACGGGTAGAGGAGTCTAAGAATAAGAAAAGGGAGAGACGGTTGAAAGATTACAGACAAGCTGAGTTATTCGAAGAGTAAAGAGAGCTAGCCTTGAATTACGAACTCACGGAGCGTGGCCTCTGAAAACAGTAGCAACGCGCTGGACCGAAGACGCCGCCGAAGGAAATCCATTCTGCGAGGCTGGGGGCGGAGTCATCCGACACTGTCGGATTCGGAAGGCTGGAGCGCTGCTTTTCCTTGCTACCGCCATGTTGGAGGGGGTAGAGGCGATGCATGAAATTCGTCTCCTCCACCTGTGCCAGAAAGTCCACGTGAGCCGCCCCCTAGAGGGAGCGGACGTGACATGTAGTTTCTAGTAAAACTAAGTCTGTTCCTACTACTATCTAAAGTAACATTTCATTGAGTGGAGCCAGTTCCATCATTGTAGCACCGGTAGAGAAGTAGATGTGGATGTGGACGGGGACAAAGAAAGAGAGAGAGAGTGAGAGAGAAAGAGAGAGATCATTCTTTGTAGCTCTAGCAGCAATGCATGTTTTGCTTTTCTTACACTTCCACGTGCAAAAATAGTGGTGGCTAGGAGCTACTCATGTTGTGGTAGTTACTGTCTCATTAGTTAGAGTCTCTTGTGCGGTGTGGTTTGGGGCTTTAGGTACATCAGAGAGATTTATCCAGTACCTCAGCCCTTTCACTTTTACTGCCAGGGGTGTGCAATACACCACCTCATAGGGTCCGTGGAAACGTGGAGCATTCCACTTCCTAACAAAGCTCTATACATAAATACATTCCCCTGGTAACACTAGTTGGGCTGGGGAAGTGTCATGTGTGGGGTTAGTTGTCATTTCTCTTTCTTCCGTGTGGGCTTGTGCAATCTGTCTTGAGATGCACTTTATTGCTTGTGTAAGCTGTGTGAGGTATGCTTTGAATTCTTCCCCGAACACAGTTGCTGCTTTGTGGGCATCTGATGATCTCCTTACTGGTGATAGAGGTGTTTGCATGCACCTGCCAATCACTATTTTGTGGGGGGACAAGTGGTGGTCTTTGTTCGGCTATGTGCATAGTTGAAACAATGCAAGAGGTACACAGTACACCCAGTTTTTTTTCAGGGTGTTGCACAGTTTTATAATCGCATTTTAAGGAGGCCGTTGATAGTTTCTACTAACCTGTTTGCTTGTGGGTGGTATATGGAGCACATCTTGTGTTTGATCCCCAAGAGGGTTGTTACTTCCTTGAATAATTAATTGAAAAAGTATGTTCCGTTGCCAGAATGTATGACGTCACACATGCCCCATCGGGGGAATACTTCCTGACAAGGAACTTTGCGGCACATTTTGCGTCTGTATATATAATCTATATGCAGCTCTCGGAAGGGTCTGCTGGGGCGCGGCAATGTCCCCCTCAGCGTTCTCAATGTCATACCCGTGTTAAACACTTGGACGTGGTACATTGGACCACCATTTGTGTAAGGTGTTCCTGCAGGTTTGGAATGAACCAATCTTCTTGGAGATTGGCAGCTATATGCTGTTTCGAGCTGTGTGCTAGGAAGTGTAGCTGTTCAAATGCAGCATAGAATAACTCGACAGGCATGACAACTTTCCCTGTCCCCTGTTGGTGCCACAATAAATCTGTAGGTACTTGTGTGCACCCCTGTTTGAGCCAGAGCTCTTCTTCTGCAATTGGTGCCCTTCTCTGTAGTTCGATTATTTGCGCTATAGGTTACGCTCACCTGGTATCCACAGTGACGCCCTTATGCCCTGGTTGCCGGATTCACCCTGGACCCTTCCAATTTCTGGATGGCGCCTTCTATGGAGGTCGGGCCTGAAAACACAGGAGGACTGGATTTAGGAACAGATTTCGCTTTCTCCCACCTGCTCCCTTTACTCGATCTGATGGCCCACTCCTCACCTTGTTGTGAAGTCTGGCGTGCTCTCCATCCTGCCTTCTGTGCAGGGGCATGTCGTTTTCTGTGGGTTTGAGCGACCGAGTTAACTTCACTGGTGCCAACCCATTCAAGTGTCTTTAAAGAGGTAAGTCTGGTTATAGCAGTCTTAAAATGTCCTTGCTTTCCCTTCTTGCGATTAATGTCTTTTCCTTATTTATTCGCCCTTAGGTGCACAGAGTTTCGGTGGATGCGCAGCTTTGATCGGGCTCCTACCAGGATGATGGACACAGGAGCATATGACAGATGGTAGGTCAAGCGCGAAGTGTGGCGCGGTAATGTCTTCTTTTGCTAACCTGTATTCTTTATTCCTTTTCAGGTCACAATGGTCTTTCTGGGCGTGTGAAGATTTCCGGAGCGGTGCCGGCCAAGAAATGCCCAGCCTTCTTTCTTTCTCCCTCCAGGTGCTTTGTTCCGGTGAGTGCGTGGTGTCCCGATGATGCTTCCGACTGGATGGAAGACCGCGAGCAGCAGGAAGACGGACAGTCGACAAATGGAAAGTTGCGGGTAAATAGAGACTGTTAATGATCCTCTTTTGTCTCCTCTGCAGGTCCGCTGTTCAAGGATTGCCGGTTTCTGGTCTCTGGACACGATGTGCATCATGCTGCTGGCTGCAGAATAATGCAAAGAACGTTCTGTAACTTGGGTGTGGTTTATATAGCCCTCTAGTAAAGTAGTCTAGGTAAAGTAGTCCGGGCTACCACATCCAAAACACTGCACTGCACAGTTTGGTTCTAGGAACTAGGCTATGTGGGTGCCTCCATGTTGGCTGCAGGCCTCCAATAAAAAAGTAGTCCCTTCAATACAGTGTTCCACCCTGAACATGAGCCTGGTGCCAAAGGTGCCAGTACTGACTCCAGGAGAGTCTATGAGGATAGTACAAGGCCCTTGGGGCCCCAAGTGAACCTTGAGCCTTAAACCTACCTGGCATGTGACCATGCCAGTGAGGTTTTGGGTCACGGGTCGTGACAGCAGGCAGCGACATGTGTGCATTGGTTTCCTGTGGTGCTTCTGGAGTGGTAAGGACATATTCTGCACCCATATTGATCGGGAGGTATGATGCTTTTTTTGCTGATGCATGTTCTGCAGCGTTTCCCAATGAGAATTTGTCAGTGTTATGAGTGTGAGCTGAACATTTGATGACCGCTACTACTGAAGATTCTGCAAGAGCTGAAATCAAATCATTCAGTAACTTTGCATGCTGTACGGGAGAGCCGTCTGCCCTCCTGAACCCCCTTCTTCTCCACCTGGTCAGATCCATGTGTACCATTGTGGTTACGTACGCAGAGTCAGAATAAATAGTAACACAACTCCCTTTGGCTGTTTTCAGTGCTTCGATCAGTGTGACAAGCGCTGCTGCTTGCAGTGAAAAATGTCTTGGCAATCTTTTCATAATCATTGTCTCGTATTCCACCGCTTCCAACCTTACCACCACAGCCCCAACATGTTTTTCACCTGTCTTCTGATCTATCGACGCTGACCCATCAACGAAGAATACCTCCCCCTCTTTCAGGGCACTATCTCTTGCTTTCTGTATATCATCTGCTTCACCTTCATAGGTGGCGGAGTCATGTTGCTGCATGTCTTCAACAGTGCATGCCTCTGTGAGAAATGTGGCTGGGTTTACTGTCTTACATCTCACCTCATGTGTATTTGTACTTGATAGGATGGTTTTGTATGCTGATGCTCTCTGTGTGGGTAATGTGGATTTTGATCGTTATAGTATTGCAAACAGTGAGTGTTCGACATACAATGTGACCAAACACCGTATAACGATAGTGGAACTTTTTTCAATTGCAATAGCCACGGCTGCAAATGCCTGTTTACAAGCGAACTGTCCCTGCATTACTGAATCAAGTGTGCCACCGTAATAAGCCAGGGGCTTGTGTCCCATTGAACTTTTAATGTGTTAGCACCACGTTCATTAGTGTGCCATTTGAATGCGAGAACAGGTAAAATTCCTGTTCATAATCTGGTGTGGCCAAAACAGGCACAGTGGATATTAGGTTCTTTAAGTCATTAAATTCAATTACCATATCTGCCGTCCATTTTATTGGTGCCCCTCTTTTTGTGCTTTTTTGAGCTCCTCTAGAAGAGGTCTAGTGTATGCTGTATAACCATGCTCAGCAGTAGTTGCAGAGCCCTAGACATTTCTGCATTTCTTTAACAGTGGTGGGTTTGGCAGTGGCATGAACTGTTGCTGCTCAATTCTGGTATTATTCTTTTGCCATCTTTAGAAATGAGCTGACCTAAGTACAAGACCTCTGGTAAACAGTACTGGAGTTTCTTCTTATCTACCTTGTACCCCTTTTGTGCTAACAGTTGGAGCAAGGTAATGGAATCTCTGCGACCGTCTTTCTCGCTGTCACTGCACACCAGAAGGTCATCTACGTACTGAATAATCGTGCTGGGGACCTGAATGTTACCGAAGTCTTCATGTAATATTCTGTTAAAGATGCTGGGACTCTCGCAGTACCCTTGGGGCAGACTACGGTGTTCATATCTCTTCCCTCCCAGGGTAAATGCGGTAAGGTACTGTGATTTTTGGTCAAGGGGCACAGAGAAAAAGGCATTCTTTAAATCCACCAAAGTGAAATGGGTAGCTTGCTTGGGAATGCTACAGAGGATCGAGGCAGCGTTTGGAACCAGAGGAAATTCTTTTTGGACAATATCATTAAGGGGGGAAGGTCTTGGATCATTCTCCAACTACCCCCGTTGCTTTCTTAATAGGAAAAATTGCAGTATTGCATGATGACATGGAGGTGCCAATGAACTCTTTCTGCAAGAAGGCCTGTATTGTTTCCTGTATTCCCTCTTCTGCATCCCTGGACAGGGGGTACTCTTTTACCCTTGGCAGTACTTCACCATGCTTGAGGTTTATTTTTACTGGGGTCATTTCCTTGAGCATTCCCACATCATGTGGATTGGTGGTCCACAGATGGGGTGGGACCTGTTGCAAATCTGTCTCGCAAAAGGATGGGGGCCCACTGACAATGGCTATGAGGGTACTCTGCACTCTTCAATACTGGACCATGATGTCGCAAGGGATGCATATCTCTAGCACTATTTCCCCATCATCATTTGCATTCTCAAACAATTCATCCTCTGTCATTTCTTGCAGTGGTGTATTGGGATCAACACACAATACTGTGTGCCATTGGCACCCATGCACATCTGTCCCTAGTACTACTATTCTCTTGGCAGACACTTGCAACCCTTCCAGATCTAAGGACAGGATGGTGCCAGCAACCACTTCAGGGAGTGCCACAGGACGTAAGATAAAATCAGAAGGTACTCTCCACTCTTTTCTTGTGAGCTTGGGCACTGCTTGTGCTAACACTTGTATTCCATAAATGAACATGTCTGGGTTAACCGGTATTCCCCTCACCACTATTTTGTTTGCCACAGAGTGAATCTCTAGCATCGCTCTGAGGGAGCACATGCCTGGGGTGGTGAAAACAATCCCTCTCTCGGTGAACAATATGGTCATGTTGAACTTGCTAAGCAGATACCTGCCCAGCAAGTAGACAGCAAACTTTCATAGTATAGAAGTGGTGCTCGCATGACCTTTCCCCCAATTTTTACATCCAAATCTTCTGTATAAGGAACCGTTACGACAGCCCCAGAGAATCCCTGCGTGTCAAGAGTTTGGCCCGATAACGGAAAATCACCTTCACAAATGCATGGTTTCTCCACCCCTTGCGTCTACCATGAAAATGAATAGCTTATTTCCTATCTCTGCCTCCACCAGTGGTTCCTATTCTGGATGCAAGGTTGCTGATAGTACTGGACACACAAGAGCTCACTGTGGGCTGTCCTAGTCCAGGTATGTATCTGTCCCTGGACAGGCAAAGGGGTCTCCCCCCAAACACACATTTTTTTGTAAACAAAATGGTGGCGTCCTGCCACATACATTTACTTCAATTTGCATTTTAATTTTCTGCAAAGATTATCTCAATCGACATGCTGAATATCAAAAACATTGTATACTCATGATTAGCTGAGGTATAAATACAAAAAGAATCTCAAGGTTGACTTTTAGCTTATTTATTTGACTAAGGTCAAAGCACAAGAGGAAATAGGGGTTCAGTTTCCCTTAATATTTAGTAATTTTTATGAACAACACTTGCCTTCAAGTTGGCAAACATATTGAAAATCGAACAAAACAAAAAGCAAATTTAAGGCACACTTCAAGTTATTTGTACATGGTCCTAGAATTGCTAGTGCATGAACATAAGAGCAGGGCAATTGTTACAGCAATTATGATCACATAAGTCGTGCAACTGTGGATAGTAAACAAGAATTAGGTTTTTACAAAGAGCATCCTGGTAGTTGTTTCCAAGGTGTGTTAAGTTCTTGAGGGAGGTAACCAAGTCTTTGGCCAACGTCTAGATATTGATCAGATGGTGTGTGGGGACAGGCATATCTGAGCCAGATGGTGTGTGGTCCCGTGACGTTTCGGCGAAAAACGCCTTCTTCAAGGGTGAAAACCCAGTCTCCCTACAAGGAGGAATCAAGTGAGGATGAATTTAGTGTAATAAAGACACTATGGTGGTGTTACAAAAAGCACAACGGGATATTCGCATGTCATAAAAACAGAAGACAGTTTAATTAAAATTGAAACGCCCCCCGGCTGTTAGAGAGAGTTAAAAAGAATACTCAGACTTGTGGCTTGTGCTAGCCAGAGACTGACCTGAATGGATTAAAGTTGGAGGTGAGGTTCAACTTCCACTGTTGCTGAACAGTGAAAAAATGGCCTTGGTGTAGGGTCTGGGGAGCAAACGCTGGTCTGTTCCTAAGAGAGAGATAGGAACATGTAAATGGTTTTGTCCAGTATGCAGCCTGGATGAGTGCCAAATATGAATACAAGTATGAAAATATTTTTTGGTTCAGAGTGTGCGGATTCACCACCAAAAGGATCCAGTCCCCAGATGTTAAGCTACAAATTACCTGTTCTTTTAGGTCGGTAATTATTGAGGTGTCCTGGAAGCGTGTAAGAACGCTGTAGGTCAGTGCTGAGATGCTGGCAGTGAGGGGTAGCTACGTGCTGTCAACTACAAATTGCAGACAGATGAAGCGGCTGCATACACCTCGATTGTGGATGCGAAGTAACCCACTAATCAAAGAAAGAAAAAGAAAACAGAAGAAGAAACGAGAATCAGCAGGCAGGCCGGTCGAAAGTGGCGTGTTGTGGGCCCTGTGCGAGTTGGGTCACTATATGGAGGTGGCAAAGGTCCTGTGTAGAAGAGGCATCATTGTTACCTGAATTAATCGCGGTCCCGCAGCAGAGGGGCTGTAGTGTGAAGGCCGGATGATGCACCTGCATTTCGCCGTGGCAGCCGTGAATGCTGCGCTCGAACTGACATTAACAGAAGGAGCTGTGTATCAGAGGGCAATGCGCATTTGCAGAAGCGTAGACACTTGCATCTGCGCATGTGCAGGTGTAATGTGTACCTCGTTACGCACATGGTCAGAAGTGTCGACATTGTGGTTGTCATGGAGGCTGTGGAGGACACTTGTGTTGTCCGTGGAGTCTAATCTGAAGAGGTACAGACAGCGGCCCATTGCAAATAACGAGCGAATCTTGTGGGCCATCTTCATGTGTGGCTGTAAATCAGGGAGGACGATGTAAAAATAGAAAATTAAATGTTGGGCGGCCGATTACACGGTTCGGCCGGAGTGCTGTGCCGTAAGTATATGGGTAAAATAAGAAAACACTGATGTATGAAATCGGTGTGCACTGTGTTCTACAAAACAGAAGATGAATATTGCAGAAGACTCAAACAGTCATTCAACGTGCATCTTATACATACATAAGGTTGTATCAAAGCGTTTATGGGTCACAGAAGGATGCACAGCAAAGTATACACAAATGCACAGGCGGCAAAAAGACACCAGGGGTTACAAAGACAGATGCCTAGAGTCTGAATCCTCACATATTGTTGTCATTTTTTTTATTATTTAATACTTTTAATACACTGGGTGCAAAAAATGAGAGCCGAGGAATGGACTAGCGTAAGGCAAGTAATAAAGTGGCAAATTGAGCAAAGTAGATGTATTCTGTAAAGCTACATTGACCCTTTAGGTGTATACTTTAATTGTAGCGGTGGTCTAGGGGAAGGTAAGCTTTAGCTGTAGTTCATAGGCACCGCCTCATTGAGGCCTCTAGTGGTGGCTTTTAGTTTAAAAATCCACCATGCTTCTTTGTGGTTAAGTGCATTGGTGGTGTTGGTATTATTGAGAATGGTATCGACAACCCACCACTTCCTGTCATCTACTCCATGCTGATGTTCAATGTAGTGTGAAACTAGGGGCGCTGTGTGTACCCTGCACCGGATATGTGACCTGTGTTCCCCTATCCGTTTGTTAACTTGTCGTTTGGTCTGGCCAACATATCTCATTCCGCATGGACATTCAATGACATAAATGACGTTGGGAGTTTTGCAATTCGAGAAGTGTTTTATCTGCCAATCTCGTTCCCCAATCTTGAAGGATGTAGTTATTTTAGTTAGTTTGCACACATTGCAGGCTCCGCATGGATGGTGTCCCACGATCTCACGCATACTCCAAATTTCTGATCTTTGTGATTTTTTATTGAGTCTGGAATGGGTGAGTATATCTTTTAAATTTTTTCCCCGTTTCAGTGCCATCCGTGGTAATGGTTCATCAGGTAGGCTGATTTGTATGACATGACATGTGTGACCACCTTTGGCCCTGACACCACTCATGTAAAGGCCATGATTAAGAAATTCTGGCCCCTTATACAAATCAGCCTACCTGATGAACCATTACCACGGATGGCACTGAAACAGGGAAAAAATTTAAAAGATATACTCACCCATTCCAGACTCAATAAAAAATCACGAAGATCAGAAATTTGGAGTATGCGTGAGATCGTGGGACACCATCCATGCAGAGCCTGCAATGTGTGCAAACTAACTAAAAGAACTACATCCTTCAAGATTGGGGAACGAGATTGGCAGATAAAACACTTCTCGAATTGCAAAACTCCCAACGTCATTTATGTTATTGAATGTCCATGCAGAATGAGATATGTTGGCCAGACCAAAGGACAAGTTAACAAACGGATAGGGGAACACAGGTCACATATCCGGTGCAGGGTATACACAGCGCCCCTAGTTTCACACTACATTGAACATCAGCATGGAGTAGATGACAGGAAGTGGTGGGTTGTCGATACCATTCTCAATAATACCAACACCGCCAATGCACTTAACCACAAAGAAGCATGGTGGATTTTTAAACTAAAAGCCACCACTAGAGGCCTCAATGAGGCGGTGCCTATGAACTACAGCTAAAGCTTACCTTCCCCTAGACCACCGCTACAATTAAAGTATACACCTAAAGGGTCAATGTAGCTTTACAGAATACATCTACTTTGCTCAATTTGCCACTTTATTACTTGCCTTACGCTAGTCCATTCCTCGGCTCTCATTTTTTGCACCCAGTGTATTAAATGTATTAAATAATAAAAAAAATGACAACAATATGTGAGGATTCAGACTCTAGGCATCTGTCTTTGTAACCCCTGGTGTCTTTTTGCCGCCTGTGCATTTGTGTATACTTTGCTGTGCATCCTTCTGTGACCCATAAACGCTTTGATACAACCTTATGTATGTATAAGATGCACGTTGCATAACTGTTTGAGTCTTCTGCAATATTCAACTACTGTTTTGTAGAACACAGTGCACACCGATTTCATACATCAGTGTTTTCTTATTTTACCCATATACTTACGGCACAGCACTCCGGCCGAACCGTGTAATCGGCCGCCCAACATTTAATTTTCTATTTTTACATTGTCCTCCCTGATTTACATCCACACATGAAGATGGCCCACAAGATGCGCTCGTTATTTGCAATGGGCCGCTGTCTGTACCGCTTCAGATTAGACTCCACGGACAACACAAGTGTCCTCCACAGCCTCCATGACAACCACAATGTCGACACTTCTGAGCATGTGGTAACGAGGTACACATTACACCTGCACATGCGCAGATGCGAGTGTCTACGCTTCTGCACATGCGCATTGCCCTCTGATACACAGCTCCTTCTGTTAATGTCAGTTCGAGTGCAGCATTCACGGCTGCCACAACGAACTGCAGGTGCTTCATCCAGCCTTCGCACTACAGCCCCTCTGCTGCGGGACCGCGATTAATTCAGGTAACAATCATGCCTCTTCTACACAGGACCTTTGCCACCTCCATATAGTGACCCAACTCGCACAGGGCCCACAACACGCCACTTTCAACCGGCCCGCCTGCTGATTCTCGTTTCTTCTTCTGTTTTCTTTTTCTTTCTTTGATTAGTGGGTTACTTCGCATCCACAATCGAGGTGTATGCAGCCGCTTCATCTGTCTGCAATTTGCAGTTGACAGCACGTAGCTACCCCTCACTGCCAGCATCTCAGCACTGACCTACAGCGTTCTTACACGCTTCCAGGACACCTCAATAATTACCGACCTAGAAGAACAGGTAATTTGTAGCTTAACATCTGGGGACTGGATCATTTTGGTGGTGAATCCGCACACTCGGAACCAAAAAATATTTTCATACTTGTATTCATATTTGACACTCATCAGGGCTGCATACTGGACAAAACCATTTACATGTTCCTATCTCTCTCTTAGGAACAGACCAGCGTTTGCTCCCCAGACCCTACACCAAGGCCATTTTTTTCACTGTTCAGCAACAGTGGAAGTTGAACCTCACCTCCAACTTTAATCCATTCAGGTCAGTCTCTGGCTAGCACAAGCCACAAGTTTGAGTATTCTTTTTAACTCTCTCTAACAGCCGGGGGGCGTTTCAATTTTAATTAAACTGTCTTCTGTTTTTATGACATGTGAATATCCCGTTGTGCTTTTTGTAACACCACCATAGTGTCTTTATTACACTAAATCCATCCTCACTTGATTCCTCCTTGTAGGGAGACTGGGTTTTCACCCTTGAAGAAGGTGTTTTTCGCCGAAACGTCACGGGACCACACACCATCTGGCTCAGATATGCCTGTCCCCACACACCATCTGATCAATATCTAGACGTAGGCCAAAGACTTGGTTACCTCCCTCAAGAACTTAACACACCTTGGAAACAACTACCAGGATGCTCTTTGTAAAACCCTAATTCTGGTTTACTATTCACAGTTGCACGACTTATGTGATCAAAATTGCTGTAACAATTGCCCTGCTCTTATGTTCATGCACTAGCAATTCTAGGACCATGTACAAATAACTTGAAAAGTGTGTCTTAAATTTGCTTTTTGTTTTGTTCGATTTTCAATATGTTTGCCAACTTGAAGGCAAGTGTTGTTCATAAAAATTACTAAATATTAAGGGAAACTGAACCCCTATTTCCTCTTGTGCTTTGACCTTAGTCAAATAAATAAGCTAAAAGTCAACCTTGAGATTCTTTTTGTATTTATACCTCAGCTAATCATGAGTATACAATGTTTTTGATATTCAGCATGTCGATTGAGAGAATCTTTGCAGAAAATTAAAATGCAAATTGAAGTAAATGTATGTGGCAGGACGCCGCCATTTTGTTTCAAAAGTTTGTAGCTCTAAAGTCCTACCACTTCTCTTGAGCAGGCCCTTCTGTTCCCCCCAAAACACAGGCACCTTGGTATGGCGCTGCTGCCCCATTCAGAGTGGTGACAAAAAAGTTTCTGTTCCCCCTCCCTGTGAGTTGGGATGGCTTTGCTGTGACTGCATAGCATGAGGAGGGTGGCAATAGGTGGCGGGGCCTGGCATTGGGGGAGGTGACTGAGGGTACGCTTGTGCTTCATATGATTTCATCATTGCTCCTTCTGGTGGGCCATGAGGGCTGCCAGGGTGGGGGTTCCGTACTGTGGTTGATAGTATTGGTGCTGGTTATATTGGTAGTTTCCTTGCTGCTTGCTGCGGTACTCTCTTGCAAAATGACCCCATCTTCCGCAAGCCCAACACTGCCCTTACCCCCCTCCTCTCAGGCCTTGCCCTCCGAAACCCCCTCCCCTCTGTCCCCTGAACCCACCTCGTCCCCATGGTAGCCCTCCTTGCATTGGAGTCCTGCATATGGTTGATTTCCTCCCTATTGTCCTTGCCCGTTGTCGGCCCATACAGCTGCCATCTTCGCCTGTGTGGCGACCGAGTCACACCCTTCCTCTCCCATCAGTTCTGGGGGCTGTGCTGCGGATACCACAGCTACCCTTACTAGTTTGTTTTGTACTAGTTTCGCTTCCTCGGCCTGTCTTCTCTGAATAGTTTTGTTTTCCCTTTCTTTGATCCTCCTACAGTGGTGCACAATTATGCTTTAAAATTCAGGCCAACCGTTCGCTTCCACCCACGCTATCTTGTCCAAGATCTTCTGTACTTCCTTGGGGAGCCCCCTTTTTATGATAAAATAAAGCAGTGATGTTGATTGGTCCCACGCGGTGCCCGTCTCTGCCCTCCACATTTCTTGGACCCGAAGAATGAATTGCGTAGCGTCTTCCTCATCTCCCATCATGCATTGCATTATTGAATGTAAATCGGGAGTATCTAGGAAGGCACGTCGCAGTGCATCCCACGCATGTGGTTATTCAGTGATGCCCCATCATGAGTGTCATTACGGATTGTTACTCCCGGGTACTCTGCTTTCACCCACACCAATGCCACCTGATCTCTCACTGCAGATACTAGCAGGCTTTTTATGTCTCCTATGGCCAGGGACAAACCTGCTGTTTGCTTCTCAAAGGCGTAAATCTATTTCCCTGCGCCAGCCATGAGCGGTGGGGAGGAACTTGAGGATGTTGTTTTTATCCATCTCTGCCCATGGTACATAATGAGTCCGACCTGCTCCCTTGTGAATGAGGGGCATTTGTAGTTTCGATCTTACCTTTCCACCTTTTGCTCCACTCCCTTTCTTTTTTGCTAACGCCATTCTACCCAACCTTTCTCGCAATCTTCCATCCCATGTCCCTTCCACTCTTGGTGTGGTCAGTTGTACTTGCTGAATCCCTCCCACTGCTCCTTCTTTGCATCATCAAAGTCACTCCAATATTCCTCGTCCCTCTCTGATGCCACATTGTTGTATCCAAAACTGTCTGTTTATCCCTCCCTTTCCACATGTACTGCTCGTATAGGGGCGCTATCAATCCTAAATAGAAAATCTCCAGATTTCCACTGGAAGAGGTGGCGTTTGGGGCAATCCTGCGCTCTCTGGACCTCTCGCTATTTCACAAGCAGCTCATGACCTAGTTAACTCCGCAACGGTGGAGGAAAATGCTGCCTCAATGTCCCTTGTGTTCACTCCTGTGTGACTGGATTTAGTTATGGTGGGGTCATATGGTGAGGGAGGTGCTGTGCCTCAATGCGCTTGAGTGATTCCCCTGGACACATAGCTAGGATTTGAGTATCCCTCTCCTGGTCGGGTTAGTAGTGCTTGCATTTTCCTGGGTTGCTCTTCTCCCTTGTCACGGTCACCCCCTCACCCGTA
This sequence comes from Ambystoma mexicanum, assembly GCF_040938575.1. Taxonomy (NCBI): domain Eukaryota; kingdom Metazoa; phylum Chordata; class Amphibia; order Caudata; family Ambystomatidae; genus Ambystoma; species Ambystoma mexicanum. The sequence continues at coordinate 35,899,172 of NC_090940.1, read as the reverse complement.
GTCATGCTTTCAGATGTTAGTTCCTTTTTCTCTACTTTTGCCACAACAGGTGTTTCTTCAAACATCTGCCACAAGTCCAATATCTCCCTTCTGTTTTGGAGTGTCTTTCCCTTGTATTTAGCAGTCAAGTGTGTGGACATATGATCTAAGGCACCCTTATAGAAGGACCCTCCCTCTGGCCAGGAGTAGGGCATTCCTTCTCCTTTTGTTTCTGTCACCCATTGTCCGTGATATTTCTTTATTTTGTTGCTGTACAGGGGTAGACTTTTACAGATATGTTCTAACGTTGTATCTGTCCCCATGGCTGTCGTTTAGTTCAAAGTGTGCATCACAAAATCTTAGTGCAGGGTTTTCTTTTCCTGCCCTGCTCCCCCTACACCATCTGGGCACCCAATGTCAATTGATCTATATTCATCACATATATGTTAAACTGTCATCACATTATCAAACAGAATAGACATCACGGTTTTCTTAAGACACAAAAACAAACCTATACCTAACACATATTTTCCCTCCCTCCTTTGAACTTTTTCCACCCCCCTCTTGTTTTCTTCTCACTCACTCCACACCCACCACTTCTAGGCCTCCTCCGTACATGTAAAATGTAAATGCTGAAAACAACAAACTAAAATAACAAGCTAAAACAACAACCGCTACTTATTCCCGTGCGCTCTTCTTATATGGGACTCGTCCATTTTTCTCTGTATTTGTATTCTCCTGCACTGGTCGGGGCAGTGCAATGTGGTGCCACCCTCTAGCCTCTTTTGGGGCTAGGTTCCCTTTCCTTCCTGCTCTATATTTTCCAGAAAATTTTAAAAAATGAAACCTAATGGCCATACACAAAACTACAGTCATTATACTCACTTTCATCCTTTGCGTGTTCCCCTTTAACGTAATACTCTATTCCCTGGATGTGAGTCTAGAAAATACCCTTCCATAGCATAGACGGTATATTATGTTGGCCTAAAACCAACTGCATCATATATCTAGCATTGTCAGCATAGAATCATCAGCATAACCATAGAGCGCCCATTTTGTTGGAATATAATTCGCCATTTTGGTAATTTTCGCTTTTCTTGCTTTTCTGTTTTAAAATGCTTTGCTCTAAGTGAATTGTATTTCGTTTTGCTCAACCACAGAGCAAGGCCACAAGTTACATGTTGAAAAACTAGCCCAGACAGCCCAGACAGCAATGCCCTGGTTCCCTCCCTCACAAGTCCTTGGAAGTAAGCAGAACGGCATTTAATCACTACGCAGGTGCCAGCCAGTCTTGCTGGAGCGGCAGAAACTGTAGAAATGGACAGTGAATGGCTTGAATTATGCTCTCTTTTGCAGCCCCCCTTCACTGAACTCCTGTAGATCGAGCGGACCTCTAGCTCACAAATAGAAACTCGAAGATAGTGAGACCTGGAATGTGTCTCCCCCCTGCACGCAGCTTGCTTGTAAGAACAAGAACATTGTGTTCCCTAAAACAAAGAATAGTGTCTGCGACTTCGCAAATTGCAACTGTTACTGAAGAAATGTCTTATGGGTGTCATATTCGTCATAATTGTCAATCATCGTACCATTGCAAAGAAAGATACATTATGGGCGGTTTTGAATGTGTCACTACTCATAATATGATGGTCATTTTGTATATAAGTAACTGATTTAAAATGCTCACTCTCTTGTGTCCCACGAGGTCTGGGTGACACACGTTGCGGGATGTGACACCTAGTCGTCCGACTGAGACTATTTGCTTTGCAATAAACCCTAGATTTTGGGAATTGAACCTTGTGTCTGGCGTATCAGTTCGTGTGTGGTGATTGTGCCTTGTTTCCATATGAGAGGGTCCCCTAGGGGCCCCAGCAAGATGGTGCCCAAATAGGGACCCTCCCCCACTTGCTCCATCGCATACGTTGTAATTTAAAGAAGGCGAGAGGGAAGAACGAAGCGAGGACGAGACCGTCGAGCCAGTATCGGGAGGTGTTCGGGGCGCCCTGTGAAAGTGATGAGAGACTCCTTTGCAGATCTGTACATAACCGATCCTTGATCGACGTATCCGGCCAGAGATCAAGAAGGCGAGGATCCCGAAAACGGGCAGAGTGAGCCAAAATACGCAGACACGACGATCCTTGGTTGCATCAGCATACGGACGAATTGCGTCTTCAAAGACGACTTGGTTGATCAGGTGAGTCGTGCCCCGATTCAAATAGCCCTGATATTGGTTGAGTGTTCCTCTTGCAAGATCAAACGCCCTGGGCAAGGTACAAAAAAGTTTAAAACATGCCTGGGAATTTGTCTTCCTGTTTAGTGGGATTTTTTTCACTGCGGTAGACAATCTTTGGAAACTGGCCAGGCTGTGCCACCCGTAGGGTCGCCAGCGTATAATATGTATGTGAAATATGGAATAGGAGCAATAATGTGTTGTGAAATTTGGCATAGTGAAACCAGACATGAAGAAGATTTGCAATGGCCTAAAAATGGGAGTTATGAGATGGTGCATATAGATTATTTGGAATCAGTATTGCTGCGAAAAAAAGCATGCCATCGACATTTGACGTCATTAGAGACTGGAGGAAGGAAGCTATGATCCGCTTGATAAGCAGAGAGAAACATGCGCGTAGGCACAAATCTAGAGAAGAAAGAGCGCAAGAACAGGACGAAAAAGAATGGGATGAGCAAATAAGAAAGACGGACAGATGTGTCAAGATACGAGTAGACAAAAATATATCCCCAACAAGAATTGCATGCATCAGACGAATTAATCAATAAGATATTAAATGAAAAGAGACAAGGACGTCCCAAAAGACTGATATAATTGCGTTAGCGCCCATTGCCCAGCCCATCCCCGTTATCCAGCCTCCATTACAGCCGCAGCCACCACTCACCCTTCTAGTCGTTCCATCTGCACCAGCAACTCCTCTCCATGCAATCTCACTCCCCCCTCCACCTACCGAACTTGAATCCACTGTAACTAGAGAAGACAGTATGGGCCATGCGGGGATGGCAGAAAGGGAGTTTGCTAGAATAACCCGTAGTGCGGTCAGCAGAGAAAGGAAGAAGGAGTTGAAAGAACAGGCAGAAATGTATATAGACAGAGGCAATGAGACATCAACGCTGGATTCGATGTACGATTATGGTAAGCTTAGTGAAAAACAGGTATTTTTGGAATGCATGGGAGAATATTTAATGGAGAGATGGAAGCAACTAATTGGAATGGTGCCGCCGCAGAAGTTGCGGGACTTGAATGCTTTTGCACATATGAGAGAAAGAGATTCAGAAATGAAGGAACATATGAATAGGCTTTTTGAGTTTAAAAATGAACTTGATAAATTGTATGCTGAAATCTTTTCTATGCTTGGGTTTAGGAACAAGGACAAAAGGAGAGGGAGGCAAGAGGCGGTACCAAATGTGCAACAGCAATTTTTTCCGCCGTCAAAACAGGCTAGTGAGGAAATGAAAATATGCACACGAGAGGCGCTAAGATGGATCACAGATGCTAGAATTCATACAGTAGAAGTGCATGAAATATTTGATCAGTATACATTAGCAATGAAAAGAAAGGCACTGCAGGTGATGGTTGAATATTTACAGGACAGATATATAGATAATAAGCAAATTTGTCCATCGGAATTAATGGCAATGTATAAGAGAGCGTTTACACGAGATACAGGAGAAACTGCCATATCCCTTGATTTGGCAATAGTGCTGCATATGAGGGAGGGAGAAGGAAAAGCGAGTGCGATATTTGCCATGAGGGTGGTTCCACCCACTTTTGTACCAAAGATAGAAATTTCCTGCAGCAGATGGACATCCAGCGCAAGTGACAGAAGCGAATTATACAGCACAATATGTGCATGTCCCTTTCTCCAGACAAGAGGTGAATAATATAAAACAAACGATCCCTGATTTGAGAAAAAACCCAGCGGGATTCTATAAAGAAATAGTCATATTTGAAATCGTCCATTTTTACTATGTTTAACAGCAGACATATGGAAACAGATAAGAAAAGTAGATGATCAGGATAATTTCGGTGACACGTCGGAGAGTTTATCGAAAGAGGATGCGGACAGGAAAGCAGGCGTGAAACCATCGTCAAATATGGCAGCATTACCAGCAAAGATAATACAGAAATTGAAAGTTATAGTACCAGAGAAGAGAATTGTATGGGACAAACTAACTGCATGTGCACAAGGCAAAGATGAGTTGGCTACAGACTACTTCAATAAATTCGAGGAAGTATTTACAGATTTCAGTGGGCAGGATTTGAGTACGGAGGCGGGAAAAAGACTATTTGTTGATAAATATGTGAGGGGATTAATACCTCCAATCCAAAACTTGATAATGATATCTGAAAGTGCACGGCAAGCAAAATCACTGAGTGAGGTATTGCACATGGCCCAGTATTATGAGAACAGAGTGAATACAGAGAAAAAAAAAGAAGTGAAAGACAGAGTGAATCTAAAGACAAGGGTGTTACTACAGCAGGTAGCGAATAATAATAGGGGCAGAGGAAATGCACAAGGGAGAGGAAGTAATTTAAACATGCATGGAGGTCCTCTGGGATTAAACCAGTGTGCATATTGTAGGTGGGAGGGTCATTGGCGAGGGCAATGTCCACACTTGCAAAATAGTAATGGGTATGGTCAAAGAAAACAGAACAGAGGACGCCCGGGAACATATGGACAGGATAGAAATAATAGTACACAGCAAAACCAGAATAATCAAGGAAACAGCAACCAGAATCAGAACCAAAACCAGAATCAGAATCAGCACAATGGAAGTGGGGATGGGAATATTTTTGATACTCAACCAAACACATACTATTCTGGTGACTACACATCAGATGACGTATTGTTTCCCCATTAGGACAGCCCAAGACAGGGGTCAGAACCAGTGTCTATTCCCGTTGACCGGAAAGGGCCCTACGTAGACATGAAAGTTGGGAATAAAGAGCACAGTTTTCTTGTAGACACAGGTGCACAGAAGTGCTCAATAGACCACCACTTGGTTCCAGAAATACCACTGTCAGGGCAAAATAATTTTTCAGTAGGGTTTGCAGGCAACCCAGTAATTAATCCCGTGTCCCAATCAGTACCAATAACACTTCGCCCATTTACTGAATATTGTCCGTTTTTATTGGCACAGAATTGTGGAGAAAATCTATTAGATTTAAACTATTTGAAGAAACTAAGTGCGATTATCCATTGTACTCCTGATGCAGTGTTTTTTCTCAGATTTTGGTTGTATGCCAGACTCTAATCCACCAACCCCCTCCTCACCTGAATTTGTTAAGATGTCCGAAGAATCGTCTGTAATAAAGTCCTTTCTTCGGAGTCTCCAGGAGTCACTGCGTTTATTCTTATGTTTCTTTCCTTTCTGTTTGGTGAGATGAGGGTGGGCTCCACCGGAGGCCACTTTGCCAGTAAGGCGATTTGCCTGGCAGCGGAGACCCCAGGAAGCCCACCCCAAACCAGGGAAAAGTCTTGCCAAAAAACCCTGGCAGGTTGTTTGCAGTATGATCCGGGTGTGAGTACGAAGTCCAGAATGCACTGCAGCGTGATGGAATTGCAGAAATCAAATACTGGAACACCAGCAGCGAGGTAATCAGGAGTATTCACTGATATGGATCCTGAACTGGACCATATGGTCCATACAGTGTAGCAGTAGCCACAGACAGAAGAACTCCAAGGACAGAGCAGCAGAGGAGCGAGGCAGAAGGAAAGCGCAAGCAGAATAAGCCGTGCTGAGGGAAGCGCACGCAGGAGGAGCCGCGCTGGCAGAGAAAAGGTAGGCTGGGGTAGAACACAGGAGGAGGATAGCGGCCAAGGCGGAGAGAATAGTGAAGGGTAATGTCCGCCTGAGAGCGGAGAGGAATGGAGCGTTGGAGAAACTCTTTTAAAAAAACTGGAAGTTCCAACGCGTTCGCGTTGGTTACTTCTGGGATTTTAAGATTTGAAAGACCGGAACATCAGGAAGACTAGAACGCACATAGCTTTCCCAAGGAGAATTGGTCCTTTCTCCATTTCCACTTTCCTCATAGTTTCCATGGCCGGCGAATCATGACAGTATGACCCCTTCTCGGGAGCCTGCCTCCCGGCTTTCCTGGATGAAGGCGGTGAAACGTCTGCAGTAACCGAGGTGCATTAATGTTCTGCAGAGGTTCCCACGTGCTTTCTGTCCTTGGATATCCTTTCCAAAAGACCAAGTACTGTAATCTTCCTTTCCTGTACCGGGAATCGAGGATGTCGGATACTTCATATTCCTCAGGTATCTCTATCGCCTTTATTGAGGGTTTCCTTGTTTTCGGGAATGGGGGTCCTTTATATAAGGCTTTAAGAGTGAGGCATGAAAGACTGGATGCATCCTCTTGAGGTTTGCTGGGAGTTCCAATTTATAGGCCACTGGATTGATCTTGGCTGTAATACGAAAGGGTCCTAGAAACCGGGTGCAAACTTCCCTGGATGAACCCGTCTTGGTAGGAATTTAGTAGACAACCAAACTCTTGTTCCTACCTCCCATTGAGGGTTAGGGCCTCGTTTCCGATCTGCCCATCTTTTGCAGTCCTGTCGTGCCTGTTCGAGATTAGAATAGAATTCTCGATGTATTCTTTGTAGAACGTCTAGTAGATGATCTACTGAAGGAGTGTTAGTAGAAGATAAACCGGAGAGCGGGATGTGCTTCAGGTGGTAACCATATGTGCATTGGAACGGACTCATACCAATGGAAGAATGTCTTGTGTTGTTATAAGAGAATCAGCCATAGGCAGTAGATGGAACCAGTCGTCCTGTTCTTGGTTGCAGAAACACTGAATATACTGCTCTAGCATGGCGTTTAAGCGTTCTGTCTGTCCATTGCTTTCCCGGTGGAACCCAGATGAAAGGGATCTCCTAATTCCCAATGTCTTACACAGAGCAGTCCAGAACCTGGATGTAAATTGTGTGCCTCTGTCTGAGACTATGTTGTTTGGGAGTCCATGAAGCCTAGCCACCTCTCTCAAGAAGACTTGTGCCGTAGCACTGGCCGTTGGGAGTCCTTTGAGGGGAGAAAAATTAGACATTTTGCTAAAAGAGTCAACTGTGACCATTATGGCTGTATGTTCACAAGAAGCCGGCCAGTCCAAAATAAAATCAGGGGAAATGTGTTGCCACGGACCTTTCGGAAGGGTCTCTTGTTGTAAAAGACCTAAAGGTTTGTGGTAGGAGTATTTGTTCTGAGCACACACAGGGCATGTAGCCACGTATTCCTTCACATCCATGACTAAAGAAGGCCACCAGAATTGACAAGATGTCCAGTCAATCGTGACTCTCTGACCCCTGTGTCCTGCTGAAGGGATGTCATGGCACCAGGACATAACCTTTATTTGTAAAGGTTGGGTAGGTATGAATAAAGCGTAATTTTTGAAGAGAAGACCCTCCTTCTTGTTCAAGTCGGTTCTTGGATTTTTGTCTTTTTGCTGTATGGTCTTTACCTGTTGGAGAAACGTATTGATAGTGTTGACAAATCTTGTTCCTGCCAACAAGAGTTTGTGTCCTTGGTATCTTCCTGGATCTTCGGGCGAGCTTCGTGAAAGGGCGTCAGCTAATGTGTTGTCCTTACCAGGTAGATACGAGATCATGAAGTCGTATTGTGAAAAGAAATAAGCCCACTGGGCAGGTCTGGAGTTGTGACATTCCATCTTTTGTAACACTTTAAGATTTTGATGATCGATGCGGACTAGGAAAGGAATGACAGATCCCTGGAGAAGATGTCTCAATTCCTCACAGGCTTGTCGGATTGCCAAAAGTTCCTTTTCTAATACGGAATAATTCTGCTCGCTCTGATTCAAGGTTCGAGAGTTGTAGGACACCGGATGTTGTAAGTCGTCTTCCTTTTTCTGTAGAAGTGCCGCCCCAATGGCTCCATAGGATGCGTCTGTTTCCACTATAAATGGCTGTGATTGGTCTGGTTGTCTAAGGATAGGTGCCGTCACAAAAGACTTCTTCAATTGTTGGAAGGCCTGGTCAGTGTTGGAGTCCCAAACAAACTGTACTCCTTTCTTTAAAAGATTGGTGATGGATAGGACCATATTGGAGAAGTTCGGGATGAATTTCCTATAGAAGTTCGAAAGGCCTAAAAATCTCTGTATATCCTTGACGGAGGATGGAACAGGCCATTTGGTGATCGCATCTGTCTTAGTTGGGTCCATCTGTATCTTATCGGCAGATAGTATGAACCCTAGGTAGGGTACCAAAGATGCTTTGAAGATGCATTTTTCAGGTTTGGCTAACAACTCATTTCTCCTCAGTCGATGTAAAACTTCAGTGACCTGCATGCGGTGTTCGGCTAGAGTGTTTGAATACCCGAGGATGTCGTCCAAATAGACAACCACTGAGGAAAAGAGCATATCCGCAAATACCTTGTCCATAAAGCGTTGAAATTGTGCAGGTGCATTAACTAATCCAAACGGCATCACTCTGTATTCATAATGTCCCAGAGGTGTGCAAAATGCCATTTTCCACTCATCTCCTTCACGGATTCTTAGGAGAGGATAAGCCCCTCTCAGGTCCAGTTTGGTGAAAACACGGGCCCCCTGAACTGCTTTGATGATGTCTTTTATCAAAGGCATTGGATAACTGTCCCTTACTGTTTGACTGTTTAGACCCCTATAATCTATACAGGGCCGTAGTTCAGTGGTTCCTTTTTTACAGATGAAAAAGAGGGGAGCTCCTGCTGACGAAGTGGATTCTCTAATGAGACCGTTCTCCTGATTGATGGTAAGATACTCCCTCAATGCCTCTTTCTCGGGTAGAGACAACAGAAACATTCTTCCAAATGGGATGATTGCATCAGGAACCAGTTCTATCCTACAGTCTTCTTTACGATGGGGCGGCAGTTTGCGAGTTGAGTATCTGTGAATACATCCATAAACTCCTGAAAGTGAACAGGCACCATGTTGATACTGGATGAAGGATGCAGAGTGGCCTGTATCACCGATGAAGTCTCTGGGCCCAAGCAATGTTGGTTGCAAGACTGAGATTTGAATTCTACGACATTCTGACTCCAGTCGATGCTGGGGTTGTGTTTTCTCAACCAGGGAATTCCTAGTATTACAGGAAAATGTTCCGCCCTGATGAGATCAAAAGTAAGATATTCCTGATGGTTGGCTATCTTGATCCTTACATCCTGTGTTTCATGACTGATGGGGCCTGAAGTCAACGGGGTTCCGTCTACCCCTTCCACTGGTATGGATCGTATTTTTGGGCATCTGGGTATACTATGTTCACTGGCCCATTTGTTGTCCACAAAATTGCCAGCTGCACCACAGTCCAACATGGCTAGGCACTCAACCGAGTTTCCTTGGTTACAGTCTATCTGAATCTTGACCACCAACAAACTGCAGAGGTCTATGACCGAAGGCTGTGCTAGGCGACAGGGATTCGCAAGGTTCACCCCTTCCCTTACCCTGTTTAAGGTTGGGGTCTTTCGTTTCCCTGTCTTCTGGGCGGGACTTCTGGACAATCACGTAGTAGATGGGCGCTTGAACCACAATACATACAAAGCCCAAGATCCTTTCTTCTCTTGCGTTCGCTGATTGAGAAGGGACCTCTTGCTGATCCTATTTGCATTGGTTCTTCCACCTGTTCCCTTTCAGGTACTGAGGAGGGGTTGGGCATTGGGACAAATGTGCGTGGTCTCTTCTTTTCTGCTTTCCGTTCGGCCATGCGGAACTCAATTTGTAGAACCACGGATACTAGTTCTTGGAAGGAGGTAGGTCTAGCTACTCTCACTAGCTCATCCTTGATGTCTTCATGGAGCCCTCTTCGGAAGATGGCTTGCTGTGCTGACTCTGGCCATCTGGCCTCTGCGTCTTTTCTTTGGAATCCAGTGATGTAGGTCTGTATATCTGAAGAACAATGACGGATGTCTAATAGGTTTTCGTAGGTGGAATACATAACTTCAGGTCTTTCCCGAAATCTCTGAACGAAAGTAACATAGTTAGTGAAGACTGGAACAGAAGCCGTTACCAGAGGGGTAGCCCATGCAAGAGAATTTCCTATTAAATTGGAGATCAGGAACCCCACCTTAGTTCTGTCCAATTCATAGGTTTTAGGGCGAAAGGTAAAATGGACTGTACAGGCATCCAGGAATTCTTTCATCTTCTTTGGATTGCCATCATATTTTCCACATGACAGTGAGATGGGTGGCAGTTCACCTCTGTCATCATCTCATTGTGGAGCCTGTTGTCCAACCTGTTGGACCTGTTGTCTCAATGCAGTATTGTCTGCTCTTAGCGACTGAACCTCAGCCGTTAGGGCCTGGATGGCGTTTACCATTTCTTGGTATTGTTCCAAGGTGGCCATTTCCGTTTGGTGTTGCAATCTCTCAGATTTTGGTTGTATGCCAGACTCTAATACACCAACCCCCTCTTCACCTGAATTTGTTAAGATGTCTGAAGAATCGTCTGTAATAAAGTCCTTTCTTCTGAGTCTCCAGGAGTCACTGGGTTTATTCTTATGTTTCTTTCCTTTCTGTTTGGTGAGATGAGGGTGGGCTCCACCGGAGGCCACTTTGCCAGTAAGGCGATTTGCCTTGCAGCGGGGACCCCAGGGAGCCCACCCCAAACCAGGGAAGAGCCTTGCCGAAAAACCTTGGTGGGTTGTTTGCAGTATGATCCGGGTGCGACTACGAAGTCCAGAATGCACTGCGGCATGATGGAATTGCAGAAATCAAATACTGGAACACCAGCAGCGAGGTAATCCGGAGTATCCGCTGATATGGATCCTGAACTGGACCATATGGTCCATACGGTGTAGCAGTAGCCACAGACAGAAGAACTCAGAGGACAGAGGAGCGAGGCAGAAGGAAAGCGCAAGCAGAATAAGCCACGCTGAGGGAAGTGCACGCAGAAGGAGCCGCGCTGGCGGGGAAAAGGTAGGCTGGGGTAGAACACAGGAGGAGGATAGCAGCCAAGGCGGAGGGAATAGTGAAGGGTAATGTCCACCTGGGAGCGGAGAGGAATGGAGCGTTGGAGAAACTCTTTCCGAAAACACTGGAAGTTGCAACGCGTCTGCGTTGGTTACTTCCGGGATTTTATGATTTGAAAGAGCGGAACATCAGGAAGACTAGAACGCGCATAGCGTTCCCAAGGAGAATTAGTCCTTTCTCCATTTCCAACTTCCCCATAGTATCCATGGCCAGCGAGTCATGACAGTTTTTGACAATATCACCACAGAATATACCAGTGTCCGAGTTCCTGTCCAAACCTCTGCCGGGAGAGTTAAGTGAAGTACCAACTTGTATATGGGCAAAGAATGAAAATGATGTGGGTTGTTTGAAGATAGAGCCAGTGAAAATTGTGTTGAAAGAAGGAGTAACATTGGCATGTATTCCGCAGTAAGAGATTTCGGTTGAAGGCGAGAAAGCATTGAAAAGTATTGTCTCAGATTTGGTAAAAAGAAATGTAATTGAAGAGATTACAGGTAGCACTTGTAACAGCCCCATTCTCCGAGTTTATAAGAAAGGAGGTAATGAAATACCGTTCAGTTTTATAATTGATATACGCGCATTGTATAAAGTGGTTGATCCTCAGTTCCCGTTGGTCGCAGTCGTCCCTGCAGTTTTGACAATGATACCTGCTTCGGCTGTTTATTTGAGTGTAGTTGACCTTAAAAATGCATTTTCTAGCATTCCAGTACACCAGGATGGTAGATACTTATTTGCTTTCACGTTAGGAGGGTGGTCATTTACATTCACACGAATTCCACAAGGTTACACTGAGTGCCCAAGTATTTACAGAAGAGCATTAAAAGAACAGTTAGACATGCTAGAACTACCAACGGGTTGTGTATTATTGCAATACATAGATAACTTGGTAATTGCTGCTGATACAGAGGAGATTTGTAAAAAGAGTACTGTTTTGTTGTTGTCACATTTAGCAGCACATGGCCACAAAGCTAGTTTGAAAAAATGTCAATATTGTCGAAAGGAGGTGGCTTATTTGGGCTACCTACTTTTGAAAGAGGGGAGAAGACTGACACCAGAAAGGATAGAGAGTATCTCTGGTATACCTATTCCAAAAACGCAGAAAGGAGTTAGAGCCATAATAGGCATGGCTTCCTATTGCCACAAATGGATAGCAAATTTTCCAATGATTGTGAAGCCGATGGGAGTATTGACAAAGAAGGATGTTGTTTTGCCTTTGCCATGGAGTGAAAAATGCCAGAATGCATTTGATCTGCTCAAAACTGCGATGTGCTCCGCCCCAGTTCTGGGCACACCAAATTATGAAAACGTTTTTAGATTATTTGTGCATGAGAATGAAGGCTGCGCGCTGGCTGTTTTAACACAGGACAAGGAGGAAGAAATAGACCATGCAGTTATTTTTCTTCCGCGCTGGACCCTGTAGCATGTGCTTTGCCGCGTTGTTTGCGAGCTGTTGCAGCGGCTGCCGTGTCAGTGAAACAAACTGAAGGAATGGTGGTGGGGCACACCTTAATTTTGATGGTGCCACATGCAATAGACGTTCTTTTAAACAGAACGCAGACGCAGCACCTCACATCTGCTTGATTGACTAGATATGAAATTGTCCTGTTTGCAACAAATATTCAAATTTTGAGGTGTTGCGCTTTGAATCCTGCAGAATTAATGTCATTGCCCAGGGGAGAAATAGGTGAGACTGAATCACCTCTCCATGATTGTATAATGGTTACTGAAGAAGAAACGAAAGGAAGAGTTGATTTAACAGACACCCCACAGAAAGAGCCAGATGGAGAACTGTTTTGTGACGGCTCCTGTTTTAAATTACCCAATGGCACATCAACTGCTGCCTATGCCATTACAACACAAAAAAGTATTGTGAAAAGTAAAAGAATCCCCTACAACTCCGCACAAGCCGCGGAGATAATAGCATTAACCAGCATTAACCAGAGCATGTGAAATTTCTGAAAACCTGAATGTAAACATATATACTGCTGACAGTCAGTATTCCTTTGGGGTGGTACATAATTTTGGTGGACTCTGGGCTGAGAGGGGTTTCTTAACGTCACATGGAACTAGGATCCAACATGGCCCTTTGATAGTGCGATTGCTGTCTGCACTTACGTGTCCGGAGGGACTGGCGATAATGAAATGCGAGGCGCATAAAAAAGTAACATGCAAAGTGGGAGAAGGAAACTGTAATGAATTGTATGTGTTCGTGTACATGCGGTCACGCGAGCATTCTTCCCTTGTGATTATTCGAGGGAGAATGTTCGCGTGGCTGGGAAAATGGTTGGAGGACAGCTTGTAAGGGAGCTTGTGCTGGCGGGCCCTTCCGAAATAAACTTGAGAGTTTAATTTACGTGCCGCCTTCGCCCATTCTTTATAATGGCGACGAGGATGGGATCCTGAGGGGCCCACCACAGAGAGGAACCGCTCAGCAGGACGGCAACTTGTTAGCTTTGAGGATTTCCATTCTCCCGGCAGGGGCGCCGGGGGAAACAGCTGAGAGCCACGCCGCCTGAGGAATCTGAGGGCTGCCTGTCCCTACGGCAGCCGCGTTCCCCTCCGTCCTACTGAGAATTGAGGTGAGGAGGGGCCGAGGGGGAGCAGTAGTAGAGGTCCTAGGGGGGCGATCCACCCAGCATATTAAATAACAGGAATCTGCGCCGTCACGGTGTCCCAAGAGAAAAAAAAACAAGCCCAACTGCCAATCAGATGTAAGAAACACGACACTAAGGGAGTGTCAGAAAAGTACACTCCCCAGGCACAAGCAAATGAAGAATCTAAGGAAACTAAGGGGAAGGCTCAAAAGTTAAGTCTCCAGAGTTTAAGGAATATATAAGAAGAGGCTAGCCCGGAAAAGTCTGACTTTATAAAAGTTTGCAGACATTTTAACAGTCTAGACACCAACAAAACAGTATCAGGTTTAAGCATGGCTGCAGCTAGATTGCGCTTTCCCAAGCCTATCACCAGATTCCACTGAAGGAGGATTGCCAACATCTCACGGCATTCATAACGTCTTTTGGTACCTTCAAGTATTGCAGGATGCCGTTCGGCCTTGCGTCGCCGGTGGCAGTTTTCCAAAGGGTGATCGACACTGTTATGGCAGGGGTGGAAAATATTGTAGTGTTCCAAGACGACATGCTTGTGTATGCAAGTTCGGTGGCAGAACATGATGTGATATTGAGACAAGCCAGATTGCCTGAGGTTGGATTAACAGTGAGGAGAGATAAATGTAAGATAGAGGTGGGGCGAGTGGAATACGTGGGACATGAGATTGATGAGTTTGGTATAAGACCGAAAAGATGTTTAGTAAAAGCAGTAAAAGAAGATCCCATACTTACGGATAAGGACCAGGTGAGGTCTTTCTTGGGTCTTGCCGAATATTACCATAGGTTTGTAAAAGATTTTGCAATGGTATCTACTCCTTTGAGAATGGTTCTTAGAAAAGGTACTAAGTTTGATTGGATGCTAGAGTGTAATATGGCTTTTGAAAATATTAAAGATGAAATCAGTAAAGCACCCTCAATTGGAGGGTTTGATCCAAGAGATAAAACAGTTTTAGTAGTGGATGCTGGCACATTGGGGTTAGGACAGTCCTGTTGCAATATGAAAAGGAAAACAAGGAACGAGTTATTGCGTTTGCGTCAAGGGCATTGAGAGGAGCATAAAGCAAGTACTCAGTAATCGAAAGAGAAACGTTAGCAATGTTCTGGGCTACGATGTACTTCAAGTATTTTTTGTGGGGAAGACGATTTGTTGTTTGCTCAGATCATAAACCACTAGTGCAGTTGTTTGAAAGATGGAGATGGGCGGTGAGTTCGCCTAGGATAAGTCGATGGGCTTTAGGCTTGCAAGGATATAATTTTGATTTAAGTTTCCTACCAGGAAGGAAAAATATAGTGGCGGATTGTCTATCCAGGATGCCTTTAGATGTATCAGATATCGCAGAGGATGTGGAATTGGATGAATCGGTGGTAGCAGTGGTGGAAAATGTTGTGAGTCAAGAGAGATGGGTGCAAGAGGAGAATGCTTATGAAGAACTTAAGTTGATTAAGGAGTGGACGGTGAAGGGGTGTCCTCAGAAACAGAATCTGGATAAGAAGTTTGAAGTATGGTGGGAGGTCAAGGAAGAGTTAAATATGCAAAAGGACAGACTTAGGAGAGGGAGGTGTGTGATTCCTCTGGAATCTATTAGAGTGAGTTTAATTGAGATGGCGCATGAGGGTCACCTGGGGGAGGGAGCGATGAAGAGAAAGCTCCGTCAGAGTTATTGGTGGCCATGCATTGACAAAATGGCGGAAAGATGGGTGAAAGATTGTATGACCTGTCAAAGTAGCGACAAAACAAAAATTGTGCGGGAAACTCCTTTGGTTTCCAATGAGGTTCCAGATCAGCCTTGGTAAAAAGTAGCAGTGGACATTATGGGCCCCATCATGGGCTTGGGAAATGGTTTGAGATACATGTTTGTTCTTGTTGATTTTCATTCAAAATGGATTGAATAGGAAGCAGTTAAGGAGGTCACAGCGAGAGAATTGATTAGGTTTCTGGAGAAGGTGTTTCTTAGAGAATGTGTGCCCACTGAGCTTGTGTCGGATAATGGGGTACAATTTGGGTCGGAAACAATGAAAAGATTCCTTAATAGTTATGGTATAAGACATATCAAAACAGCGTTGTACCACCAAGGGCTAATGGTCTTGTGGAGAGGGTCAACCGTTGGTTAAAGGAGGGTTTGCAACTGGCTATGAAGGCAAGGCAGCCTTGGAGAGAGATACTAAATATGTTGATGTGGAATTATGTGACTACCCCGCATTCCGTGACCAGAGTGTCGCCATTCGCATCGCTTAAGGGTAGGGAACCATGGACCAAATTGTGTCCGGGATGGTTGGGGATGGCCGGAGTAGTACAAGCGGATAGGGAGCGTATTATGAAGTTGATCAGTGAAAGCCAGGGAAAGAACAAGGAATATTTTGATACTCGAGAGAAAGCAATTGAACGTGAGTGTAAAGTTGGAGAATTTGTATATGTCAAGAATCCCAGGTTAGTGAATAAGTGTGTGGAAAGTAGGTATAAGGGACCCAGAAGGATAAGTGCGATAAGGAGGAGTGTGGTAATCTTGGAAGGAGGAGAAGTGTGGTCAAAAGGGAATATTGCCAGAGCTTATGGAGTGAAGGCAGGTGTGGAGAAGGGAGGATATTTGCCTGGAAGGTGTGGGAGGAGTGAGAGAGAGGATGGAAGTGACAGGGGTGAGAAGTTCAAATGTCTGCAAAGTACAAGGTTCAAACCTTCTTGGTTGAGGGACTACGTGTCTTAAAAAATTGGAAGAGAATACTTATGTTTTGAAATGTATTCTTCGATTATTAGTCTATCATATGTTTCGTTTGATATTTTTGTTAGTAATTAACATTCACAAATTATTTAAATAGTTAGTTGTTTTCATATCTTTCAAAGGTTTGTGTATCTTAGTTTGGTTGGTTCTCCTAAGGGGGAAGATATGTTATGAATTGTATGTGCTCGTGTACATGCGATCACGCGAGCATTCTTCCCTTGTGATTATTCGAGGGAGAATATTTGCGTGACTTGGAAAACGGTTGGAGGACAGCTCGTAAGGGAGCTTGTACTGGCGGGCCCTTCTGAAATAAACTTGAGAGTTTAACTTGCGTGCCACCTTCGCCCATTCTTTATAGAAACGCATTTGCAGACAAAATTGCAAAACAAACTGCCACTGACTTAAGCACCAAGATGCTTATAGTACAGTCCAAGGAAGTGCCCTGCACGATAGAAAATGGGAACCCTACAATCAAAGAAATGCAGGCTGATGCAATTGCTGATGAAATAAAAGGGTTGGCTGAGTGCTCTGCAGAATTAGACTTGGAAGGTTGCTGGGTGGACAAAAAGAGTAGAAAATGGATGTTGCCCAACTCCTATGTAACTGCAATGGTCACCATGGCCCACAGTCCCGCGCACATTTGTGCAAAGAAAATGGTCCAACATTTGGCTACTGTATGGCAGAACACGCACATAAGAAAAAATGCGGAAAGACTAGTGCAGAATTGTATAACGTGTTTGCAACACAATGTTGGAAAAGGAACAGCTACTCCAACAGGCAGTTTTGGCCCCCCCTCTATGCCTTTTGAGGTGATCCATTTTGATTTCATAGAAACGGAAAGGTGTCAGAACTTAAAATATATTCTGGTGGTAGTGTGTGCGTTCAGTAAATGGGTGGAAGCATATTTCGCTGAAGGATTGTACAGCCATGAGCACTGCTAAAGTGATGCTAAAAGAGTACTTTTCCCGATTCGGCCTGCCACGAGTCATATGGTCAGACAACTGCCCCGCATTCCGTTGCCGCCGTGATATTACAGATTTGCGCAGGTCTTCAAATTGATAAACGATTCCATTGCGCCAGACATCCGATGAGTGCGGGTCTTGTTGAACGCCAGAATGGCATATTGAAGAGTAAGATCAGTAAAATTTGCGCAGGTAACAAGTTGAGATGGACGGACGCATTGTCTTTAGCTTTGTTGTGCTTTGTTGTGCATGCGCACATCTGTGCAAGCAAGGACTGGACCCGCTAATGCCTGGTGTGCGCCGCAGCCCAGGCGGTTAAATGAAGTAGAATATCCTGTGCTTAGTACATACTGTAACATTTTAATGCAAAAGCTTTGTTTCATTCATCAGCAGGTGCAGGAGGCTCTTCCTTTCAGATATACTGGTCCAGGGCATTCTCTGCAACCAGACGACTGGATTCTGATGAAGAACTTCAAAAGAAAGTCATTGCTTGCACCAAGATGGCGTGGGCCCTATCAAGTTCTTCTGGCAACACAGACAGCATTCTGTGTGGACGGTAGGAAGGCATGGATACATGCCACGCATACTAAGAGAATTCCATCACCATTGACAGAACTGCCTGATCCAAATGACAAGGAAGAGACAGCTGCCTCCGAATCGAAGGACATCGTTTCCAGTTCTCCGCCACAAAATTTGCCTGAATCTGAGACAAAGCCTGGAAAGATTGCTACAAAGGAGGAAGGGCTAAGAGTGCCCCAACCTTGCCCAGCAGAACCTGCATCACTGCAGGTTGACACAAAACCTGCATCATCACTTTGCCGCCCACCACCTCTCGCTGCGCCGCAGGCTGACTCTGAGCCTGAATCCGGAAGTGCACAAGCACTATTTGATGATCACTCAGTACCTGGAGCAATGCGGTACAACCTACGTTCTCAAAATCGGAAGTGATCAGATCTTTGTTTCATTTTTTCTTTGTTGCCTCTATTCCCCATCACGGATGAAGTGGGAATTGGAGACCTAGGGGAGAGAAGCGTGGGGGTTGTGCAAATCTGACAGCTCTGGAACGCAGCTTCCCGGTGCTACCTTTGAAAACAAAAATCCATATGTTGATCACCCCGTGCGAACGAGCGGGGCTCATATGGTACAAAGGCAATTGATGACTGCTCTGGAGTCCTTTGAGCAATGTGCAGAAGCATGATAATCTTGCCTAACGTTTAGCAATCCAGGCTGCCGAGAACTGGCCTAAACACTTTGTTGACATTTCCAAACTTACTGATACTTGAACGAGTGCAGCGGTGAGAGGTATTCACAACGAACATTGTTGGAGAAGAAGAATCAAGAAGATGCCTGCACCAGCTCCTGCCCCCTCCTGCATCAATGCTGATAATGTAGTGAATATATAGACTGTAAAATTGCCGAAAAAGAATTGCCGAAAAAGATGTATGCTAATCATCACAATAATCATGTGCGTTATGAGTATACTAGCACCGATAACGATAGCCTGGTATTATGGTATTTAGAAGAGAGTGTCATGATGCCTACCCCCAGGCATCCGGACCAAGCCCATCAGCCCCGGGAGCAGGCATCTAGACATTTAGTAAAACCTCAGCCGCCTAGGAGCTATCTGGGTTCAGTCCTGGCGCCTTTGGCGCCAGGCTCATAGTAAAAATCAGTCCTGGTGCCTAAGGCGCCAGGCTCATAGTCATTACTTACCTCAGGCAGAACATGCTGCAAATGACTCCAATCCAACATGAAGCCTGAAAGGGACTATTTTTCTACAGGGACTATTTTTTACTCGGGTGTGGTTCTAGGGACTTCTTACCTGGGACTACTTTTGAGGCTATTTAAACCACGCCCGACCAGCAACACACGCTTCGCGTTATTCTGCATCCAGCAGCGTAACGCTCACCATGCCTGCAGCCTGCATCCAGTCTTCCTGCGGCTAGGGTGCAGTTGTTGTGGTGGCCACCCCTGCTGGACGTCCGACTCCCGACTGTGGCAGGGATGTGTCCTCCACCAGCCTGGCCGCTGGGTCAGAGGCAGCTCCACAGGGTACCCAGGTGATACATGGGTGGGAAGATGTCATGGAGGACGACTGGTGCATAGGGGGTTCAGGTGAGGAGGGGGTCGGAATAAGGTCCATCATACGGAGGAATCCAGCCCTGGTGACCCATCCCAGTAGGGAAACGCGGTCAACGAGGCATCCGAGATGACGTGCAGTGTCTTCACGAAAATACTGCAGGTCACCTCGCATTTCCCGTTGACGCAACGCCATCCCAGACAGGACAGGCTCAACCCGGTCCTGGATTGCCACGTCCGCAGGGAGAGGAAGGCCAGTTGATGTGCGCTCATCCCCTCCCTGAAAACGGGTCTGGACGTAGGCATCCCTGCTGGTGCAGAATGATGCAGTCACAGGATCAGGGACAGGATTACACACAGGCACCTCCGTGGCGGCCTGTGCTGCCTCCTGTCCCTGCCCCTGCACTGCACCACTAGCACCAGTGGAATCCCCACCTCCAGGCCCCATGTGTGTCCCTTCCACGGCCTCCTCCTCCACCAAACCCCACACCAACCTGGATGACTCCATGCCATCTTCCTCCGTCGGACCCTGTGGGGTCTCAGCTGCCCCTTCTGCTGCCGAGGAGTCCACCTCCGACCTCCGCCTCTTGGACCTACCCTCGGTAGCTGCGGCCTGGGATGCGGCACCAGACTCCTCACTCCCCGACGAGATGACACCGTGGGAGGGGAGCCGGGCCTTGCGTCTCCGGCTGGTGGTGCGATCCCTGCCGCTTTGCTCCACAGCACCCTTTCCGCTCTCTTCATCAGTTGACGCTGCAAGCAGGGAGAGATAGAACACAGGCATCAGGGCACTGTACAATGGACTGATACATGAACTAAGAAAAAGTGTCTAAATTTAAAGACACTCCCGTCCCCTGCAAACCATTAAAGCTGAAATAAATCAGTCAATACAGTTTTTATATTTTCAAAAATATGTAATTCAGAGTAATCAACTCAAGGTAAAAAATATATATATACATTTGGTTTAGCAAATTAATTCGTACAAACAATAGTAATTTACACATAAGGCCATTATAAAAAGCAAAGGAAAAAACCAAACAATATGTTCTTATGTTCAGGTGTGATTTCCAACTCTACGCGTTTCGGAGAAACTCCCCTTCTTCAGGAGCTATAGAAATCTGCAATTACATATATACGTACAATTATTAATCACCTTTTAAATAAATGAAACCTCAAAATCAATTAGACAAAGCATTCACATTATTCATTTCTTACTTAATGCAGAAAGAGAAAAAGCTCATTCCCTATATGTTTTACTTGATGGTTGGTGAACACCGGTTTGACACCAAAAGAAAAGAACTAAAAAAGCAATAGTGTAAAAAGTTACCTCTACTGTGTCTTTATATGTAGTCTATCCCACTGAATGAATATTATGTAAATCAAGAATATCCACAGCTGTCTTCTTATCTATGGGGAATCCATCAAGGATATCTAATTTAGACAGGAGGTCATGCTCACTAATCAAAAATCCGAACAACAAGTCCTGATTCAACTAATCGTCAACCAAAGATGTGTAAACCAAAAGTAGATAAATAAAAACCCAAGTGCTTACCCAAAGGTTTGGAAGATAGAGAATAATTATCAGTGAAACTTAAGTAGGAAAAACAACCAGGTTGTACAATCTCTGTTTTAGATATAATCGAAGTATCCTAAGGCCGGCAGAAGTCCTAAATTAATGTAAAAACTCACAGTTAGTGTTGAAATTAATCTAAATGAGCGTATCGATATCTCGCTATGGACCACCCTTACCTCAGTGAAATATCTGTTGAACATACAGTAACTCCTAACTAATTGGCAAAGATAATTCAACTCGTCATAAATGGATGACACCAGTGTTCCAGTCAAAACGTCTAGGCACTTGCAGATTCAAAATCACGTACTGTTAGATTCTAGAAGGGGTAAGCATACAACAATGCTCATTATAATTCAATGAACCACAATGGCCCCCTATTAAATACAGATCCAGATACTTCTAAATGAAGTCACCATCGTGATGCTTACAACAGATGAATACGATCTTCTGCTCAGGCAAAATCCCGGCGATTAAGTATAACGTGCATCACTCGCATGGTGTCCGCGTACTGAATGAGCATTTTTTGCCGGATTTAATGAAACCAGGAAGAGGTAGGTCACATGACCACGTCATGTGAACCGGAAACATCCAAGACGGACAAATCATCACTTGACCTCGTCACTCGACTCTGAAAGCCCAAAAGATGGCTTTCCGAGATGCTAATAGAACTCAAGTAATGGTGATGTGGATCAAAAACTTCTAATGAGGTAATTTGAACTACAGAAATGTACAATAATGGATGCCACTCCAGGTGTGGAAAATTAACAGAAGAAAAGAAGGATAATATTACAAACTAGGTCCTGATGCACAATCAAATTCAAACCCTAAAAATAAAAAACAGTCAAGAAATGTTAGAGGAAAAGAACACTTAATTCACCATTCATGAATAAATCTTACGTGCGTATGACTGTATTACATGTCGGTGTCACGTGACAGAGTCACATGTCGGTGTCACGTGCTAGGAAGATAGTTTGAGCTGCGGAAATCGACAGAGATAGATGCCAATCCAGGTAAGGAAAGAAAACAAGGGAGAGGAAACATTCTTTGAAAAAAGGGATGCACTGTAAATTAAAGACAGAAAAAAACAAGATTCCAGAGTCAAAAGATGTAAAAGAATACCTAGTCCACCAACCCTTTCCATAACTATTTTACAGTCAAAGATTAAACTTGACTGAGGAAAAAATCAGTCATCACACAAAAACTATGAAGAATCCTACAAAGTGTACACCAGTTCCAAAAGAAGCCCATCTAAACAGTTTCTAAAAATAAACAGAGATGTTGTGGCCCAACTTATATATACCTAGATGAAACAGTTGAGGGAAAACTCCTCATTCAGACCTCTCGGTGAGATAGTGTCCAAAAGATCAATCCAAAACATCTCTCTTTGTGCCAAAATCCTTGCATAGTCACCTCCTCTATGCGGTTTTCTTTTACTACTTCCAGAATGTTAAATCTTAACTGAGTCACATTATGTCTCTCCTTGGTGAAGTGTCTTGCTACAGGGGATTTTTCATTCTTACACCGAATGTTTGCTTTATGCTCGGTCCATCTTTCACGAGCCGACCTTGCTGTTTGGCCAATGTACATAAGTCCACATGGGCACTTAATGCTGTAGACAACCCCTGTGGTTCTACATGTGGAAAAATCCTTAAGTTTAATTTTCCTCCCCGTCTGAGGGTGTAGAATATATTCCCCCTTTGCCACATTATTACAATGACTACACGTCAAGCACGGGAATGTTCCCTTTTTCTTGGTTGCAAATGTGGATTGTGTCTGTTTAGGTACCCTTTCTGCTTTCACTAAACTGTCTCTGAGGTTAACACCCCTTCTGTACACCATCATAGGTAGTCGTGGAAACAGTTCAAGTAACGTCGGGTCATGGTGTAGAATAGACCAATGTTTCTGTAAAATTCTTTTTATGTGAAAACTTTGTCTCAAGTACTTTGAAATGTGTAAAATCGAGGCTGACTCTTTCTTAGGTTTTGGAGTGAGAAGTTGTTCCATTGTGATGGGGAGAGATCTAGTTTGTGCTTGCTCTAGGATAACTTTAGGGTATCCTCTGGAGGTAAATATATATCGGTCAAAACATCGCATTCCCTTTGAAAATCATCTGAGTCTGTGATTATTCTTTTGAGACGTACGATCTGATTATACGGTAAACTTGACATCATTGGTTTCGGATGAAAACTCGCATAATGCAGTAAGCTGTTGACATCAGTTGGTTTGTGAAATAATGATGTTTTAATTTGATTGTTGACAATTTCCAACTCAACGTCTAGGAAGTGTAATTTTGGGTCGCCAATCTCCAAGGTAAATTTAATACGTGAATATACATTGTTCAGGTAGTCAAAAAACTCTTCCAGTTCACTTTTGGAGCCACACCAGACCCCAAAAATGTCATCAATATACCTTTTCCAAACAACAATTTTAGTAGACCATTCAATTACATCCAATAGAAACTGTTGTTCAAACCAGTACATGTAAATGTTTGCATATGCAGGGGCCATTGCTGACCCCATCGATGTTCCAGACACTTGTGCAAAATACTGTCCTTGATAACGAAAATAACTGTTGTGCAGGATGATTGTGATAAATTCTAACACTAACTGAGGATCACATTTCACATTGTGAGATTGTAACAGTAGCCATTCTACAGCTTCGATCCCCTCCTGATGTGGGATGGAGATGTATAGGCTACATACGTCCATTGAAAATAAAATACATTCTGATGACACCAAGTGATCTCTATGATATTCAAGAGGAAGTCTGTGCTATCTCTCAAATAGGTCGGTATTAGTTGAACCAGAGGTTGTAAAATCCTGTCCACATATTTGGACAGTGGGTCTAGAATGCTATCAGTACCTGCCACGATAGGTCTTAACGGGGGTGAAATTGATTTTTGTGAATCTTTGGAAGTCCATACAGGACTGGAATTATTGGATAATTTTTCAGTAGAAAGGACCTCGTTTTAATATTGATCCAATCATTGTCAAATGCTTTATTTACACAGTCCTCAATTATATCCCTGATTTGGGCAGTTGGAACTCTGTCTAACAGAAGGGAAGTACTATTATCATTCAACATGTCCTTACATTGGGTATGATAGAAACAGGAGTCCATCACTACTACTGCACCCCCCTTATCTGCAGGTTTAATTGTTAATTCAAGATCTTTCGACAAAGATTCAATTTCTTTAAGTTGAGAGTCCCTAAGGTTTAATGGTGTGCAGGGGACGGGAGTGTCTTTAAATTTAGACACGTTTTCTTAGTTCATGTTTTACACAGGCTCCAGTGTCAGGGTCTGCATTCCTCCCCAGCACCCGGAATTTTGTAAAATGTTTATGTGACTACTCTTTACAGTGACAGATAATTAGGTGTGCACCTATTGATAACCATTTTTTGCCAATGGACTGATACACACATGTCAGTTTCACATGAGTGGCAGTGTAAAACTACAGACATGGCATCACACTCCCCAACACACATGTCATTTCAACTCACACACATGAGCAAATCAACAGGAATATTGCACCAGGCAGCACCGTCCATACACAAACAACAGCACGAGCAGCCGAAGGTGAGCCTGACGTCACATGAAACACGGGGAGTGCACAACACATGCACGCACGCCACCAGACTTACATGCATGTGTACATCTCCACCAACTGTCGCAGTGATGAGATCGCCATCCATGTCACATCTCGCATTCAGCCTTCTACATGTCAGTGTCACATGCATCCATGTTGCATCACAGTTGCACACTTGCCAAATACACCCACATGCACATGTGCATAGTGCAGATACATGTAGCATGAACCAGCATCCATGTGTGACACCACAACCATGCCACAGTACATACTCATAATTAATTACATGTGTGAGCCCACACATACATTTGCACAGCATGCTTACCAACACATACACCATCGATGTGTCTCACACTGGATAGGAATCACATGTGGCAGGTTCACGTTCCTGTACATACGCAGCCATACATGTCCCTACAAAGACATATGTGCAACCTGCATGCTCCTGGCACACCACAACACGCACAGCGTCCGATCAGTATGCATGTAGACTTACCGCTCGACTCCAGACGGGTCTGCCCCTCAAGGACCTGGACGTGGAGCACTGGGCGTATGCGTTCCAGGACCCCCATCTGGTTGTCGGTCAGGTGGACCCGGCACCCCTTGGCACCCGCTGCCTTCAAGAGGCACCGGGCCTTGTTGAGGGTCCTGGACCTGAAGTCCTCCCAGCGCTTCCGGACATGTTTGATCTCGCGGACTGCCACCCCCTCCTCGTTGATGGCAGTCACAATGTCCATCCAGATCCTCTTCCGTCCTTCATTGTCGGCACGCGAACTTCCAAAGAGGGCATCATACTGCTCCAGGACTTGCTCCACCAGGACACCAACTTCCCTGGCACTGAAGCTGGTGGCCCTCTGCCTCTCTGCCTGGGGGATGCCAGTGGTGCCAGATGGTGTAGTGTCCGACATGGCAACCCCAGAGGCAGGTGTGGGTGGGCAACTGGGTCCTGGGGCTGGGCTGTGGAGTGATGGTATCCCAGTCGGGAGTCTTCAGTTCCAGCAGGGGTGGTCACAGCAACTGCACCCCTGGCTGACGTGCAGGCACCAAATAGCAGGGCACGTGGGCAGCAGGCAGACAGGCAGCAGCAGATGGCAGGTGGAAGCGTGCTCGGGGCTCTGGGGGGCAGGAATATGGCCTTCTGGGCAGGAGTGTGATCTTCCGTGTGTTGTTGCGTGGCCAGCTTGATACAGAGTGATTTGGCACGTGAAAAAATTGCACGTCAGCGTGTAATTCGAGGAAAGGCCCTTAGCGCGTAAGCGTGTCTGTGACATAGCGCGCACGGGCGTTTCCCTCAACACGGGTGCATAGTGAATCAGCACGTGAAAAAACCACACGTCCGTGAGTGAATGCTTGTAATTCAAGGAAAGGGCCTAAGCGCGTAAGTGACGCGATGCGCGCAGGCATTTCCCTCAGCACGGGTTAAAGGTGAGCGGGGCCAGCAGTTCACTGTACGTGCCTTTCGTGGAGACCGAACAGTGAATCAAGTACGTATCTCTTCTTTTGGCGGGGGTATTGGCTATGCATATTTTTCATCATCGCGTTAGTCTGACTGTGAGTCGCGCACGCTATTCTTCCCACTGCGGGTGCCCCTGCGTATCGCGTAGCCGTTTCAAGGTCATAGCAGCCTGCGTGTCCCACACGTCCGTGTTTTTCGTGTTCCTGGGTGCCGCCGCGTACTGCGGGAGGCTAAATCCACGCACGTAGGCTGCAGGGGTTGCGTGCACAGTTTTACTGCAGTTTTGGGGTGCTGAGCGTTGAGTGACCCGTCACTTCATCACCCGGGTCACATACAGCCTCGCAGTTGCAGGGGTGCTGTTAACATCTTGCATCCCACCCCCTTCACCCCAATTGCCCAGGACAATTGTGGTGTACACCTCCCATTGGCACTTCTCCATCTGTGCCGGCACTACTCCATCTGTGCCATCTGTGCCATGGTTGGGAGGCCACCAAAGGTGAGAGGCGCCTCAGCTGGGCGTACTCCTCATGGCGGGCATGGTCAGGGACGTGGCCGGGGTGACCAGAGAGTAGGGCGACTCCAGGGTGTCCAGGGTGGCCGCAGAGGGGGAAGAGGGGTAAGAGGTATGTTGTGCCATGTGTCGGTGCAGTCATGCCACCACCCCTGTGGTTCCGGGAGATGCAGTTCTTGCATCTGGCACTGGCGCCCGTGTGACCCGGCAGTCCTTTCATTGACTGTCACGGGCCCAAGTGTAGTGGTAGCTGCAGGTGCAGCTGGGGACACCACCACCCAGGCTCAGGGTCTGCCAGCACAGTCTGCGTTGGCACTTGAAGAGTCACTGGAAGATTTCCAGCAGGTCAGGAGGAACACCGTAGGTGCATGCAGGGCTGCCCTGACCGAGACACATGTCCCTGGGGCAGCAATGTCATCTGCTGCCCCGACCAGCCGGGTGTTGGCAAGTGCAGGGGCAGATGCAGCCAACAACACCCCGGTTGTGAGTCTACCAACCAGGACAGTCGCGGTCAATGACCCGCAGGGTCCATTCCAAGGGCTCCAATGCAGCCACTGACGCAAATCAGGCCTTCGGCCATCCTTCAACCTGCCACTCCCTTGGTTCAATCCACCGGTCCCACTGGCCATACTGATCAGGGCGGTATTCGCCAGCCAGGGTCTGCGCCACCATACAAGAGGAGGAAGGTTGCATCTGCAGAACAGGCTGGGACTTCAGACACAGCCACAGCCTCCTGCACGTCAAGGAAGAAGCCTTTCTGCAAACAGGAACTGGACTCCCTTGTGGACTACGTTCAGGCCCACAGACGTGACATGCTAGTGGTGCCGAATTGTCAAACTATGGCTGCCCATCGGAATACCCACTGGAAGCATGTCGCGGATAATGTGAGTGCATTCGGCCATGAGGTGCGCACAGCTGCCGAGTGCAAGAAGCGTTGGAATGACCTCAAACGCAGTGCTAAGGCCAAGCGTGCCTCTAAATACAGCATGACTCTGGTGACTGGTGGTGAGCCACCACATGAGGAGGATCACCTCACTCCGCACGAGGCACTCATTGCGGCGTTCATACCACAAGAATTGGTCGAAGGAGTGGGAGAGATACAGGACTTTGATGCCCAGTCCAGTGAGTGTTGTTGCAAGTATGTCCAGCCCATGTGTGTTTTGCCTGTGTGATGTGTTGTGCTTGAATGCCACTACATGCTATGTTTACATGGTTTTCATGTGCTAGTCATGCAATGCTTCACTGATGCATGCTTGCTGTGCAGGATGGTGGACATGTAGAGCAGACGGGACTGTCCTCATCACCACACTTGCACCCTACTCACATGTAAGTCACCCAGATGCCCCTCCGGTCCATGTTCCTGCTCTCTGGCCCTTCTGCATGTAGTCAGGGGTCGTTTTCCTCTCAGCACTGGGACTATGTCATTGCATGACTGACGTGCATGTGTCCTCTGCCTGCATGCGGGTACTCCACGTAGGCATGCCCTCTTGCCCCTCCACCACCCCTGCACCCCAATTGCACCATTGCACTTTTGTGCATCATTTTGGCGTACTGCAATGGCCTATTCAAGCCTCCTGTGTACATGCTAACTTCCACCAGCCAACCTGCCAGACACATGCAGTGGGGTACATCCTCTGCCCTTCATGCAGGGTGTATCACTTTGACTGTGCAGATGGCAGATGCTCCGCAGGGACATGAGTGCCCATTCATGCTCCATGTGCATTCCATGCATGCCCCTATGTGTCCTTGCCTGGTTGATCATTGCAGTACGTGTCTTGTATGAGCAACATTTCTTAGGATTTCTACAGCCATCCCATGCCCTGTCCTGTATCACACGCATGTTTAGGGTGTCACATACTGTGTGGGGCACAGTCCTCCCCCAGTTTCAGGCCCACTGATTCTGTCCAACTGGTGTAGTGGCTTTTGCAAACTTGGGTGTACTACTGAGGGTTCGTCAAGTGTCCTGCTTACTGTCCCATGATCATCTGCTGTGTTGTCAGTTGACTCAGATGATGCCATTGATGCTAGTCAACACTGTCTGCCAATACCCAGGTCTCTGTTCAGCCTTTTGCTACCAAGCAAGGCATCCCTGCATTTTCACTGACGGGGGAGGGGGGCTTTGCTTGTAGCCATGCGACCCATTGCATGCACATTGCACATGATGCCTGCACTAGCCCTTCCGCTGGCTTCACGATTTGTGATACACATTATGAAGTACTTGTTCATGTAGATAGTGAGTAACGTAGAAATGTTCTGCACTGCATCAACACGCTTCTGACCCGTGTAACACCGTTCTACATGCCTACTCACTGATGCAATGTCAAATTGACCAGGCATGCATGGAAGGTTCTGTTTTGTGTGTGACATGTCTGCTTCATGTGTTGGCTGTCTGTGTGATGTCTATGTGTATGTGTGTCATGTGCTTCTGACATGTGTACTAATATTTTTTTCTCTCCACTTTTCAGGTGATGACTCAATGGAGCCAGAGGATGGTGTTGTCATGCCAGGCACAGGGTTGTCATCTCAACCACAACCCGGCAGAAGTGGGGGTTGTGGGGTGGTAGACCACGAGAACCCACGTGTGCTCCAGTCCATCTTGTCTTTGGCTGGCTATGAGTCCAGCACAGATGACCACTCTGACAGCCATGTTGAGTTGGATGTGCATCAGGCCCATACGTCAGGGGTGAGTGATTCTGATGTGGACACTTCTCTGTCCGCGACACCTGCACTGAGGGGCCGGACAGTGGTGGGATCTCCGCCTGTGGTGGATCGGGACGCAGGGTCACCCTCCACACCAGTCACTGATGTGCCTGGGGCATCATGTAGATGGGGGCATGAAGTCGTGCAGCCGTGGGCGGTGCCAACCCAACAAGGATGCACGGTCCTTGGGTCCCGCAGGTGTCAAGCCCAGCAACGCAGTGGCTGCGCACCACTGAGGTATACTGAGTGGGAGCAAGACATGACTGTCAATTCAGAACGTCAGGGGGCAGCACTTGATAACATCGCTGCAAGCATGGAACGTGTGGCCCAATCCGTGCTCCCCCCTGCTAGGCAGGTGCTTCTCCAGCGGCAGGCGGCGCAGTCTACGGCCCGCTCGCTTAGGCTGTGCATGGCGGCCTCTGACAGGGCACGCCAGGCTGAAATGTTGTCTCTGCATCAAGCAATTACTGCTCACTTAGTGGCACAAATGGCGGCCCTGAGGGCTGAGTCTCAGTCCCTCAGATCCACTCTAGATGCCCTCTTGACATCCCAGAGGGTGCGGTCAGAGGAGAATTTTGAGCAGCTTGAGCCCATGGAGTTTTTTTTTTGTCTCAAAATGATCGCATGTGGGTGTTGAGGTGCACCCTGTACCTCCTCCCTCCTGGGTGCCTCCCCCCCGGGTCGTATGTGGCCATTTTTGATTTTTCCTTTTAGTTTAGTTAGTTAATATTAACTATTTGATAGTTATTTTAATTAGGTTATGTAGGTTGTTCATTGTTAGTTTAATTAGTTAATATAGTTTAATATTGTTTGTCTATTGTGCATTCATGTGACGGTGTGGTGCTTTGTGGCTTTTGAAAGCATCCACTGTCTGTTCCAGCTGGGCCCTTCAAGCTTGTCTTGTGTATGTGTTTGCAGCTTGGGGTCCTGACTCACATAGGCCACTCCTGCTTCCCTTATCCATGGGCTCGCTAGGATGGTTCGGTGTTACAAAATATTTCACAAGGGCTTTGGACTTCCTTAATTACTGTGGTCTGTCTGCTGCTGTTCTACTTGTGTTAACACCCCTAGTGGGGATTAGTTGTGTTTCATCCACCCAATGTCTGTAATGAATTTGGGTGAGTATGTGATTGATTTCTCCATTAATTGACGTGGATTGTGATGTATGTTATTTTCTTGCCTGTATATGTGCTTGATGCACTTCATGCCATAGACAGTAGCCTGCAACCTTGGCCTATCAAAGTGACAATGATGGTGGGAGGAGTTTGGATGTAGCTCTGTAACCTGGCCCAGTGACAACCAGCATGTAGACACACACACAGGGAACTGTCAAGCCTTATTAACTTATTTCATGCCCTTTCTGCAGGAAGATGAGCCTCCAGACTACCTTTGCCAGCAGACACAGGGACGACTAATACAGAAAACTGGGCACGCTTGGTGGTGCAGAAGTGTGGATGTGTGCGCAAGCAGATGCACAGGGCTTGTGCTCAGACGTCCGACAGAAGCAGGTGTGTTTCCAGGAGATCCTGGCAAGGTGAGCAACACAAGGGCTCACACCGCAGACTACCTTCCACCAGGCCACTTGCACATGGATACTAAGTGGCACCAGTGCTGTGGAGCTTTGCCAGGCATTGTTGGAGAAGCACACAGTACAGCTGACATGCGTTGAGGGCCAAATGCAAAGTGCCTTTGCTAGTTGTCAGGGGCACACGCAGGGGCCATCAAACATATCCTCGAGTACCCCTTGATCCATTGAAGCAGAGTAATTAGGGTAGTAGCGTTCCTGGCCAGAAACTGATACAGCGCACAGGGACAACCAGCGAGGCTCAGACTTGTGCTGAGTGCATGTCATTTGCAGGTGCAAATTGCCACGTGCACTGCCTACTTAAATCTGCGGCGGCCAGAACGCAACTTGTACTGAAGTTGCACCTTGCTAGACGCGTCTAGCAGCTCACCCAGGGACCATTGTATCATGTCTGATTCTTGACCCATTGGTCTTCCATTTCCCGCACTGCCACATGCGCTGGCATTACTGCATTGACAGTGTATGTACCATCGGTGGCCCAAGCTAACGTATGGGTACATAGCAGCAGACAGGGGACTTTGTTTGTGGAGATGTCACTTCTTTGGGGCATGGATGGGTGTGTGTGTGTGTTGTAAACACACATTCAGATTAGTAACTCACGCTCTCTTTGCAGCATTGAAGTGCTCCTGTTACCGGACCTGAGAGTGCGCAGGCAGGAAGCCAGCACTCACCCCAGAGATAACTGTCTCTTTGGCTTTCATTTGACTGATTTGGTACAATGTGCATGATGGACATGTTTTCTCTGATTGAGTATGTGTTTTTGTGATTAGTTGTATTTTGCCTACTTTACCTTGCAAATCCACATCCACTCTCCTACCCCTCTTTCCGGTTATCCTGAATACCAATGCATGTCCATGCAACATATCCCTGACCCTTCTTCCCCCGCCGGGGTCTCAGAGGCCTGTGTTAGTTTGACCTTGCAGGCATGCAGACCACGGAGGGGGGGTTGGTTCGTGCCACTCCTGCGCCTGGACACCGGAGCTGTGACAGTACCCATCAGTTGTTGCATCATCATTGCATGTTATGTACGGTGAATGGTACCCATCCTGTTGGACCATTGTTCAACTGTGCTACCTTGGTTGTTCTATCATTGTGCTTGTACATGTGCTTTGACATTTCCTGCTACCTCAAGTCATCTACTGGAGACTCTTCCAGGTTTTTTTGGTGCCTACAGCCTTTTTCACTGGTTTGTGGGTTTGCCTATTTTTGGAGTTCTCTGCGATGTGGCATTTTTACCAGTCAAGGTGGCCTCTTTCATGGGGCTGGACCCTATTTACGGGCAAGCTGGAACATGGAGCCCAAGGGGTAGGGTGATCCTGTAGCCAGGTAGACTTGAAGGAAGAAGGCTACATGCCCCAGAGACAGTTC
Source organism: Ambystoma mexicanum (assembly GCF_040938575.1). Lineage (NCBI taxonomy): Eukaryota > Metazoa > Chordata > Amphibia > Caudata > Ambystomatidae > Ambystoma > Ambystoma mexicanum. The sequence goes on along the minus strand of NC_090940.1, from coordinate 35,867,079 downwards.
AGAAGGTCACAGTGATGTGTAAGTGAGGGCCTTTTGTTGTTGAACAGTTGGCTTGGCCTACAGTGTTTTGGGCACTCTGACATTGTAATTATCTGCAGGTTTAATTGTTAATTCAAGTTCTTTCGACAAAGATTCAATTTCTTTAAGTTGAGAGTCCCTAAGGTTTAATGGTGTGCAGGGGACGGGAGTGTCTTTAAATTTAGACACGTTTTCTTAGTTCATGTTTTACACAGGCTCCAGTGTCAGGGTCTGCATTCCTCCCCAGCACCCGGAATTTTGTAAAATGATTATGTGACTACTCTTCACAGTGACAGATAATTAGGTGTGCACCTATTGATAACCATTTTTTGCCAATGGACTGATACACACATATCAGTTGCACATGAGTGGCAGTGTAAAACTACAGACATGGCATCACACTCCCCAACACACATGTCATTTCAACTCACACACATGAGCAAATCAACAGGAATATTGCACCAGGCAGCACCGTCCATACACAAACAACAGCACGAGCAGCCGAAGGTGAGCCTGACGTCACATGAAACACGGGGAGTGCACAACACATGCACGCACGCCACCAGACTTACATGCATGTGTACATCTCCACTAACTGTCGCAGTGATGAGATCGCCATCCATGTCACATCTCGCATTCAGCCTTCTACATGTCAGTGTCACATGCATCCATGTTGCATCACAGTTGCACACTTGCCAAATACACCCACATGCACATGTGCATAGTGCAGATACATGTAGCATGAACCAGCATCCATGTGTGACACCACAACCATGCCACAGTACATTCTCATAATTCATTACATGTGTGAGCCCACACATACATTTGCACAGCATGCTTACCAACACATACACCATCGATGTGTCTCACACTGGATAGGAATCACATGTGGCAGGTTCACGTTCCTGTACATACACAGCCATACATGTCCCTACAAAGACATATGTGCAACCTGCACGCTCCTGGCACACCACAACACGCACAGCGTCCGATCAGTATGCATGTACACTTACCGCTCGACTCCAGACGGATCTGCCCCTCAAGGACCTGGACGTGGAGCACTGGGCGTATGCGTTCCAGGACCCCCATCTGGTTGTCGGTCAGGTGGACCCAGCACCCCGTGGCACCCGCTGCCTTCAAGAGGCGCCGGGCCTTGTTGAGGGTCCTGGACCTGAAGTCCTCCCAGCGCTTCCGGACATGTTTGATCTCGCGGACTGCCACCCCCTCCTCGTTGATGGCAGTCACGATGTCCATCCAGATCCTCTTCCGTCCTTCATTGTCGGCACGCGAACTTCCAAAGAGGGCATCATACTGCTCCAGGACTTGCTCCACCAGGACACCAACTTCCCTGGCACTGAAGCTGGTGGCCCTCTGCCTCTCTGCCTGGGGGATGCCAGTGGTGCCAGATGGTGTACTGTCCGACATGGCAACCCCAGAGGCAGGTGTGGGTGGGCAACTGGGTCCTGGGGCTGGGCTGTGGAGTGATGGTATCCCAGTCGGGAGTCTTCAGTTCCAGCAGGGGTGGTCACAGCAACTGCACCCCTGGCTGACGTGCAGGCACCAAATAGCAGGGCACGTGGGCAGCAGGCAGACAGGCAGCAGCAGATGGCAGGTGGAAGCGTGCTCGGGGCTCTGGGGGGCAGGAATATGGCCTTCTGGGCAGGAGTGTGATCTTCTGTGTGTTGTTGCGTGGCCAGCTTGATACAGAGTGATTTGGCACGTGAAAAAATTGCACGTCAGCGTGTAATTCGAGGAAAGGCCCTTAGCGCGTAAGCGTGTCTGTGACATAGCGCGCACGGGCGTTTCCCTCAACACGGGTGCATAGTGAATCAGCACGTGAAAAAACCACACGTCCGTGAGTGAATGCGTGTAATTCAAGGAAAGGGCCTAAGCGCGTAAGTGACGCGATGCGCGCAGGCATTTCCCTCAGCACGGGTTAAAGGTGAGCGGGGCCAGCAGTTCACTGTACGTGCCTTTCGTGGAGACCGAACAGTGAATCAAGTACGTATCTCTTCTTTTGGTGGGGGTATTGGCTACGCGTGTTTTTCATCATCGCGTTAGTCTGACGGTGAGTCGCGCACGCTATTCTTCCCACTGCGGGTGCCCCTGCGTATCGCGTAGCCGTTTCGAGGTCATAGCAGCCTGCGTGTCCCACACGTCCGTGTTTTTCGTGTTCCTGGGTGCCACCGCGTACTGCGGGAGGCTAAATCCACGCACGTAGGCTGCAGGGGTTGCGTGCACAGTTTTACTGCAGTTTTGGGGTGCTGAGCGTTGAGTGACCCGTCACTTCATCACCCGGGTCACATACAGCCTTGCAGTTGCAGGGGTGCTGTTAACATCTTGCATCCCACCCCCTTCACCCCAATTGCCCAGGACAATTGTGGTGTACACCTCCCATTGGCACTTCTCCATCTGTGCCGGCACTACTCCATCTGTGCCATCTGTGCCATGGTTGGGAGGCCACCAAAGGTGAGAGGCGCCTCAGCTGGGCGTACTCCTCATGGCGGGCATGGTCAGGGATGTGGCCGGGGTGACCAGAGAGTAGGGAGACTCCAGGGTGTCCAGGGTGGCCGCAGAGGGGGAAGAGGGGTAAGAGGTATGTTGTGCCATGTGTCGGTGCAGTCATGCCACCACCCCTGTGGTTCCGGGAGATGCAGTTCTTGCATCTGGCACTGGCGCCCGTGTGACCCGGTAGTCCTTTCATTGACTGTCACGGGCCCAAGGGTAGTGGTAGCTGCAGGTGCAGCTGGGGACACCACCACCCAGGCTCAGGGTCTGCCAGCACAGGCTGCGTTGGCACTTGAAGAGTCACTGGAAGATTTCCAGCAGGTCAGGAGGAACACCGTAGGTGCATGCAGGGCTGCCCTGACCGAGACACATGTCCCTGGGGCAGCAATGTCATCTGCTGCCCCGACCAGCCGGGTGTTGGCAAGTGCAGGGGCAGATGCAGCCAACAACACCCCGGTTGTGAGTCTACCAACCAGGACAGTCGCGGTCAATGACCCTGGCGCAGGGGATGGTGCTGCGCAGGGTCCATTCCAGGGCTCCAATGCAGCCACTGACGCAAGTCAGGCCTTCAGTCATCCTTCAACCTGCCACTCCCTTGGTTCAATCCACCGGTCCCACTGGCCATACTGATCAGGGCGGCATTCGCCAGCCAGGGTCTGCACCGCCATACAAGAGGAGGAAGGTTGCATCTGCAGAACAGGCTGGGACTTCAGACACAGCCACAGCCTCCTGCACGTCAAGGAAGAAGCCTTTCTGCAAACAGGAACTGGACTCCCTTGTGGACTACGTTCAGGCCCACAGACGTGACATGCTAGTGGTGCCGAATTGTCAAACTATGGCTGCCCATCGGAATACCCACTGGAAGCATGTCGCGGATAATGTGAGTGCATTCGGCCATGAGGTGCGCACAGCTGCCCAGTGCAAGAAGCGTTGGAATGACCTCAAAGCAGTGCTAAGGCCAAGCGTGCCTCTAATTACAGCATGACTCTGGTGACTGGTGGTGAGCCACCACATGAGGAGGATCACCTCACTCCGCACGAGGCACTCATTGCGGCGTTCATACCACAAGAATTGGTCGAAGGAGTGGGAGAGATGCAGGACTTTGATGCCCAGTCCAGTGAGTGTTGTTGCGAGTATGTCCAGCCCATGTGTGTTTTGCCTGTGTGATGTGTTGTGCTTGAATGCCACTACATGCTATGTTTAGATGGTTTTCATGTGCTAGTCATGCAATGCTTCACTGATGCATGCTTGCTGTGCAGGATGGTGGACATGTAGAGCAGACGGGGACTGTCCTCATCACCACACTTGCACCCTACTCACATGTAAGTCACCCAGATGCCCCTCCGGTCCATGTTCCTGCTCTCTGGCCCTTCTGCATGTAGTCAGGGGTTGTTTTCCTCTCAGCACTGGGACTATGTCATTGCATGACTGACGTGCATGTGTCCTCTGCCTGCATGCGGGTACTCCATGTAGGCATGCCCTCTTGCCCCTCCACTACCCCTGCACCCCAATTGCACCATTGCACTTTTGTGCATCATTTTGGCGTACTGCAATGGCCTATTCAAGCCTCCTGTGTACATGCTAACTTCCACCAGCCAACCTGCCAGACACATGCAGTGGGGTACATCCTCTGCCCTTCATGCAGGGTGTATCACTTCGACTGTGCAGATGGCAGATGCTCCGCAGGGACATGAGTGCCCATTCATGCTCCATGTGCATTCCATGCATGCCCCTATGTGTCCTTGCCTGGTTGATCATTGCAGTACGTGTCTTGTATGAGCAACATTTCTTAGGATTTCTACAGCCATCCCATGCCCTGTCCTGTATCACACGCATGTTTAGGGTGTCACATACTGTGTGGGGCACAGTCCTCCCCCAGTTTCAGGCCCACTGATTCTGTCCAACTGGTGTAGTGGCTTTTGCAAACTTGGGTGTTCTACTGAGGGTTCGTCAAGTGTCCTGCTTACTGTCCCATGATCATCTGCTGTGTTGTCAGTTGACTCAGATGATGCCATTGATGCTAGTCAACACTGTCTGCCAATACACAGGTCTCTGTTCAGCCTTTTGCTACCAAGCAAGGCATCCCTGCATTTTCACTGAGGGGGGGGGGCTTTGCTTGTAGCCATGCAACCCATTGCATGCACATTGCACATGATGCCTGAACTAGCCCTTCCGCTGGCTTCACGATTTGTGATGCACATTATGAAGTACTTGTTCATGTAGATAGTGAGTAACGTACACATGTTCTGCACTGCATCAACACGCTTCTGAGCCGTGTAACACTGTTCTACATGCCTACTCACTGATGCAATGTCAAATTGACCAGGCATGCATGGAAGGTTCTGTTTTGTGTGTGACATGTCTGCTTCATGTGTTGGCTGTCTGTGTGATGTCTATGTGTATGTGTGTCATGTGCTTCTGACGTGTACTAATATTTTTTTCTCTCCACTTTTCAGGGGATGACTCAATGGAGCCAGAGGATGGTGTTGTCATGCCAGGCACAGGGTTGTCATCTCAACCACAACCCGGCAGAAGTGGGGGTTGTGGGGTGGTAGACCACGAGAACCCACGTGTGCTCCAGTCCATCTTGTCTTTGGCTGGCTATGAGTCCAGCACAGATGACGACTCTGACAGCCATGTTGAGTTGGATGTGCATCAGGTCCATACGTCAGGGGTGAGTGATCCTGATGTGGACACTTCTCTGTCCGCGACACCTGCACTGAGGGGCCGGACAGTGGTGGGACCTCCGCCTGTGGTGGATCGGGACGCAGGGTCACCCTCCACACCAGTCACTGATGTGCCTGGGGCATCACGTAGATGGGGCCATGAAGTCGTGCAGCCGTGGGCGGTGCCAACCCAACAAGGACGCACGGTCCTTGGGTCCCGCAGGTGTCAAGCCCAGCAACGCAGAGGCCGCGCACCACTGAGGTATACTGAGTGGGAGCAAGACATGACTGTCAATTCAGAACGTCAGGGGGCAGCACTTGATAACATCGCTGCAAGCATGGAACGTGTGGCCCAATCCGTGCTCCCCCCTGCTAGGCAGGTGCTTCTCCAGCGGCAGGCGGCGCAGTCCACGGCCCGCTCGCTTAGGCTGTGCATGGCGGCCTCTGACAGGGCACGCCAGGCTGAAATGTTGTCTCTGCATCAAGCAATTACTGCTCACTTAGAGGCACACATGGCGGCCCTGAGGGCTGAGTCTCAGTCCCTCAGATCCACTCTGGATGCCCTCTTGACATCCCAGAGGGTGCGGTCAGAGGAGAATTTTGAGCAGCTTGAGCCCATGGAGTTTTTTTTTTGTCTCAAAATGATCGCATGTGGGTGTTGAGGTGCACCCTGTACCTCCTCCCTCCTGGGTGCCTCCCCCCGGGTCGTATGTGGCCATTTTTGATTTTTCCTTTTAGTTTAGTTAGTTAATATTAACTATTTGATAGTTATTTTAATTAGGTTATGTAGGTTGTTCATTGTTAGTTTAATTAGTTAATATAGTTTAATATTGTTTGTCTATTGTGCATTCATGTGACGGTGTGGTGCTTTTTGGCTTTTGAAAGCATCCACTGTCTGTTCCAGCTGGGCCATTCAAGCTCGTCTTGTGTATGTGTTTGCAGCTTGGGGTGCTGACTCACATAGGCCACTCCTGCTTATCTTATCCATGGGCTCGCTAGGATGGTTCGGTGTTACAAAATATTTCACAAGGGCTTTGGACTTCCTTAATTACTGTGGTCTGTCTGCTACTGTTCTACTTGTGTTAACACCCCTAGTGGGGATTGGTTGTGTTTCATCCACCCAATGTCTGTAATGAATTTGGGTGAGTATGTGATTGATTTCTCCATTAATTGACGTGGATTGTGATGTATGTTATTTTCTTGCCTGTATATGTGCTTGATGCACTTCATGCCATAGACAGTAGCCTGCAACCTTGGCCTATCAAAGTGACAATGATGGTGGGAGGAGTTTGGATGTAGCTCTGTAACCTGGCCCAGTGACAACCAGCATGTAGACACACACACAGGGAAGTGTCAAGCCTTATTAATTTATTTCCTGTCCTTTCTGCAGGAAGATGAGCCTCCAGACTACCTTTGCCAGCAGACACAGGGACGACTAATACAGAAAACTGGGCACGCTTGGTGGTGCAGAAGTGTGGATGTGTGCGCAAGCAGATGCACAGGGCTTGTGCTCAGACGTCCGACAGAAGCAGGTGTGTTTCCAGGAGATCCTGGCAAGGTGAGCAACACAAGGGCTCACACCGCAGACTACCTTCCACCAGGCCACTTGCACATGGATACTAAGTGGCACCAGTGCTGTGGAGCTTTGCCAGGCATTGTTGGGGAAGCACACAGTACAGCTGACATGCGTTGAGGGCCAAATGCAAAGTGCCTTTGCTAGTTGTCAGGGGCACACGCAGGGGTCATCAAACATATCCTCGAGTACCCCTTGCTCCATTGAAGCAGAGTAATTAGGGTAGTAGCGTTCCTGGCCATAAACTGATACAGCGCACAGGGACAACCAGCGAGGCTCAGACTTGTGCTGAGTGCATGTCATTTGCAGGTGCAAATTGCCACGTGCACTGCCTACTTAAATCTGCGGCGGCCAGAACGCAACTTGTACTGAAGTTGCACCTTGCTAGACGCGTCTAGCAGCTCACCCAGGGACCATTGTATCATGTCTGATTCTTGACCCATTGGTCTTCCATTTCCCGCACTGCCACATGCGCTGGCATTACTGCATTGACAGTGTATGTACCATCGGTGGCCCAAGCTAACGTATGGGTACATAGCAGCAGACAGGGGACTTTGTTTGTGGAGATGTCACTTACTTTGGGGCATGGATGGGGGTGTATGTGCGTGTTGTAAACACACATTCAGATTAGTAACTCACGCTCTCTTTGCAGCATTGAAGTGCTCCTGTTACCGGACCTGAGAGTGCGCAGGCAGGAAGCCAGCACTCACCCCAGAGATAACTGTCTCTTTGGCTTTCATTTGACTGATTTGGTACAATGTGCATGATGGACATGTTTTCTCTGATTGAGTATGTGTTTTTGTGATTAGTTGTATTTTGCCTACTTTACCTTGCAAATCCACATCCACTCTCCTACCCCTCTTTCCGGTTATCCTGAATACCAATGCATGTCCATGCAACATATCCCTGACCCTCCTTCCCCGCCGGGGTCTCAGAGGCCTGTGTTAGTTTGACCTTGCAGGCATGCAGTCCACGGAGGGGGAGGTTGGTTCGTGCCACTCCTGCGCCTGGACACCGGAGCTGTGACAGTACCCATCAGTTGTTGCATCCTCATTGTATGTTATGTACGGTGAATGGTACCCATCCTGTTGGACCATTGTTCAACTGTGCTACCTTGGTTGTTCTATCATTGTGCTTGTACATGTGCTTTGACATTTCCTGCTACCTCAAGTCATCTACTGGAGACTCTTACAGGTTTTTTTGGTGCCTACAGCCTTTTTCACTGGTTTGTGGGTTTGCCTATTTTTGGAGTTCTCTGCAATGTGGCATTTTTACCAGTCAAGGTGGCCTCTTTCATGGGGCTGGACCCTATTTACGGGCAAGCTGGAACATGGAGCCCAAGGGGTAAGGTGATCCCGTAGTCAGGTAGACTTGAAGGAAGAAGGCTACATGCCCCAGAGACAGTTCAGAAGGTCACAGTGATGTGTAAGTGAGGGCCTTTTGTTGTTGAACAGTTGGCTTGGCCTACAGTGTTTTGGGCACTCTGACATTGTAATTATCTGCAGGTTTAATTGTTAATTCAAGTTCTTTCGACAAAGATTCAATTTCTTTAAGTTGAGAGTCCCTAAGGTTTAATGGTGTGCAGGGGACGGGAGTGTCTTTAAATTTAGACACGTTTTCTTAGTTCATGTTTTACACAGGCTCCAGTGTCAGGGTCTGCATTCCTCCCCAGCACCCGGAATTTTGTAAAATGATTATGTGACTACTCTTCACAGTGACAGATAATTAGGTGTGCACCTATTGATAACCATTTTTTGCCAATGGACTGATACACACATATCAGTTGCACATGAGTGGCAGTGTAAAACTACAGACATGGCATCACACTCCCCAACACACATGTCATTTCAACTCACACACATGAGCAAATCAACAGGAATATTGCACCAGGCAGCACCGTCCATACACAAACAACAGCACGAGCAGCCGAAGGTGAGCCTGACGTCACATGAAACACGGGGAGTGCACAACACATGCACGCACGCCACCAGACTTACATGCATGTGTACATCTCCACTAACTGTCGCAGTGATGAGATCGCCATCCATGTCACATCTCGCATTCAGCCTTCTACATGTCAGTGTCACATGCATCCATGTTGCATCACAGTTGCACACTTGCCAAATACACCCACATGCACATGTGCATAGTGCAGATACATGTAGCATGAACCAGCATCCATGTGTGACACCACAACCATGCCACAGTACATACTCATAATTCATTACATGTGTGAGCCCACACATACATTTGCACAGCATGCTTACCAACACATACACCATCGATGTGTCTCACACTGGATAGGAATCACATGTGGCAGGTTCACGTTCCTGTACATACACAGCCATACATGTCCCTACAAAGACATATGTGCAACCTGCACGCTCCTGGCACACCACAACACGCACAGCGTCCGATCAGTATGCATGTACACTTACCGCTCGACTCCAGACGGATCTGCCCCTCAAGGACCTGGACGTGGAGCACTGGGCGTATGCGTTCCAGGACCCCCATCTGGTTGTCGGTCAGGTGGACCCAGCACCCCGTGGCACCCGCTGCCTTCAAGAGGCGCCGGGCCTTGTTGAGGGTCCTGGACCTGAAGTCCTCCCAGCGCTTCCGGACATGTTTGATCTCGCGGACTGCCACCCCCTCCTCGTTGATGGCAGTCACGATGTCCATCCAGATCCTCTTCCGTCCTTCATTGTCGGCACGCGAACTTCCAAAGAGGGCATCATACTGCTCCAGGACTTGCTCCACCAGGACACCAACTTCCCTGGCACTGAAGCTGGTGGCCCTCTGCCTCTCTGCCTGGGGGATGCCAGTGGTGCCAGATGGTGTACTGTCCGACATGGCAACCCCAGAGGCAGGTGTGGGTGGGCAACTGGGTCCTGGGGCTGGGCTGTGGAGTGATGGTATCCCAGTCGGGAGTCTTCAGTTCCAGCAGGGGTGGTCACAGCAACTGCACCCCTGGCTGACGTGCAGGCACCAAATAGCAGGGCACGTGGGCAGCAGGCAGACAGGCAGCAGCAGATGGCAGGTGGAAGCGTGCTCGGGGCTCTGGGGGGCAGGAATATGGCCTTCTGGGCAGGAGTGTGATCTTCTGTGTGTTGTTGCGTGGCCAGCTTGATACAGAGTGATTTGGCACGTGAAAAAATTGCACGTCAGCGTGTAATTCGAGGAAAGGCCCTTAGCGCGTAAGCGTGTCTGTGACATAGCGCGCACGGGCGTTTCCCTCAACACGGGTGCATAGTGAATCAGCACGTGAAAAAACCACACGTCCGTGAGTGAATGCGTGTAATTCAAGGAAAGGGCCTAAGCGCGTAAGTGACGCGATGCGCGCAGGCATTTCCCTCAGCACGGGTTAAAGGTGAGCGGGGCCAGCAGTTCACTGTACGTGCCTTTCGTGGAGACCGAACAGTGAATCAAGTACGTATCTCTTCTTTTGGTGGGGGTATTGGCTACGCGTGTTTTTCATCATCGCGTTAGTCTGACGGTGAGTCGCGCACGCTATTCTTCCCACTGCGGGTGCCCCTGCGTATCGCGTAGCCGTTTCGAGGTCATAGCAGCCTGCGTGTCCCACACGTCCGTGTTTTTCGTGTTCCTGGGTGCCACCGCGTACTGCGGGAGGCTAAATCCACGCACGTAGGCTGCAGGGGTTGCGTGCACAGTTTTACTGCAGTTTTGGGGTGCTGAGCGTTGAGTGACCCGTCACTTCATCACCCGGGTCACATACAGCCTTGCAGTTGCAGGGGTGCTGTTAACATCTTGCATCCCACCCCCTTCAACCCAATTGCCCAGGACAATTGTGGTGTACACCTCCCATTGGCACTTCTCCATCTGTGCCGGCACTACTCCATCTGTGCCATCTGTGCCATGGTTGGGAGGCCACCAAAGGTGAGAGGCGCCTCAGCTGGGCGTACTCCTCATGGCGGGCATGGTCAGGGATGTGGCCGGGGTGACCAGAGAGTAGGGAGACTCCAGGGTGTCCAGGGTGGCCGCAGAGGGGGAAGAGGGGTAAGAGGTATGTTGTGCCATGTGTCGGTGCAGTCATGCCACCACCCCTGTGGTTCCGGGAGATGCAGTTCTTGCATCTGGCACTGGCGCCCGTGTGACCCGGTAGTCCTTTCATTGACTGTCACGGGCCCAAGGGTAGTGGTAGCTGCAGGTGCAGCTGGGGACACCACCACCCAGGCTCAGGGTCTGCCAGCACAGGCTGCGTTGGCACTTGAAGAGTCACTGGAAGATTTCCAGTAGGTCAGGAGGAACACCGTAGGTGCATGCAGGGCTGCCCTGACCGAGACACATGTCCCTGGGGCAGCAATGTCATCTGCTGCCCCGACCAGCCGGGTGTTGGCAAGTGCAGGGGCAGATGCAGCCAACAACACCCCGGTTGTGAGTCTACCAACCAGGACAGTCGCGGTCAATGACCCTGGCGCAGGGGATGTTGCTGCGCAGGGTCCATTCCAGGGCTCCAATGCAGCCACTGACGCAAGTCAGGCCTTCAGTCATCCTTCAACCTGCCACTCCCTTGGTTCAATCCACCGGTCCCACTGGCCATACTGATCAGGGCGGCATTCGCCAGCCAGGGTCTGCACCGCCATACAAGAGGAGGAAGGTTGCATCTGCAGAACAGGCTGGGACTTCAGACACAGCCACAGCCTCCTGCACGTCAAGGAAGAAGCCTTTCTGCAAACAGGAACTGGACTCCCTTGTGGACTACGTTCAGGCCCACAGACGTGACATGCTAGTGGTGCCGAATTGTCAAACTATGGCTGCCCATCGGAATACCCACTGGAAGCATGTCGCGGATAATGTGAGTGCATTCGGCCATGAGGTGCGCACAGCTGCCCAGTGCAAGAAGCGTTGGAATGACCTCAAAGCAGTGCTAAGGCCAAGCGTGCCTCTAATTACAGCATGACTCTGGTGACTGGTGGTGAGCCACCACATGAGGAGGATCACCTCACTCCGCACGAGGCACTCATTGCGGCGTTCATACCACAAGAATTGGTCGAAGGAGTGGGAGAGATGCAGGACTTTGATGCCCAGTCCAGTGAGTGTTGTTGCGAGTATGTCCAGCCCATGTGTGTTTTGCCTGTGTGATGTGTTGTGCTTGAATGCCACTACATGCTATGTTTAGATGGTTTTCATGTGCTAGTCATGCAATGCTTCACTGATGCATGCTTGCTGTGCAGGATGGTGGACATGTAGAGCAGACGGGGACTGTCCTCATCACCACACTTGCACCCTACTCACATGTAAGTCACCCAGATGCCCCTCCGGTCCATGTTCCTGCTCTCTGGCCCTTCTGCATGTAGTCAGTGGTTGTTTTCCTCTCAGCACTGGGACTATGTCATTGCATGACTGACGTGCATGTGTCCTCTGCCTGCATGCGGGTACTCCATGTAGGCATGCCCTCTTGCCCCTCCACTACCCCTGCACCCCAATTGCACCATTGCACTTTTGTGCATCATTTTGGCGTACTGCAATGGCCTATTCAAGCCTCCTGTGTACATGCTAACTTCCACCAGCCAACCTGCCAGACACATGCAGTGGGGTACATCCTCTGCCCTTCATGCAGGGTGTATCACTTCGACTGTGCAGATGGCAGATGCTCCGCAGGGACATGAGTGCCCATTCATGCTCCATGTGCATTCCATGCATGCCCCTATGTGTCCTTGCCTGGTTGATCATTGCAGTACGTGTCTTGTATGAGCAACATTTCTTAGGATTTCTACAGCCATCCCATGCCCTGTCCTGTATCACACGCATGTTTAGGGTGTCACATACTGTGTGGGGCACAGTCCTCCCCCAGTTTCAGGCCCACTGATTCTGTCCAACTGGTGTAGTGGCTTTTGCAAACTTGGGTGTTCTACTGAGGGTTCGTCAAGTGTCCTGCTTACTGTCCCATGATCATCTGCTGTGTTGTCAGTTGACTCAGATGATGCCATTGATGCTAGTCAACACTGTCTGCCAATACACAGGTCTCTGTTCAGCCTTTTGCTACCAAGCAAGGCATCCCTGCATTTTCACTGAGGGGGGGGGGGGCTTTGCTTGTAGCCATGCAACCCATTGCATGCACATTGCACATGATGCCTGAACTAGCCCTTCCGCTGGCTTCACGATTTGTGATGCACATTATGAAGTACTTGTTCATGTAGATAGTGAGTAACGTACACATGTTCTGCACTGCATCAACACGCTTCTGAGCCGTGTAACACTGTTCTACATGCCTACTCACTGATGCAATGTCAAATTGACCAGGCATGCATGGAAGGTTCTGTTTTGTGTGTGACATGTCTGCTTCATGTGTTGACTGTCTGTGTGATGTCTATGTGTATGTGTGTCATGTGCTTCTGACATGTGTACTAATATTTTTTTCTCTCCACTTTTCAGGGGATGACTCAATGGAGCCAGAGGATGGTGTTGTCATGCCAGGCACAGGGTTGTCATCTCAACCACAACCCGGCAGAAGTGGGGGTTGTGGGGTGGTAGACCACGAGAACCCACGTGTGCTCCAGTCCATCTTGTCTTTGGCTGGCTATGAGTCCAGCACAGATGACCACTCTGACAGCCATGTTGAGTTGGATGTGCATCAGGTCCATACGTCAGGGGTGAGTGATTCTGATGTGGACACTTCTCTGTCCGCGACACCTGCACTGAGGGGCCGGACAGTGGTGGGACCTCCGCCTGTGGTGGATCGGGACGCAGGGTCACCCTCCACACCAGTCACTGATGTGCCTGGGGCATCACGTAGATGGGGGCATGAAGTCGTGCAGCCGTGGGCGGTGCCAACCCAACAAGGACGCACGGTCCTTGGGTCCCGCAGGTGTCAAGCCCAGCAACGCAGAGGCCGCGCACCACTGAGGTATACTGAGTGGGAGCAAGACATGACTGTCAATTCAGAACGTCAGGGGGCAGCACTTGATAACATCGCTGCAAGCATGGAACGTGTGGCCCAATCCGTGCTCCCCCCTGCTAGGCAGGTGCTTCTCCAGCGGCAGGCGGCGCAGTCCACGGCCCGCTCGCTTAGGCTGTGCATGGCGGCCTCTGACAGGGCACGCCAGGCTGAAATGTTGTCTCTGCATCAAGCAATTACTGCTCACTTAGAGGCACACATGGCGGCCCTGAGGGCTGAGTCTCAGTCCCTCAGATCCACTCTGGATGCCCTCTTGACATCCCAGAGGGTGCGGTCAGAGGAGAATTTTGAGCAGCTTGAGCCCATGGAGTTTTTTTTTTGTCTCAAAATGATCGCATGTGGGTGTTGAGGTGCACCCTGTACCTCCTCCCTCCTGGGTGCCTCCCCCCGGGTCGTATGTGGCCATTTTTGATTTTTCCTTTTAGTTTAGTTAGTTAATATTAACTATTTGATAGTTATTTTAATTAGGTTATGTAGGTTGTTCATTGTTAGTTTAATTAGTTAATATAGTTTAATATTGTTTGTCTATTGTGCATTCATGTGACGGTGTGGTGCTTTTTGGCTTTTGAAAGCATCCACTGTCTGTTCCAGCTGGGCCATTCAAGCTCGTCTTGTGTATGTGTTTGCAGCTTGGGGTGCTGACTCACATAGGCCACTCCTGCTTACCTTATCCATGGGCTCGTTAGGATGGTTCGGTGTTACAAAATATTTCACAAGGGCTTTGGACTTCCTTAATTACTGTGGTCTGTCTGCTACTGTTCTACTTGTGTTAACACCCCTAGTGGGGATTGGTTGTGTTTCATCCACCCAATGTCTGTAATTAATTTGGGTGAGTATGTGATTGATTTCTCCATTAATTGACGTGGATTGTGATGTATGTTATTTTCTTGCCTGTATATGTGCTTGATGCACTTCATGCCATAGACAGTAGCCTGCAACCTTGGCCTATCAAAGTGACAATGATGGTGGGAGGAGTTTGGATGTAGCTCTGTAACCTGGCCCAGTGACAACCAGCGTGTAGACACACACACAGGGAAGTGTCAAGCCTTATTAATTTATTTCCTGTCCTTTCTGCAGGAAGATGAGCCTCCAGACTACCTTTGCCAGCAGACACAGGGACGACTAATACAGAAAACTGGGCACGCTTGGTGGTGCAGAAGTGTGGATGTGTGCGCAAGCAGATGCACAGGGCTTGTGCTCAGACGTCCGACAGAAGCAGGTGTGTTTCCAGGAGATCCTGGCAAGGTGAGCAACACAAGGGCTCACACCGCAGACTACCTTCCACCAGGCCACTTGCACATGGATACTAAGTGGCACCAGTGCTGTGGAGCTTTGCCAGGCATTGTTGGGGAAGCACACAGTACAGCTGACATGCGTTGAGGGCCAAATGCAAAGTGCCTTTGCTAGTTGTCAGGGGCACACGCAGGGGCCATAAAACATATCCTCGAGTACCCCTTGCTCCATTGAAGCAGAGTAATTAGGGTAGTAGCGTTCCTGGCCAGAAACTGATACAGCGCACAGGGACAACCAGCGAGGCTCAGACTTGTGCTGAGTGCATGTCATTTGCAGGTGCAAATTGCCACGTGCACTGCCTACTTAAATCTGCGGCGGCCAGAACGCAACTTGTACTGAAGTTGCACCTTGCTAGACGCGTCTAGCAGCTCACCCAGGGACCATTGTATCATGTCTGATTCTTGACCCATTGGTCTTCCATTTCCCGCACTGCCACATGCGCTGGCATTACTGCATTGACAGTTTATGTACCATCGGTGGCCCAAGCTAACGTATGGGTACATAGCAGCAGACAGGGGACTTTGTTTGTGGAGATGTCACTTACTTTGGGGCATGGATGGGGGTGTATGTGCGTGTTGTAAACACACATTCAGATTAGTAACTCACGCTCTCTTTGCAGCATTGAAGTGCTCCTGTTACCGGACCTGAGAGTGCGCAGGCAGGAAGCCAGCACTCACCCCAGAGATAACTGTCTCTTTGGCTTTCATTTGACTGATTTGGTACAATGTGCATGATGGACATGTTTTCTCTGATTGAGTATGTGTTTTTGTGATTAGTTGTATTTTGCCTACTTTACCTTGCAAATCCACATCCACTCTCCTACCCCTCTTTCCGGTTATCCTGAATACCAATGCATGTCCATGCAACATATCCCTGACCCTCCTTCCCCGCCGGGGTCTCAGAGGCCTGTGTTAGTTTGACCTTGCAGGCATGCAGTCCACGGAGGGGGAGGTTGGTTCGTGCCACTCCTGCGCCTGGACACCGGAGCTGTGACAGTACCCATCAGTTGTTGCATCCTCATTGTATGTTATGTACGGTGAATGGTACCCATCCTGTTGGACCATTGTTCAACTGTGCTACCTTGGTTGTTCTATCATTGTGCTTGTACATGTGCTTTGACATTTCCTGCTACCTCAAGTCATCTACTGGAGACTCTTACAGGTTTTTTTGGTGCCTACAGCCTTTTTCACTGGTTTGTGGGTTTGCCTATTTTTGGAGTTCTCTGCAATGTGGCATTTTTACCAGTCAAGGTGGCCTCTTTCATGGGGCTGGACCCTATTTACGGGCAAGCTGGAACATGGAGCCCAAGGGGTAAGGTGATCCCGTAGTCAGGTAGACTTGAAGGAAGAAGGCTACATGCCCCAGAGACAGTTCAGAAGGTCACAGTGATGTGTAAGTGAGGGCCTTTTGTTGTTGATCAGTTGGCTTGGCCTACAGTGTTTTGGGCACTCTGACATTGTAATTATCTGCAGGTTTAATTGTTAATTCAAGTTCTTTCGACAAAGATTCAATTTCTTTAAGTTGAGAGTCCCTAAGGTTTAATGGTGTGCAGGGGACGGGAGTGTCTTTAAATTTAGACACGTTTTCTTAGTTCATGTTTTACACAGGCTCCAGTGTCAGGGTCTGCATTCCTCCCCAGCACCCGGAATTTTGTAAAATGATTATGTGACTACTCTTCACAGTGACAGATAATTAGGTGTGCACCTAACCATTTTTTGCCAATGGACTGATACACACATATCAGTTGCACATGAGTGGCAGTGTAAAACTACAGACATGGCATCACACTCCCCAACACACATGTCATTTCAACTCACACACATGAGCAAATCAACAGGAATATTGCACCAGGCAGCACCGTCCATACACAACCAACAGCACGAGCAGCCGAAGGTGAGCCTGACGTCACATGAAACACGGGGAGTGCACAACACATGCACGCACGCCACCAGACTTACATGCATGTGTACATCTCCACTAACTGTCGCAGTGATGAGATCGCCATCCATGTCACATCTCGCATTCAGCCTTCTACATGTCAGTGTCACATGCATCCATGTTGCATCACAGTTGCACACTTGCCAAATACACCCACATGCACATGTGCATAGTGCAGATACATGTAGCATGAACCAGCATCCATGTGTGACACCACAACCATGCCACAGTACATACTCATAATTCATTACATGTGTGAGCCCACACATACATTTGCACAGCATGCTTACCAACACATACACCATCGATGTGTCTCACACTGGATAGGAATCACATGTGGCAGGTTCACGTTCCTGTACATACACAGCCATACATGTCCCTACAAAGACATATGTGCAACCTGCACGCTCCTGGCACACCACAACACGCACAGCGTCCGATCCGTATGCATGTACACTTACCGCTCGACTCCAGACGGATCTGCCCCTCAAGGACCTGGACGTGGAGCACTGGGCGTATGCGTTCCAGGACCCCCATCTGGTTGTCGGTCAGGTGGACCCAGCACCCCGTGGCACCCGCTGCCTTCAAGAGGCGCCGGGCCTTGTTGAGGGTCCTGGACCTGAAGTCCTCCCAGCGCTTCCGGACATGTTTGATCTCGCGGACTGCCACCCCCTCCTCGTTGATGGCAGTCACGATGTCCATCCAGATCCTCTTCCGTCCTTCATTGTCGGCACGCGAACTTCCAAAGAGGGCATCATACTGCTCCAGGACTTGCTCCACCAGGACACCAACTTCCCTGGCACTGAAGCTGGTGGCCCTCTGCCTCTCTGCCTGGGGGATGCCAGTGGTGCCAGATGGTGTACTGTCCGACATGGCAACCCCAGAGGCAGGTGTGGGTGGGCAACTGGGTCCTGGGGCTGGGCTGTGGAGTGATGGTATCCCAGTCGGGAGTCTTCAGTTCCAGCAGGGGTGGTCACAGCAACTGCACCCCTGGCTGACGTGCAGGCACCAAATAGCAGGGCACGTGGGCAGCAGGCAGACAGGCAGCAGCAGATGGCAGGTGGAAGCGTGCTCGGGGCTCTGGGGGGCAGGAATATGGCCTTCTGGGCAGGAGTGTGATCTTCTGTGTGTTGTTGCGTGGCCAGCTTGATACAGAGTGATTTGGCACGTGAAAAAATTGCACGTCAGCGTGTAATTCGAGGAAAGGCCCTTAGCGCGTAAGCGTGTCTGTGACATAGCGCGCACGGGCGTTTCCCTCAACACGGGTGCATAGTGAATCAGCACGTGAAAAAACCACACGTCCGTGAGTGAATGCGTGTAATTCAAGGAAAGGGCCTAAGCGCGTAAGTGACGCGATGCGCGCAGGCATTTCCCTCAGCACGGGTTAAAGGTGAGCGGGGCCAGCAGTTCACTGTACGTGCCTTTCGTGGAGACCGAACAGTGAATCAAGTACGTATCTCTTCTTTTGGTGGGGGTATTGGCTACGTGTGTTTTTCATCATCGCGTTAGTCTGACGGTGAGTCGCGCACGCTATTCTTCCCACTGCGGGTGCCCCTGCGTATCGCGTAGCCGTTTCGAGGTCATAGCAGCCTGCGTGTCCCACACGTCCGTGTTTTTCGTGTTCCTGGGTGCCACCGCGTACTGCGGGAGGCTAAATCCACGCACGTAGGCTGCAGGGGTTGCGTGCACAGTTTTACTGCAGTTTTGGGGTGCTGAGCGTTGAGTGACCCGTCACTTCATCACCCGGGTCACATACAGCCTTGCAGTTGCAGGGGTGCTGTTAACATCTTGCATCCCACCCCCTTCAACCCAATTGCCCAGGACAATTGTGGTGTACACCTCCCATTGGCACTTCTCCATCTGTGCCGGCACTACTCCATCTGTGCCATCTGTGCCATGGTTGGGAGGCCACCAAAGGTGAGAGGCGCCTCAGCTGGGCGTACTCCTCATGGCGGGCATGGTCAGGGATGTGGCCGGGGTGACCAGAGAGTAGGGAGACTCCAGGGTGTCCAGGGTGGCCGCAGAGGGGGAAGAGGGGTAAGAGGTATGTTGTGCCATGTGTCGGTGCAGTCATGCCACCACCCCTGTGGTTCCGGGAGATGCAGTTCTTGCATCTGGCACTGGCGCCCGTGTGACCCGGTAGTCCTTTCATTGACTGTCACGGGCCCAAGGGTAGTGGTAGCTGCAGGTGCAGCTGGGGACACCACCACCCAGGCTCAGGGTCTGCCAGCACAGGCTGCGTTGGCACTTGAAGAGTCACTGGAAGATTTCCAGTAGGTCAGGAGGAACACCGTAGGTGCATGCAGGGCTGCCCTGACCGAGACACATGTCCCTGGGGCAGCAATGTCATCTGCTGCCCCGACCAGCCGGGTGTTGGCAAGTGCAGGGGCAGATGCAGCCAACAACACCCCGGTTGTGAGTCTACCAACCAGGACAGTCGCGGTCAATGACCCTGGCGCAGGGGATGTTGCTGCGCAGGGTCCATTCCAGGGCTCCAATGCAGCCACTGACGCAAGTCAGGCCTTCAGTCATCCTTCAACCTGCCACTCCCTTGGTTCAATCCACCGGTCCCACTGGCCATACTGATCAGGGCGGCATTCGCCAGCCAGGGTCTGCACCACCATACAAGAGGAGGAAGGTTGCATCTGCAGAACAGGCTGGGACTTCAGACACAGCCACAGCCTCCTGCACGTCAAGGAAGAAGCCTTTCTGCAAACAGGAACTGGACTCCCTTGTGGACTACGTTCAGGCCCACAGACGTGACATGCTAGTGGTGCCGAATTGTCAAACTATGGCTGCCCATCGGAATACCCACTGGAAGCATGTCGCGGATAATGTGAGTGCATTCGGCCATGAGGTGCGCACAGCTGCCCAGTGCAAGAAGCGTTGGAATGACCTCAAAGCAGTGCTAAGGCCAAGCGTGCCTCTAATTACAGCATGACTCTGGTGACTGGTGGTGAGCCACCACATGAGGAGGATCACCTCACTCCGCACGAGGCACTCATTGCGGCGTTCATACCACAAGAATTGGTCGAAGGAGTGGGAGAGATGCAGGACTTTGATGCCCAGTCCAGTGAGTGTTGTTGCGAGTATGTCCAGCCCATGTGTGTTTTGCCTGTGTGATGTGTTGTGCTTGAATGCCACTACATGCTATGTTTAGATGGTTTTCATGTGCTAGTCATGCAATGCTTCACTGATGCATGCTTGCTGTG